>NC_051448.1:5502610-5726431 GCF_001649575.2 Kryptolebias marmoratus
CGGAGGAGAGGGGGGACAGGGGGACGGAGGAGAAGGGGGGACAGGGGGACGGAGGAGAGGGGGGACAGGGGGACGGAGGAGACGATGCGCCGCGCGCTTTCAGGGCTTTGACGCGACGCGGAGTGTTGGTGATGGTGTTAGTGATGGTGGTGGTGTTGGCACAGTGAGGAGCTGCGGGATGTTTCCACAGAGAGGATTCACGGACTTCAGCTCAGTTAAGTCACAGACACTGGATGGATGGAGTGGAATCTGCTGGCTGACGTGTGTGTGAGAGGGATGTGGAGAGTTGTGGTGTGGGAATAAATGAGGCTGTGTGTGTGTGAAGGGAGTGGATCGTCCTGAAAGGACAGAAGATATCTCAGGTCTGTGGCAGCTCTACATCACCCAACCCATCCCATCTCTCTGAACTTAAAGCAGTTTAATATCTCCTCACATGCTGGTTGAATTTGGTACAAATGTGGCAACTTGTTTTCAATCTGAAGGTTGATTTGCTCTCTGCCTGATGTCATAATTAAATTGACAGATCTGTTTATTTTTCAAATGTATTTTAATGTAACTCCTGGTTGGGCGTGTGCTTCTTGGATCAAGTTTCACGCAGATAAAGAAGCATCCTTACTGTGATTAAATCCCCCCATAGAAATATATTCATTTATACGTTTCCTTTTAAGCAAATAAATAATAAAATAATGGTTGTGGTGCACGAACCAGCTTATGTCTGAGGAATAAAATCAGTCTTCTTAAAATTTTATTCTTTTAAGATAAACGTCTGCTCTGAGATCTGATCTTAATGCTTTCATCTGCCAACATTAGTGGCTAATTTTAATAAAGGTTTAATGGCTGATGGAGCCCTTTCTGTATGCAGTCTGGTAGATTTGAATGTGGAAAACCTGAAACCTGAGAGGTGATGTCACACGCTTTGTACAACACCCGTGGGTGTGATTCTAAAATCACGTCCACAGACGTGTTCAATAAAATCAGGACAGTTACGGTAACGATGATTGATTTTTATTTAGCGCTTGGGACAGTTACAATGTGGCTTACAAAAACAACAACAACAAGATCCAGAGCTTTCTGTTAGCTCTCAGAGTATTTGTTAAGGATGACTCTCAGCTGCTAACACACAGAATTTTAGCTTATTTTCTATAAAACTGACTGAGTTCAAGTCAGTTTCAAACTGACCTGTTCCTCACTTGTAAATGTACATCCAATCATTACTTTCTGAGCATTTCATTAAAATCCAGTCGGTGGTTCATGAGATATTTTGCTAACAGACTAACACACACACATATGAAAAACAATTTAAACCTTTTTAAAATTCACAACAGAACAGTTGACCTCATATGTCTAAACAAACAGGTTTTATTTATTGTCAGCCTGCTTGAAGAAGAAAATGTTTGCTTTGTAAAGAAATCTCCAGCTAATCTGTAACACCTTATGTGCTTAGTTTTTGTTTTTCTCTTGAAAATAATTTCAGCCTGTTCAATGAGCTGTTTTCTGATTAGCAGGTCTTTAGTGGATCCCTACCTGTGTGTATTTAAGCCCTTTTATTAGCCGGCTTCATAAATCAGGCCCGTAAGTTACCGTAGAAGCGTTCTGTTCCTGACCAACAATTATTTCCATGTCACAGTTTGCAAATCTGCTCACTTTAGACAAATAAATATTTAGAGCTGCTGTTTTTTGCTTTTACCAGAGAAATGTTGGCGGATGCTCGACAGAAAAGCATCAGAATATTATCGCCCTGCTGATATAGGTTTTTGTGTGCAAGTTTGTTTGTCCATCTCAGGAATGACTGAACAAATTTATTAAAACTTTCAGAAATTAATCACTGAGTTGACATTTACAACTGATTCACTTTGAGATGGCTCCCACAACCGACTGATCTTAGACGATCTTGGTCTAAATGACTGACATGAAAGGCAGCGGGTGATAGGCATTCCTTTTAGGAGAGCCAGGCCTTTAATAGAATGTCTTCACACCTCATTGTTCTGTAGTGTTATGTTTCTAATAACCTGACACCTGCACTTTTCTTTTAACATCTCTTTGATCTTTAAAACTTTGCTTGGAGTTTTGTGTTCTGCATCCAAATTTGCAACCATGTCAGGTTAAACGGATGGTCCTGAAAGTAAAAATAAATCATTTTAGCTGTGTTTTTATAATTTAAAAGTGGAGAACAGAAACAAGCACAAATATTTGGACCAATGTCTGCTTTTTTTGTTTGTTTTTCTTGTAATTGCTCCCTTCTGTTTTTGTCTTAGCTTTTTTTTTAATCTCATTTATTGAATCCAAACTACTTTTGCCGACTTGAAACACACTTTTTAGTCCTAACCAGTGTACACGTTTAACTGCAAGTAGCATAAGCACCAAATAAACTCATTACAAACGGCAACACGTTGTTTGAGGAACAAGAAGATGGACCTTCATAACGATAGAAAACAAAAATAAATTAAAGGAAAGAAGGAATTGAAGGAATGCACGTCTCCTGCTGCCTTTTATTTCAGAGTTTTAAACGAAGTTATGGTGAAAACAAAGTCAGTTTTGTAAATGTTGTGAGAAAATAGTGCTCATAGTATGTGTTAGGAATCACTCTCTGTTACTGCCACACTAACCCTTAGTTGTAGTTATAGCCATGTTGTGTTGGCTAATATCAGTTAGCAGTGGAGGCCATCTTGAAAGGAGGTGGCTCCAAAAGTTAATCAGGTATAGAGTCCAAGTGTTTCTCTAAATGTTCTCCAGTGATTCATGAAATATTTTGCCAGCAGACAGACAGAAGTGACTCCAACAGGTAATGCCAGAGTTTGAAGCAGGATGTATTATGGATGATGCTCAGCTACTACCACACCAAATTTTAGCTCATTTTCTGTAAAACTGGCTGAGTTATGTTCATATTGGTGTTTGCTGAGTTTGCTCATTTGTGGCGGTCATCTCATATTAGTTTAACTTCAAAAGTTAATCAGGTGTAGATGTAGATCCAGTGATTACTTTCTGAGCGTTTTAATAAAATGTATCCAGTGGTTTATAAGATATTTTGCTAACAAGCAAAAATAAAGTCACCCTTTTTCCTTCAGCGGCTTGTGACGAGTTGTTTCTTTGTGAAAGTTTTGTCAGGCAGTCATGTTGTCAGCAAATTAAACTTTTTGTCCTCTTCTTGCTATTTTATATCCTCCCATTTTAAATGTTCAATATAAGCTCTTATATTTGCTTATTTTTGCCCTCAAGGTGACCCGGGAAATCTTTCTAAAGCAATTAAACCCTGACTAAATCTCAGGAGTTTTTTAAAAGAAAACTTCACAGGTAATCTTTAAATCTCACAGTAATAAATGCTGATCTGGTGTGAGTATTCAACCCCAAAAATTTCATTTATATGCAAAATCCGGAGCAGGAGCCAATCTGGTGATATTGATCTCAGCTTACAAGGTTTCATGTGATCCCAGGAGGACGATTGATCAGTCGCTGTGTGAACTTTAGCTTCGCAGGGAAGCACTTCAGGCGCTTTGTTGTCAGCGTGAGCTGCTGGTTTGGAGTACGGACCAAACAGATGGTCTGTCTGGAATAAAGACAGCAGGTCGGGAAGCCATTAATTCAAAGATGTTTTCAGCCCGTCTCTGGTTTGCAACTGCAAACAAATGCCTCACAAGATGCAGCCCTCCGAGGCCCCAGTGCCCACACACACAGTGTGTATCATCGCAGAAAAACTCAGGCGAACAAACAGTTGGCTGATGAGAGCATTGATCCAAAGTGCTGGCTGACAAGAAGTTAAATGTCTGAGTGAGAAACACACACACAGCTGAGCTTCGAGCTCAGTGCCTTCTATTGGTTTCCATTCTTCACCTGGTGAAATACATCCTGATTAGACGCCATAATTGAGCTTTAAAATAAGATTTGTCATGGGTAACAAAACGGCTTGTTTTTCATGTATTTTGGGAGATTAAAGGAATACTTCAGTCCATGGAATTATGTTTGCTTCATATGTTTGCAAGAAAATTGCCAGAAACTGATTAAACTAATAAAAAAGCGCAGAAGATGTCCCAGTAGATTAAATTTTGGGTGGAATATTCAGCTTTCTGCAGTCCGTTTTATTGTGCAGTTTACGATTAAAATCTGAATCTGGGCTCTTTCATTTAATGCAGAGCCCAATAAATGTTCTCTCATTTAATGTAGAGCTCATTTCATGTCTTGTAAACGTGAGTAACCCAATTTCTTTTGTTCGAGGTGTCCCATTCAGTCAGCAAAGAGACCAGCCGATGAATATCTGTCGATAGAAAACTCTGTTTGGGATGAATTTAGCTTTTTCTCCCGTTGGTGAGGTGATATTCTGGGCCAGTGAGGCTCCAGTTTGGATATAAGAGGGGCATAAATACATCGAAAGAAGTCCTTATATTTAAACTTGATCTATTTTCTCTTTATATCTTTTTCTTGGCCTAAATCTGACCTGCTCATTTTTTAGCCAACACTGCTGTGGCATCTGTCAGACTGTATAAGAGGACACTCCTGCCTGGTTAATGGGTGGCTGCAAACCTGTACACGTTATTTTCAATCGTGTCTAAGTGTCTCTTTTAAATGGCTGCGGTCCTGTGAAATAAAAGACAGAAAGGTGTTTTATGCTTTCTAAAGTTAATTTTGATCTGTCTAGATTAGTGCTTCTTCACTTTGTGACCTTTTTAAATGAGCAACAATAATTAAAACCCTTTTTTATTAAAAATATTTTGCATCAAAGCAAAATTGAGGCTTAGCAATCCTTGAAGGAAAGCCTCACCCGCTGCTCGTTGTGCCCGAGTTTTAGACTAAAATAATCATGCTGAGGAATTACAAAACTGTAGCCATTTTGCTCAAACCTTAAATTAAGGTTGTGTGTCACATGTGATATTATAAGATGTCACGCTCAGAATATGTGTTGGGGATGAGGCTCAGCAACTACCACACCAAATTTTAGCTAAAGTTTGTAAAATTGACAACACTTTTTGTGTTGGCTTGTGTGGATTAGATGTGGTGGCCATCTTGAGTTGGCATGACTCCAAATGTTAGTCATTTGTAGAATAACATCTAATGGTTACTTTCTGAAAGTTTTATTAAAATCTGTCATTTTTATAACAAGCACAATGAAAGATGTGTTGTGAGTGACACTCTGTGACAACTGCATTCAATTTTAGCACAATATCTGCAAAATTTGATTAACTAAAGCCATTTGTGTGTTCTCTGTGGTTGGTAGATAAATATTGATCAGTTGTAGAGGTACATCAAATGATTGTTTTCGGAAAGTTTCATTGAAATTTGTCCAGTGGTTTGTATAATTTAAAAAGAAAACAACTTTAATTGAATTTTAGTTTGATAGGAAGTTGAGTGAAGGAGCAGCTGCATTTCTCTCCCTTTGGTAAACATCACTTTTATGATAAACAAGCTTTTCACAGTCTTTTGGTTGGTCCGTGATGTAGCATCAAAGAGCAAAGAAAGAAGGGACAGATATTAAAAGCTAACACACCATGTATCATGTGATGGAGGGCTAGGAGGAATAGCTAATATAGCAGGAAACCAGGAGAATTAATGATTCCTCTTATTTCATCCATCCTGTTCCTTGTGACAGACGACAGAGAGAGACTGATGGAAGATGAACCCACCGGTGAATTTTGTATGGTCCAATTCATCTCTCTGTCTCTCCCTGCAGCAGCCTCCAGACTCTGAGGACAGAGCAGGAAGACGTAAAGGAGCAAGACTGACGCTGATAAAGAAAAGAGGACAACATCAGAGTGAGGAAGGACGGCTGAAAGGAAGACTGTGGCGATGGCTGAAGCACCTCAGCAGCAGCAGCAGCAGCAGGAGGAGGAGGAGGAGGAGGAGGAACAGCAGGAAGAAGACGAGGAGCAGTCGCAGAGCTCTGTGGAGACAACCGAACCTGATGACGGGTCAGAAGAACAAGATGAAGTTGTGAAGCCGGCTCGGCCTCTGCTTACCATGAGGTCAATGAGCACTGTGGACCCAGACGATGACTACCCAAACATGATTGTCTACAGAAAGGTAAGAGCAGGAACTTCACTTCTGTGGTCTTTTGGTGCTGCTCTAAGGGAATCTGCTGAAGCTGTTTTTGGTGTCGCTGCACTGCACTGTTAGACACAAAAAAAGGGGAATTGTGAGGACGTCATGGCATCATAGACAAGGAAATAGTTGTTACTTTTAAAGAAGTGGACAAACCTGGTTGGTGGTTGCTTCAGATTGAGAGCTTTGCTTTCCTACTGATGGTGGCAGAATCTTGTAAGACTCAGAAGAAGGAAGTTGAAGCTTGGGCACAAATGGGTCTTCTAAATGGACAATGATGCTAAGAATACAGCCATATTAGTTAGAAAGTGGCTTAAGGATGAGCAGCCATCACAAAGCCCTGATCTCAATCCAATAGAAAATTTGTTTGCAAATCTGAAAATGTATGTTTGAGCAAGGCAGCCTACAGACGTGACTCAATTAGACCAGTTCTGTCAGAATGAATGGGACAAACATCCAGCAAATTACAGCAGGAAGCTTGTGGAAGGAAACCCAAAACATTTGACTCCAGTCATCCACTTTAAAGGGGATGCTAAGAAAATGAATGCCAATTTTTGACTTTGAAGAAAGAAGAAATTTCCTCATTCGGGCATTTAACAAATAGAAATAATCTTGGGAATCCTAGTTGATCTAAAACAGGAAAAAGTGTGGTCTGATTTAATGTCAGTGAGGGAAAAATGGGTCTTTCTAATACATCGTATGTAAACATCTGGTGATACTTATGGCAGAGAGGCCGGCAAATGTACTTCCACAAGGACAGAATTATCAGTTTCCAAAGCTGGTCTTATATTCTGATGTTTTCTTCCTCATAATGAGCAATGTGTGGTGCCTGTAGGGCCTTAAAATCAACTGTAAGCACAAAACGCATCACTTGCACATGCAGATTCTTGACATAAGTGATTAATGATCACTGAAGTATTCAGTTCAAACGGTACATAAAACATGAGGCGGGCCACCTCTGGTCTCCGTGGACAGAGGGTCTGCCTCATTAACTTTAAAGATGGAAGAAAATCCTGCTGGATGCTGGTCCTCGAGGACCACATCTC
Organism: Kryptolebias marmoratus; assembly: GCF_001649575.2. Lineage (NCBI taxonomy): Eukaryota > Metazoa > Chordata > Actinopteri > Cyprinodontiformes > Rivulidae > Kryptolebias > Kryptolebias marmoratus. Next base: position 5,509,684 of record NC_051448.1, read on the forward strand.
TGGCATGTCTTTACAGGAGAATCCTTTTCACGGCTATAACATCTTGTTTAGGTGAATATAAGAACAGAGACTCAGTTTCATCCTGCCAGGAGGCTGTTGTCTTTTTGACCCTGAAGTCTGACCTCATTGTGGGAAGGAAAGAGTATACAGTTTGTCTTCCATTAATCAATGTTGTATGTCACTCTGTCAACCAGAAGTGGAGGAAAAAGGGCAAGAAATAAATCAATTTCAAAAGCAATTCTTTTCCAAATGGACTTGTGCCAGTATTTACTAGCAAGCAGAAGAAACTCTGATTTATTTACCTGCTAAAACATCCTGCAGGGGAGAACTGATAAAAAAAACATAGAATTAATTAGTAGTTTTTATTTTAAATGTCTAACAGGAGTAGAAATTTAGTTTCTAAGAGCTACAGCAGAGATGTGCAAGATTTGTTTTCAAAAGAATCATAATGACTAAATTAAGACAAAAAAAGACCAAATGTTAAACTTAAAGGGGAAAAAATGAAATAAATGTTAGAAAATACTTTCGAGGCTCTTCCAGTAATATATTTCCGGCATAGTTGGCCGGGTTTAAAAAAGCTTGAAGAAGCATCAGACGTCTGAACTGACTCTTGTGGGAAAATATTTAAATGTTCACTACTGTTTAAAAATAATCCAGATATTTAAAATCAACTTTTCTCTTTTTGAAGCTTTCATCTTTGATTTGGTTTAAATGAAACCTGATGCTTATTTTAGTCCAAAGGCTTTAGATTTAGACAAGTAGTTAGGAACAGATCGCCAGTTGCCTCAGGATTCATTAATAAAACGCTGATCTGGATATAATTTTTTCCTATTTTTGATCTTGAGGACATGAGGGCCGGATGAAGTCGAGTTCTGGCCCTTCAGCTGCATTCGCCCGTATGTGCACTGCAGTGAGACTTGATGCTGACTCTACGCTAAATGTAAGAGTGGAGAGAAGATATTGATGATTATTTCATTTTTATTGCATATTCAGCAAGTCTGAGTAAATATTTTCATCTCCCAGCTGAGGAAATCCAGCAGTAGCAGCACTGCTACTTGACAAGATAAAGTCTGAAAAGCACAGCTCATGGATTGAAATTTGTACTTTTAACCAAGGGGGGAAAAAACTGGAGTAAGTTTGACTTTTTTTATGCTACACGCTGTGCCTCAGTTTATGTTTCTGACAGCAGGAAGTTTGGAAGTTGAGTCAGAAGAATCTGCAGGAAGTTGAACCTAAATTGAAGAGAGTTTGGGTTGAAAACTTTTTAGTTGCTTATTTGAAACAAACAAACAAAAAGATAATAATTTTTCACAAAAAAGCTCACATCTCTGCATTGTTTTAGAATTGATTTTTAAGTTTTTGTTTTTTTAAGGCTGTTTTTAAGCACTTTGTTACACTTTTGATTATTTTTTTCCTTTATATCATATGAGTTGTAAACAGAGTACTGGTATATTTCCCCTAATAGGTCTAGTTGAATAAATCTCCTCAGATTAATAAACTTTTACTGCATTACTAAAGTCTTTCTTCAGTTTTGAGAACAGATTAAACCAGATTAAATGTCAGTCATGATATCAAATTACAGGCTTTGCGTAGTGGATTGTGTACTTCTCTAGTTGTCCAGAGTTAATCTGCAGTCAGTTTTGTAATTATTTAGCATTCATAACACAAATGATCTGATTTGTGAAATAAAGTATTTCAGCGTAAACCATGATTTTATCCAGGCAGGTTGGATTTCTATCTGTTAGAGATATTTGTATGAGTGAATGCTGATTCAGCCTTTATATTTTGTTTTCCTGTTTTATAATTTCTTCTGTACATTTTTCATCTGACTACTTCAGTTAATTTAACCATTCAGGTGTCAAAACCTTCAGCTCATTCAGGAGGTGGGCGCTATGACTTTTGGTATTTGTAATTTTTTTTATACCTTTTTAGAATATTTAAAACCTGTCTGGTCTTTGAAAGGTAACTACTTGGCTAATGTTTGGCTAACTTTGGCATCTGTTTAGCGACTTTTAGCTGGTGTTCTGCTGCTTTTGGCCTCTCTCCTGCTCGTTTTAATGTAATCAAACACAGTTTCAGCAAATTCATTCAGCAGAAAATGCAATTTCTTAATTCAGCTTCTGTTAGTTATCCTAACACAAGTTGTTCTGGGGCAAACTGTGAGTGGAAGACTGCTGTTTTATTGGGTTGTACCTCCTCCTTTCTAACAAATACTTTGCAACTTTTAGAAGTCAACCATTACATTTTTTTGCTCCATTTAATAATTTGCATGACTGTGAACAGCTTCCTAACAGGAAAAATGGGCACTAACATGCCCGTATGTACAGGAAGAATGAGCACTGATAACACACAAGGGTTTGACAACAACAAGATGCAGTTTAAGTCATTCTCTGAAACTAGCTTTCTGAGGAAAATGGTGATTTATATTCTTCATCGCTGCAGTTTCATCATAGAGCTGGAAAAAGGAGTGGATGCATCATTAAACTATCTAATGTGATTGTTCTGAGTGTATTTTAGAATTATAGAAAAGTAGAAATCTCGTGGGGAATAGTGAGATTTATGACTTCGACGAACACCTGAGGGGCATTTTAAACTTTGAGACCATCATTTTTTTATCCTTTCTGTAGCACATAAAGAAAAAAAAATGTTGGAAAAGATAGATAAGGACTTGAAACATGTTGATTATTGGTACAAAATGGATCAAAGTGGGGAATTTCTGCTAGACTGTTTCAACATCGACAGCGTATCGGGTTTTGAGACTCTATATCAGCTGAAAGGAGCTGGAGGTACAGCAGGAATAACAAGATACCAACAGTTACTGTCAGCGCTGATAAATGAGGTCCTGATGCAGGTTGGAGAGGAAATTGTAGTGATAGAAAGAGAAACTAGGTATCAAGAGGCTGAAACACAAAGCAGGAAGAGAGAATATAAGAAAAAAGGAACACGGTGTGAAAGTGAAGGACCAGAAAGGAGCACAAGCAGACAGATAGTGAATTAGATGCCTGTAAGTGAAACAGAAAGACTACAGATATTTCCTGCTTCACACACCCAGAGATCCGTCGCTGCTGTGACCAAGACGGGTTACTTCAGGTGAAGAACGGATGACAGGATTAACAAAAGTATACAGTCGCTGAGATTTTGTAGTTACATTTACTTGACTGGTTTGCTCCTAGTCCCTTTTCAAGCATGAATAAGTCATTGCCCTTGTGATTATACGCTCATTGTTTTGGAAAACATCCCCTATTGATTTAAAAAAAAATGCTCCCATGAATTAAAATCCCCTTCAACGGCCGCTCGGCCTCTGTGTCGGAAAAATATGGCTGTAAGCTGATTTAGATTATTTGCTGTTGCAAAAAAAGGCTCCTTTGTTATGAAATATGTATGTCCTGCACCACATTCTCATTAGTTTTTCTGGCTGAGTCATCAGTCATCCACTACCACGAAAAAAAGAAGAGGGAGATGAAAGTTGTTGCCAGTTCGTGAAGATTCTACACAAACACGCCTAATTTTCCATTTTGGCTTTTAGCTGAGCCGTGGTCAGCTGTCGCTGTTAAAATGAAGGCAGAAGAGGAGAGCTGATGCTGGGTCAGTGTTTGTGGAGGAATTAGGATGAGAAGTGATGTCTCTCTCCTACAGAGAGCAATTTATCTGCCACACAGATGGTACTAGAAAGGTGAACGACTTCCCTTCCTGATGGTTTCACCTCGCTACTGTTATGGATTTTTCTGTATTACAGGCATTGTTCGCGTCTAGAGTTTTTGTTTTAAGCTTTTTGTTTTGACAGAGCATTGCTTCAACTATGACTAGTCTATCCTTTTCAAGATGGGAGGAATCCACTCGGGTCTGAGCCTCACTCAGACTAGCTGTTAGCTTGTCGATTGGGTCAGAATTAAAGTCTGTTTCTCCAAACTGAGGCTGGTTAAAAAGCTATCGACAGCTGGTAAGATGGATCTTCAGATCTGCTGATGTTTTGCTCTGTGGAAAGATTATGAACTGTCCCTTTAAAATCCAAGATTTTGTTTCTCATTCAGAGTTTATTTTAAAGTTCTATTGCACTTCTTTTGTCTCATTGTATCATTCTGCATATTGTATAAATGCTCAGGTATGACAAGGAATATTCATTCACTAGTTCATATTTTCCCTTGTCAGCATTCATCATACGTGCACACACATAAATACACACACACACACACACACACACACACACAGAAATTATATTAAGGTGGGGAGATTCAGTGCTGTTGACAAGAGCTGAGAGTGTTGACTCTCAGAATCTCCAGCATGAATTCTCACCTGTCAGCCAGCATCTGCTCATAAATACTGCTTCGGCCACTCTGTGTGTGTGTGTGTGTGTATATGTGTCATAAGGAAGGATAATGAGATGCAGTGCATTTGTATATGCAGCACTTAGTGTGTGTGTGAGAAAGATTTTTTGGCATATTGGACCTTTATTTTCATTATTTTTCAGGTTTTCAGTCTAACAATAGCATCTGTTGAACGTGTATTCCTCTGGGCTGCAGGAACATGTGCTGACAGAGTTTGAAGGTTTCGATGCTGACTTTGTGAGTGGCATACAAACTTTTGAGACTTTCTTGTTTTTAACTGTGTGACGCTTTAAATGCATTTTCAATCTATTATAGAGCAATGTGCATTTTTCCACCGAAAATGTCTGAAAATGTAACATTTTGACTTCTTCTTTCAAAACATTAGGCTTTCTTAGGACGGATTTACTTTGCTAATCTTTCATTTACTTGAGTGTAATCTAAGAAAACAACTTGAGTAGGGAAAGGGGAAGAGGCAATATTGTTTTTACTAGTGTATGTAACTGCATGTTCATTTGTCTGTTAGCAAAATATCCCATGAACCACTGTACAAATTTTAATAAAACTTTCAGAAAGTAATCATTGGATGCACATCTACAACTGATAAACACTTGGACTTTTATTTTAAAAACACAAAAGGCTGAAGATTTAAAAACAAACAAATTACAGGCATCTTTTAAAGGAGTTGCGATTTTTTGCCGAGTTTTAAACTAAAATTGTCTGGAGTTGTTGCTGTTTCGCTCAAACCTCATAAATTACGTTAATGACGTCTCACAAGATGTGTTGTGATGACTCTCAGCTACTACCACACCAATATTTTAGCTCAGTATCTGGATAACTGACAGGTTTAAAGCTATTTTGATGATGGCTAACGTGGATTAGCTGTTGTCCATTTTAATTAGGCCGACTCCAAAAGATAATCTGTTTTTGACGTCAACCCAATGACTACTTTTTGAAAGTTTCATTGAAATATTTTTCATGAGAATTTACTCACAGACAAAACCATTATTGCTCCATCTTCAGCAGCAGGCAATGACTAAGTTTGTTCAGCTTGATGCAGGCTGACAGTAAACATGTCACTCTGCATTGTTTTAAGTTGTCAAGTAGCTTGGACAACCTGACAGTATGTGACAGAAAATAAACTGGTCAGAACGTCACATTAGGCACCCGGTAATCAATAAATTCTCCTCCAGATCGACGCACTCTTCATCCCAACTCATCAATATCTGATGAGCTGGGAGAATGAACATATTTGCAGAACAAGCAGGACAAGATTTTAAAAGGTCACATTTCAGGAAAGAATAAATTTGGACTGATTTATTTGAACATCTGAACAAAAAAAGTTTTTATTTTTTTTTTGCCATTTTCAGATTTTCTCACAGGGCTCATCCCATGAGGGTGTTTGTTCTTTTTGCATGTTGTCACTGCTCCCATCTGGAGGAGAACCGGAGGCCAAATGATGTTTACTGATTTCACCGACATGCTATCACTTTTAGAAATTGCACCACCTGCAAGCTGCCAAATTCAGACGCTTCAAGGGCCGGATGTTTGATGGCCTTTTTCAGTGTTTTTGTCTGTAGCACCACCGATTTGACATATTGTATTTTTTTTTTCTTCACAAGATGTGATGGGTGTTAAGAAATGCCAAATCTTATCTGCCGGAAAATGAGAAGACATGGTTAAAAAAAAAAATCAAATCAGAAATATTTCCTCAGAGAAAATGATTTATATAAAATTATAAACAATTTCACTTTATCTGTTCATTCACTTCGCTTAAAATGGTTTGTGTATCTTTTAAAAACGTGTGTGTGTTCTTTTATCTTGGCAGAAAATGTCAGCATTTGGATTTAATTATTTTTCCAGATTTTGTAACTGCCAGCAGAACAAAACTCCCTTTCAAATCTTCTTAAATAGAAAAAAACCGCCTTGATAAGGGAATAATGTGAGCGTAGATATTCGTTGCTCTTTCAGGTGCTGTTTTCTCATTCTTCTGCACAAAGAAATCTCTCTTGTCCTCACACACATGCCTGGGTGTGCCCTGCTTGTCACTTAGAGGATGACTAAGCACATGTAATCACAGTGCAGCCGCCTGCAGATATCTGAGAAGAATTCATCCCAACAGAGCAGGTAGAAAACAGCAGCCTAATCAAATCAAAGTGATGGGGAGCGGCTAATTGGAGGAGTTTAAATTGCAAATTTTAGGTTGACAAGATGATCACTCACCACTTTTCTCTTCCTTTTCTGCCATCTTGGTGTGAATGCTGGCTGCAATTTAGTAATGCATTCTTGAAATGAAGACGAATGAAAGTGATTCTTAGCACAGATGACACTTTCCCTTTTAAACAGAGAATGTCTAATTATGACATTTGTGCTGCGACTGAAAACTCAAAGCAGCATAATTTTGACCCAGAGTTTCAGCCTTGTCACAACAACATTAACTATAATTTGCATTAGAAACAACATGACATTAAAAATGGCAGGACATTTTAGGCTTACTCTGCACGACATTTCCATAAACAACATAAAGGATGGATGTAGAAACTGTCTTCAGAATTCAGTTTGGAATATTTCATGTGAAGTTTAATTAAAGGCCTTCAATTCTTAAAGGAATTCATATCGCCCGCTGCCTTCCATGACAGTTTTAATTCAAGATGGCTGCCACAGCCAGGATATTTTGCTCAGTATCTGTAAAGGTGGCATGTTTGTAGCAGTGGACATGAATTTAAAATAATAAATATAGGAAATTTTGCTAATATGGGGTAAGGGTTAGTTTGTTTTGCTATAACTGTTAAACTATTGAGATCTTTTAGCAGCATTTGCAAACTTTAAACAGGAGTAGCCCAGGATACAAGTTTCTGCAACTGTTGTTCTGTGACTTTGAAAATGAAAACTTTAAGTGTGCTTTATTACTTGAGTTCTCACCAAACAAATATATCCAAGATCCAAATGAAATTAAACACCAGTAAATTTGTTTCTTTTGGACAAGACTGCATGGTGCTTTAAGTCACACAATTTTACCCCTAAAAATCCTAAAGAGAAGTATTTTTACAGCTTTTATTGATGTTTTTTTGTTGTTTGTATTTTGCAGTTTGTACCAAAGTTATGGTTACACATTCTGATGACAAACTGGGCTGTTAGGCTTGAAAAATCAATCCTGAAAGCAAACAGACGCTGTCAGTGCTGCCATGCTTCGCTGGCTGCTGTGATCCGCTTTAACGATGTCCTCGATTCGATAAAACCATAATATATCAGCACAGGACAGCACATTTGATCAATATTTACAGTGCAGTGTTGGGCTGAAGGTGGGAAAAGTGGCAGCAGGTCTTCAGAGTGAGATCCTGGGTTTGCAGAAATGACATCCTGAGTCCCCACAGAGTTCCTGTTTCTATCAGGTCTAATCCAAACTAACCCCCCTCAGTGTTCACTTCTGACAGCAGTCTGTCATTTTTCTCCTTCACTTATTTCTCAAATAACAAGCAACTAATTAAATTCAAAACCTCTTCTATTTGATTGAAGACAAATGTTTTTTTAATCATTTAACAGAGACAAAAATGGATGAGGATATACATTTTTGTTGTTTTGGAGATTGCATTCAGATATTGGTTTGCTTTTAATTTTTTATAGCTTTCAGTGACACAAACGGGTTATTGAGAGCTGCTGTTCGTTAGATTGTATTTAATCATAAAAGCATTAAAGCCAGGGTTAAAAGAAACTTCACAGCTTGATGCGCTTGAATGAATTTGATCTGAAAATGCTGTGAATTGCTTGTAAAACTCAATCTCTCGTTGAGTCCTGTTTGACAGCAAAGAGTCGGCTGGTTTTTTGCGAGTGAGGCATCAGTGTATTTGTCATGCTCTGGTTGTGTCGGACAGCAGGTGTCAGAGGAACCCACTTGGCCTTGTGTCTGTCACTGCTGGTTCAGATGAATTTAAAGTGAGTGCTACCTGTAGGTGTGTGTGGGTGTGAACGTTTGCTTGTATATCAGTTTATCCTCTTATTTAAATTAACACAATGTGGCACTTTACAACACCCTTAGATTAAATACCACGTTTTTTTTGATACGTTACTCTCAAGTGATGTTCTTTGCCAGTATTAATACTCATTTAAAAATAAGGTTGAATAAAACCAGTGTTTTTTCACACATTTATATTAAATTGTGGCCTTGTTAACTGCAATTACTGAGATTAAGATTATTGAAAGACAAGCCACAGCATCAGGACTGTTACCTAACAACGAGGAGGTTCTGGACCTCGGGACTTTCCGTGTGGAGTTTGTATGTTCTCCTCGTGTTTGGGTGGGTTTTCTCCAGGTGCTCCAGTTTCCTCCCACAGTCTAAAAACATGCATGTTAGGCTGCCTTCAGGCCCAGGCCTCCCTGGAAAAAGAGATCTGTAATAAAAATAATAAATATTTTAATGAAATCTATTTTTATGCAACATTATTCTTTTTACCATGCTTCAAATTTATCTTGTGACCATTAAAACAAAACAAAAAAAGCAACAAAACACCCTAAATCATTGGAGCGTGGTGTCGTGTTGCAGATGAAGTGCTAACATCAGATGAGTGGACAAATATGAAAATTATGCAATTTTTGTGACTGAAGGGTGATATCAGTTTTTTTCTATTTTTTTTAAATTTATGGTGGCAAAAAATAATAATAAACAATGGTATCAAACAGTTTTTGAAAGGTTTAACCTCAAATAAGGTGTTTTGAGTGGAAAGACTTAAATATAAATGAGCAGGAGGCAGGATGAGCAGTTTTTTTGGCTGCAAAATAACTTCCAACTCATTCAGTTCTAAAGTTTTAGACATTAAAGTTTTATACAAAATCATACAAAACAAATTCCTTCTACCAACTGTTAAACACGGGGGTGGAAGGGTGATGATTTGGGCCATTTTGCAGCTACAGGTATTTTATGCAAGTATTTACAGGTATTTTTATGCTTCTAAGTATTCTGTGTCAAACATAAGGTTATCTGTTGGCTTAAATTTGGAGCCAAACGATGTCGAGCAGCAGAACAATCAGACGTTCTTCAACAGAACATCTGCCTGAGGGGGGGTGAAGACGTTAATGGCTCCGTCACACTCCAGACATCAACCAGTCTAAAATGCTGGAGCAGCATCTTAACTATAGACAATAAACACAAAAATGCCTAAATTCTGAAGCAGAAAAAACAATTGAACAACAATGCAAGTCCAGCGGAGCTTGTAGTATCAGGAGAAAAGAGCTTCCTTTTATTGATGAAAACAACTTCATTCAAATATTGAAGAAAGTTTATTTGAACAATAGGGGAAGTTCTTTTCTCTCAACACAAGTGCTGCTGCAGCTTTTATCCATTTTCTACCCCCTCCAGGCACATTAAGAGGAGGTGAGGTTGTGCAAGAAGCTTCTACATCATTTCCATAACAATGTGAAAAACAGATAAGTTCGAACAGATGCAACTTCTTGAAATCCTTTTTTTTAAAGTAGCTCTGCTAACTACTGATTTGTGCTGTACTTCTGCATTTTAGCTCCTATTACATGATTTTATATGTTATGATGTTTAAAAGTGGCAACAAACAGACTGAATAAACAACACTTATTTGACACCGTGATTACTTATGTGATATATTTAAAGACTCGATTGGACATTTTTCCTAAAGTCAGGAAGATCAGCTGTTGCAAATGTCGTCTTTTCAATTTAAGGTGCTTTCATAAAGGTTTAAACTTTCAGAACCAGCGACTATGTTCAAAGTTTTGGAAGAGTCATCTGGAGATTTATCTGTTGACACTTCCTTAAAAATGTAGGTGCAAATACATGCAAATGTGCACCTTTCTACAGTGTCATAAACAGTCAATTAGAAGCAAATTCAACTCTGTAATTCAAAATAAATCTTTGCCATTCTGTCTTGAGCTGGTATTTTATATACGTTTGTGTAGAAGAGTTAGCACTGGGAGCTCAGCACTCATGCAAGCTGCAGGTTTTTATTAAAGCTTCTGCACAAACAGAAGTCTGTTTTCATTTACAGCAGCTTATTTACTTCTTTATATTAAAACCCAAACTGAACATCATATTGTTGTTTTCTTTTGCACATATGTAGGCACATGCAGCATATTACAGCGTTCCTCACGCTGCTGTTCTACATGCATGATCTGAGTAATTCTGATGCAAATGCTAAAAAATGAAACGGCTTTTTATTTATGTATAAGCCTCTGGTTTCAAAATGGGACAGTATGGTTTGTACAGTATCTCTTTTGAAGTCATATCAAAAACCTTTTTTTTAATTTCTGGAAAATGTCATCTAAAGCTATATTTAGTTTCAGTTGTTTCAAATAAGCTTTCATTTGCAGCCAGGGATTAAAAACACAACTCACACAAAGGTATCATTGATGACAAGCACTGATATATATCCAGAATCGCAACAACGCAACATTATAATTTAAAAAAATACTAGAATTGTAATGACACACACGTGTTTTTAATATAAACCCTTAACGCTTGTTAGAAAACAGCCTCTTCTGTTCGGTTGTTGTAGTTTGCTTTTGTTAGTTTGTTCTAAAATATATTCATGCAGATGATGACTAAATGTAAACAACAGCACACAATAAGTAATCATTTGTTGTTTATCTTGTCTGCGGCACAGTAATTCTTTGTTCACAAGGTGGTTTTGTCCCCAGCTGAAATGGTTTTTATTCTTAATTAATCTCCCAGATATTCCCGGTGTAACCGGATTAACATACTGTTTTGTTAGTGGAACAATGATGCAGGCATTTCCTGGGCTGTAATGAGACGTAGTACAACCTCCTTACTCGCTTGTCAAATTTGGCAGAAATTACAAAGGACTGCACATCAAAGGACCACGACTGCACAAAGAAAATGCACACACACTCGCACTCACACACTCACACACTCCCCACATTTAGACACAATTAGGAAAGGAAAGCGAGAGTGAGAGAGGCAGCAGAATTCTGCCGAGTGGAAGTGAATGTATTCAGGAAGGTGTTAATATTTGAGCAGGAGGTTGAGCTCAGCTGTGAATAAGTACACCTGCACCCATTATTGTGCTAATGCCCCCATAGAGCTGCTTCAGCCCAATGTTGTGACACCTGTTTTGTAAATTTCTTGCAATCAGCTAAACAAACGATGAGGCAGCACATCTTATTTTATCATTTTATCACCCTCAAACTGCGATGGGGTAGTCCTGAGCAGTTACCCTACCAAAATATAAAATATGTTCCTAATGATTAATGAAATGATTCCCCCACTCTATTTGATGCAATATGAACAAATCAGATAAACACAATTATTCCTAAATTGATGAATCTAATTTAATCTGACTAAACGGCTGCAGCAGAGCCATTATATTGTGAATTGCTGTTGGAGTAAAAATAATCTTTGTTCTACAAGGTTGTTTTCGGCCAATCCAGTCCCCGAATCTACCTTTTTAAGGTTTAATCTGGTTTAATTTGCCCTTCTATCTAAAAATAATGGTCACATTAGATCAGACTGACAAATCTAAGATGAATCTAGAACAACTAAAGGTCATGTTTTGGCTGCAAATTGACCAAAAGTTTATAAAATACTATTTTACATGAAAATTAGAGACTGGGCATGTTATCTACTATTGTCTGGGCTTGGCTCAGATTACAGTTTATGGCTTCAATCCGGTCAGAATCAAACTTTTTCACCTAACTGATTATTTTCTTTTATAACCTTTAAACAAAACTTCACTTCAGAAGACCTAAAGTTCTTTTTGGCATCAAATATTTACAAAACTAGTCGATCTTCATAATAAATTGCATTTTTATGGAGGCCTATGATAGGGCTTCATCATCAGCAGGCGCATTAGTTACAATACACCTGCATGATGGTGCATCTTTAAGCTGGTGGAGTTTAAAAGGAAAGCCAGTGCCGTATGGATCCTGGTTAAGTTTTAATGTCTGAGGGAGCTGCTTTGGTAGAGGTTGCCGTGCCAAGTGGCAGGTAATGATTAATGAATGTGAACTTTTGTCAGTCATGCTCTACATGTCACCTAGAGTCCATTAGAGAACTTGGGTGGGCATGCAAATGAAAAAAGCAATCCACACTTAAGTGATGGATGACCCGGAAGGAAGAGCGCACATCCTTTCTTCATTAGTGTCTCGTCTCAGTGTGCTGTGCGTCTTACTCTGCCCACCCCAGTCAGTCACTGATTGCACGTCTTTTCTCTCTTTCATTTTAACATTTGAGTCCACTTTGATTCTCAGCCGAGTGTTATTTTCTTCCCTTTTCATTCCTGGGATGTGATGCATCAGCCGTGTTCTTGCATCCTCTGCCTCTTTATTTAAACCTAATTTACTTTTTCAGCTACAGACTTTGTTTCACTTTGTTTTCTTATTGACGTGACTCCAGGATATCGCATTCATCCGTCGAAGCTGAAGGTGATAGGAGTAACAGAAAATGGCATCGATCTGACAGCAGCAGTTTAGATACCTGCAGAGTCGCTCTCCATTAGTGTTTTTCCTGTTTGCATCAGAGGTCACATGCACAACACAGAGAAAGCGTTATGGCATTAGTTTTTCCGCATTATTATTATAAAACACTGACAAAAAAGGATCAAATGTTACAGTGACTTTGTGCAGCATTTCATACAGATTTCTTTAGATAACTTTGGTAACAGGAAAAAAGATTGATTAGTGTCTATAAATGGAATATGAAGTTAAAATTCTAGAAGTTATTTTACAGCATAAACTTAAATAGGAGATCTCACATAAATTGTATAAGAATCAAAGTTTTGTAGTTTTAAATAAAGCTAAGAGTGTGTTAGATTTATCAACATTTCATTTTGTATTATTGGTCCATATATGGGGCAACACATACATGACCAATACTAAACCTTTTGTATTCTAAAAAAGCAGGATGAATTATACATAAAAAGAACATACTAATAGTCTGTTTATGTCACAAATATTGAACCTGATAGATTTAATGCCTTTAAAAACCTAATGTACAAAGCTTTAAAAAATTGTTGCCAAATTACACAAGTTTTTTGATTTGAGGTTCATTTGCATGAAATGTTCCAAAGCAGATGTATATCTGAGAACATGGAGTCAAATGATGAAATATGGATTAGATGATTTAAGACTGTTTGCTAGTCGTTTTGTATTTGTTTTATTTGTGATAAATGTTTGTTAGGATGGCCACATACTGTATTATGATGTATTATCCTGCTCCCTTTTTACTCATAAATTGTGTGTAATTTTGTTGAGCTTTATTAGATTTTTGGATCTGTGGAATCAGATAGGTGAAATAACATTTAAATGAATGATTTGTAAATGTTAATAAAAAGTAATACAACTTTTTGTTACTTTAAAGAGAAAATCTGTGTTTTACTTCACTCTTTAAAAGATTATATATGGAAGCCATCAAAGATGCTTGATACACTTATAGCACAAGTAGAGACATTTGTTGTCATTGAAATCAGCATTAAATTCTGGGCCAAAGAGCCATCAATCCCCCCCACCCTGAGCATGCTGCCTTTACGCCCCCCTCTGTCTGTATCTGCTGATTTAATTCATGTCAGTCCTCTCACTGCTGAGGAAACAAAACATTTCTGTAAAAATGTTGAGAGATTTTCAGCTACAGTTTCTGAAAGTCATCTCTCAGCTGCCAGGCCAGCCTTGTTAACTAATTGATATTTTTGTCAATGTTCTTTTTTTTTTTTTTTTTTACCCGCTTCGAAGTGAATCTGCTGCGTTTAGTCAGTGCTGACATTTCATTAGTGAGATCTTTTTCTTTCATTAATTTTTCCTGCTGTAGCTTTTGTAACAGAGCCACTACAGTTAACACTTATTTATAAATGACAGGATCAGTTCTGTCAGCCTTCTGACGAGTCAGTAAAGTTTCTTGAACTCATCTGACCTTTTGGAGTTTTAGTCGCTGGATATGATTTGATGTCCTCATTTCTGGTTCCATCTTGTTCCTTTTTTTTTCTTCTTCTTCTTTTGTCAGCGCTGTATTCTCTCTCCTCCTCCCCTGTCGGTCGTTGCCATCTATTTTATGTTGCATAGTTTTGTTTCAGTGTTGGCAGATATAATACTTAAGCAAAGTGAGAAGTAGGTCATACTGTGTTTGAGCTCCACTTGGAACAGAGACGAGAGGAAACTCAGGGTTTCGAGCTATTGGGGTTAAAACTCTCCAGCGTCAGCTCAAGCACCACCAGTTACCTGTGGATGTAAGGACGGGGGAAAGCATGATATAAGAGTCAGCAATAATAGATCTGTTTCACTTAAGCTTGAAATACATGAAAACAGTTATCTACTGGCAATAATTTCTTATTCTTACAGATGCATTATTCTTTGGCAGAAGGGGTAAAAGGAAACCTCTTAAAATGACATTCAGAAAACACCTTCATTAACTCCCCTAATGTGAAATAGTGTAGCAATAAAAACACAACCATGGAGCATCGAGACAATCAGAATCAAGGCAGGCGGTTGCAGCAGCTAAACGCTCGTCTACGTACGGTCTGAACATGAGGGGAACATCCTGTAGAGGCTGAAGCCGTGCACTGAAATGGGATCAGTGTGACACTGCAGCGTTTAAGGAAACTCTGTGTTAATTTGACCTAAAAAACTCACACTGACCTAAAAATCGCTTATTAAACAGAAGTTTTTAATGCGGAACTAAAAGTACCTTTGCATATCTTTTGTTAAATTATGAAAGCTCTTACCTTTTTTTTACTCTACGATTAGAGCCTGTGTAAAATTGTACGGACCAGGGAGATTCTGGCTGCAGGCTACATTTCGAGGGGAAAGCTCAGAATGTGAAGTCAAGTGTGTAGGATGCTGTGACATGTAGAAGTCTCCATTGCAAATTGCACCAATTGAACACACAGTTTTCACCCTCCTCTTTTAGGCTTGTGGGAAAAATTGTGGTGGCCACAAAAAAATGCTTGTTTAAGGACAAAAGATTTCCCTCCTTGGGGATTTGGCATTAACATGGTGATACGACATGTAGAACCACTATAAGGTAGTTGGTGCTTTTTATGTCAATTCTTCACACCAGATGTAGAAAAACAGGATGATTTGTGTTATTTTTATGTGACTCTGTTCTTATTTTGGAAAGTTGTTGCAGTAGCTGCTCAATTATAAAGCAGAGATTAGAGAACTGGAAACTTGATTTTACTGAATACCGATGATTTCAAGGTTGGAAAATACAACTATCCACCTCCAACACTAAGACAGAAAAAAATACATCTATTTTTGTTATTACTGAAGTAAAAACAAACTGGTACAGCTTTGCTGCTGGACAGAGTGTGATGATCTTGCAGCCCATCTTGCCCACATGTATTTAGTTTTGTTCTGCCCTTTTATCTAACCTTTAAAAAATGCCAGCACAGGATTCACATTTGTATCTTCCACGTAGTTTTCAGTAAAAATACACCTATTTCTGCTGCAAAAAAGGCAACTATACCAAAATACTGGCCTAATAAAAACATCTTATTATTGTTAAATAACTTTACTCATCACAAAAGATCATTTATTTTGTTTAAAAAAACTTTTTACAAACACCTTTCCCCCTGTTTCAGCAAAAACACAGAGGATCAAAGTACCTTTTGCATGTTTAAAGATTATATCTAGAGTTCTTGATCATTCCCATCCGATGTTTTTGAATAAAAATGGTTCATTTTCTCATTTTCCTGTAGTTTAATAAAAACTGAAACATGGAACATAAATGACTTTTTTTATTTTAAGTCCTTAATGAAAAAAGTCAACAGAGTACCTTTAGTGAAAGACTTTTTCATGTTGCCTTAATGAGGGGCTGAAGTCAGCCCTGCCTACAGGATGTTGGATTCCTTCAGGATAAAATGCATGATCTACCTGCTTCATTGTTTTTTTTTTTTATGGCAGTAGTGAGCTAATGAATCCGCCGGACACATTAAAACAAATGATACAAATAAGAGTTTGCTTTTTCTCGAATTCATGAATTTTTGCAAATGGATTACCAGACGAATCAACTATTTTTCTCTCGATAATATGTTGTATATGAGCTCATATTAATTTTAACATCCAGCGCTGCCTGTAACACACAGTGTACCTGCTGCCTCGCTCATCCCTCTCTGTTGGTAGATAAACATTCTGGCAGACACTGACGCCAGCCTTCTCTCACACAGCAGCAGAAGGTCATAATATGTTTAATGGTTTTCATTTTGCGTCTCCTTGGCTTCCCTCTGCTGAACTTCTTGTAGTGCTGAGGTATATCGGAGGATTTTTGTAATTAACTGGGAAACAGCTTTCTGGTGTGGATAAAGGACTCACAGAGGAGGATGAGAACAAAAACATGATTTTTCTTGTAATAAGAATTATGTTTTGTTTAAATTGTCCTTCCTTAGGCGAGTGTTGAGTTAATAAGACGGTGTGTGCATTAAAATATATTCAAGTATTTATTCCCCTCTGTGAGACATTTTAATGGATTTACTGTCTGCTCTTTCTTCATGCATGATGTGAGACTTTAGTGATGTGACGCTGGGAAAAATTTGTTCTCAAAAATCTATATTCGGGGGAATTACAAAACGATGAAGAAGGAAAAAAAAATTAATCTATTGACGATGCTCAAAAAAGAATCAATGTCCAGTGGCTGTAAGGTTACCTTCTCACAAATGGATTGGGGGTTTTATCCCCATGTACTGGTAATTGTTAAGATCAAGGTCAAAGTCAATTCATTGTCCTAAAAAGGACAGAAAGACAAACTTGTGTGTGTGCAGCGGTGAGTGAAAAAGCTCTACTCCTGTGTGGACCCTTCACCACAGTGTGATTTATCAATTAATGGTATTATTCAGTGTAACTAACAATAAGTTAATAATAATAGAAATGAGTGACATTAAAAACAATAAAAATGACTCATGATTTGAAACTTTAACATTTTCAATCTGAGGAGAACAAAGTTCCCACTGTCTGAGTGGGCTGCACATAAAATAATCTTTTAGAATAAACAAAGTGTTTGAATTTCACCTTTTCCTTGTTGCCGTCACTTGTCCTCGCCTCTCATTGCTCAAGGACACAGTGAAGCCGTTATGTTTGTTTACATTTTACTGACAATGTTTTTACAATTACTTTAGCAGCGGCGTATTTAGTCTTTTAGTCGTAGGCAAATTCTATAAAGATTTTTAGCAATAAACCTGGTGAAGTGATATTTAATTCATCAAATGTAAAGTCCAGACACTCCCCTGTAATGGCTTGCTCAGCAACGAGAAAGCCATTAGAGATGTTTGCGGTGATGGAAAGAGACAAGCGCTCTGCGCATCAACAGCGAGGGGAAATACGATGAGCTGAGTGACGGCGTGATTGGTGACTCAGCCAAAATGAGCAGCTGATGTGCTGTAAAACAGATTTATCAGCAGCTAACCATCATGTCTTCAATGACCTGCTTTTCATTTTTTTAAACATGGACTTTGGGAAAGCTTCAGACCTTTAATGCAAAACAACACAATATTGTTTTAATGTAGAGCAAAAGTCATTCAGCTATTTTTTTTTTTTTGTTGTTGTCACGTTGTTTTTTGTGTTATGTTTTAGGCAAAACGACACAAAATCAGATAATGTTGTTAAAATAGTGAAAACAAGTCTTGCACAGTAGCTCATCCAAGACAAAATTAACTGACAAAAATAGGATTTAAACAAAAAAAGCAAAACAAGATAAAATATCCAGGATAAGGAGCAGTAAGGTCTATTTTCTTTACATGTCATTCTTACACATCCTGAAAAGATAGAAGAGGTGTTAACAAAATCTAGTTAAGTATAGATTTTATGGATCTCTGCCTCCTTTTCTCCTCCATCAATAGAGCCCATTAGGCTGTCGACATCAAGTCATTCATCAACTTTTCCTGCTCTGTCAGTCTGAATTATTACAGTACGCCATAGGGCTGTTCAGGTATATGAATCCTGAATCTATGTGTATATTTAAATATCCTTCTGGTTTTGGATTAAAACTCTAATTATTTTTCCTCTACTTGCAGAAATTACTTATCTTTCTTCTGTTAATGAATCATTTTTCTCGGACCTCATTTACTTTGTACAATATCTGCTAACTTGATGCTTTTGTTTAAACAAGAAGTCACTTTAATTTTCTTGGAATAAGCCGTTTGGTGAAAATCTGCTGGTGAATTTATTTTGCTTTTCTCATTGGGATTTATCCCCTATATACTGACTCCTGTAATTAAATAGCTGTTCTTATCCTGTTATCTGCAAGGATGAGTCTTTGCAAAGTAATTACTTCTAAAAACCTGTAATTAAATGCTGGCTTAGATCTGAAAGATGTTACATTTAATTCCCATGCCTTTTTAAAATTTCCTACATTTCACTCCCTGAATCCCTTTGCTTGCTGCTAGGAATGACCTTCCCCCATCCAACCTTAATGAAGTGAAAGGGATGTTGAAAACAAAAAATTGCATCAGCTAATCATACTTATTAACTGTTGAGGTTTAACAAACATTAACACATTTTCTTGTACCCTCTTGTTCCTGACTACCTCCTAAAAATGTCGATCATATGAACATGCACATGGGGTCATATCAGAATGCATCTGAGTGAGATAACTTATTGCAGGAGTGTGCTATTAGCAGCGTTTTTGTTTTCTGCCACGAAAAGGTCAGAACACCTTTATGAGCTGTATTTCGTTACAGCTCATATGTTCACACGCTCATTCTTAGTCGGATGGTTACGTTTGTTGGTGCACAGTGCAGACTCCAGCTCCAGAAAGAACTCGGTGGAGTACAAAGGCAGTGGTTGGGCTCTGTTTGACGGGTTTGTTAAAATAGCCCTCTCAGAGCACCCTTAATATGTTCGCTTGAGAGAAAGAAGTGTGTTCATGGAGCTTTAGTTAGTTATGTGTTGTTTGTTCGACTCAGGAGGCAGTTGAGTGCCTGCAACTTTACAGACTCAGCAAACGGGTTGATCCTCTGGGTTCTCTGGGAGTATTAAAGTGTTCCTTCAGCCAGAGCTTCACCTATTACTGTCCAGGCTTGTGCCACTAGTTGTCTGGCTTTAAAGCACAAAGAGATGACATGTCTTTCTGTAAAATAATAAAATATTTATGGATGTAAGATCCTGGGAGATGATTACTGGAGAGGAGCTGTCAGGTTGGAGGAGCTGCTGTTTGGCTGTTAGAACTTATTTGCCTTTGTTGTAAAATATGAATGTAGTTTTTTTCTGTTAGTGCGCAGCTGAACTTAAATGTCTTATATTGGGACCGTTCTCCTTGTTTTTGTTCTTCAGTAATAGCAAGCAGTGAGTAATCGACAGGTTACCTTCAATGGTTTCACTGTGAAAAATATTTTAAAATGAAAGTAGAATTCCTTAAAGGGGACCTATTATGCTTCCTTGAACAAGTCAGGATAGGTCTGTGAGCTATACAAAACCTGTTCATTAAATTGAATACACAAAATCATTCTCAGATATTGAGATTTCACCTGATCTGTTCTGTCTGTTTTGAGCTCAGAATGAGCGGTTTTAGGGCTACGTCACTATTATGCAAATAAGCTGCTGTAGGCCACGCCCCCCGACTGAGTGTCCCGTCTCAAAACAAAAAACTCACTGAAGGATTAAACGCTGTGGATCTGATGCACATTTATATCGTTATTGATTCAAACTCTGAGGATTCTGACTTTGGGACAGAAGCAATTAGCGGTTCCAGCAGTAAGTGGGTCTGAAACCTGACTGGTAGCGGGTCACGTTTGAACACGTTCTATATTACAAACGACAACAGAACATTTTTCTTTTCCGGCAGACATTGTTCAGCAGTAAAACCAGCAGAACAAACGTGATGGTCTTTCTGTAATGAAGTGGGTGGAGCTCCACTTGGGTTGCTAGGTGAGGGGCTGGGCTCGGTTTGGGGTTGCTAGGTAACGGGGGTTGTGACGTAACAATCCTGAGGTTTTTGAAACAGGTTGTTTTGCAGACACCAGAAAACATTTACTTATTGTCAAAAAAAACTGCTCGTTTTTTTTTTTTTTTTTTTTTTTTTTTTTTTTTTTTTTTGCACTTGGACTGTTTCTATAAACAGTAGATACCCAAATGGAAGAACAAAAACATGCAAAAAGTGAATTTTGCATAATAGGTCTCCTTTAAAGGGTTGTGTATCGCTTGTTGTCTTGTGTGCTAATGTTTAAACAAAGATCTTGTGTGATCAGAGTAGGTGTTTGGGATGACTCTCAGCTACTACCATATCAATTTTGAGCTCAAAGTCTGTAAAAATGATTGCAATATAGCCATTTTTGTTTTTGCTAGAGTCAAAATCCCAAAATGGTAGGACTAGGACGGTGGTTCATGCACTCAGCAGCTGAAATACATGCATTGCAGTTATGAAATGTTTAACGTTTTATTTTTTTGTACTTTTTGTAAGGAATAGTGTTCAAATCGCTGTTTCTCCTGCCCCCTAATAAAAGTGGTGACTCCTTGATTGATTTGATCAGTGTTCACAATATTGCGGATATACTCAGATGCATAAAGTGAGAGAAAACAGCAACTAACATGCAGCCTGACAGTAAATGTTCCAGAAGATTGACTTTACAAACAAAGTTTAACTGTTATCTTCTGTCACCGTCAGATCTGTTTATTGTTCAATCATCTGAAAGCTGGTCTCATTTTGACAGAACATTATTAGTCACTATGACACTGTTAATAAACATCCAAATTAACCCTCCTGTCCAGGTGGGAACAAATGACCACAGAAATCCTGGAGTACTGATTGAGCTTTAGATGGTGGTCAACAGGAGCATGTTGGTAATCAAACTGAAATAATCAATATTGATACTGACAGATTTTTAAAAAATATTTCAAAATGACAAGCAAAATAGGTTTTCTTGTCTGTCATTTTAAGGAACACCTGTATCAGCTGCTTAATATTTCATGCTGTAAGAGTTCATCTTCAGCAGAAATACACGAGTTATGGGCAGTTCTGTAAAAGTCTGGACCAAATGTCTGCACTTTCACCCAAACATCTCTTGTTTCTCTGTGAAACATGGCTTTTGAGATTAAAATCAATATTTCAAATTATGAAATGTTTGTCTTTGAGTCTTTATCTTTACTTCATAAGAACAAAGCCTGTTTGAGTATTAAACAATAATGTTTTAGTCTCTCTGTAGGGACGCTGCATTTAAAGATGGCTGCAGCCAACCAGACTCCTAACAACATTTTTCTACATTGTCATCTGATTGATTTCTGTACATTTACTTTAAGATGAGCTGTTCAAGACAAAATTAAGGAGATAGGAATTGAAGTAAAGGAAACATGTACAAGGAAACATTGATCTGAGTGACATGCTTTAGTTTCCCCCGGGGGTCAAATGGTGTTTGATTGGCTATCTAGCTTTTTTTTACTAGCTATCTATAGAAATGTTGCATTGCACTTGGGTGGGAACCAATACGTCATTAGGCGTTTTTTGTTTCCTGGGTGCATTTTTATTTGCTTTTGGCAATGGAAGCTGATTTGGAGTTCATAGATAACCTTTTGTATCCCGGACCAGCAAAACCCTATTGACCCGTAGCGGTCGTCATGAAAAAGAAAAGGCCAAAGGAGCAAAATCACATGCAAAGGATTGCTGACATCATACAGTAAGAATAATTTTCTTCTGTTTGTAGCCTTCTACACAGTTGTCTAGCACTGGCAAAAACACAGCACCGAGCTGTGGCTGTAGCCTGAGAAGTAGTTTTTTGGCAGATGTTACACAATACGCAGCTCGTTAACATCATATACAGAAGATGTCTATAAGATTCAGCAAAATCTCAGGCTTCGGTTATCCCATGTGAATGCACCACATACAAAGCAGACGTTGGGGAGTAATTTATTTATTACATGGGGTCCCCAGATAATGCTTATCCCGTGTGAATAGGGCCTATGACATCAAATTTGGTCCCACCACCTCATCATCCAAATGTCCAAACTCATTGTCTTACCATCAGATATGTCTTAAAACTGTTTGTGGGTGAGACAGATTTTTGTACATCTAGTTCTATATTGGAATGGGGCAATCTGCATGCTTTCAAGACTTTTTTGTTTTCTGTGGCACTTGTGGTTAATAGACCTGTCATTTCCTCTTAAGACCAGCCTGAATGCTTTCCTGTAATTAGACTGTCAATTTCCCTTTTTGCCCACCAGAACTGTGCCCTCCCATCCGGCTCGGAGCCCCACGGGTCACTGCCACAGCATCATTGCATAGACTTCCTTATGAGAAAGTCTGTGTCACTGTTACCGATTCCAGTCGGGAATCACAAGCGTGCCCCCCCCCAAACTTATTTTAAAAGCCTCATTTCAAAGCTATCCTCCAAGTTGCAATAATTCCTCTACCTCAGAGAAAGACTAATCTCAAGTTGAGAAGAAATGCTGGTCGTAAGAAAAGCAGAGAGGCATAGCAGCAGGAGCCAAATGAGCAGAATAAATAAACTGCAAGCAAAACACGAGGCTTTTTACCAGAAGGGAGCATTGATCTGATAAATGGAGATGGTAACACAGAGTAGAGGGTTTCCTGTAGTAAATTATTTACAATAAATTACTCAATGTAACTTAGGAATTGATTTTTCTTTGATTAGATAATTTGCCATTAACAATATTAAGTGCAGAGATGAGCCTAAATTACTGTGGATGGGCAAAAGTTTTAATCAATGTTTTATTTTTTTTTAAACAGTTTCCAGTCAGCCAGATGTTCTGTTTATAGTCGTCATGTTGAAGCGTTTTAAAGGTCTTTGAAAGATTTGCTTTGGATTTGGCTTCTTTTTTTTTCTGTCCAGTTTTTCTACCTGACCACACCAACAGATTATGCAGTGTGTTCTTTAAAAACAACAACAACAAACAAAAAAACCCTAGGATCAAGCTGAGCCTTTTATCTTTTTAGAGTTAAGTGGCTTAACAGATGAAAAAACAAAAACATTCCTCTATTTTTTCTTACCAATACTTATTTTCTGTTCAATATCTGACCATTTTCAAAGTCGGAATAAAACAGAAAACTTTGAAAAACCATGAAAGCCTGAAGAACTACTGATTACTGACCACTTTGAAATATCAAAAGAAAGTTTTGCTCTTTGGAAGCAAACTATAAAAAAGTAAAAAACGATTCCAGACTTTTGCACAATACTGTACTTGACTAAATTAATGACTTTGAATTTCCAAGAAAATAATGTCTTTTTGTTTGTTTTTTTAATAAGAAATTGATAACACATCATTTTATGCTCTTTATCCAGTCTTCCATGTTAAGGTGTACCAAAGTGAGATGAAAACTGGAGTAGTTATTTATAATCTTTGATTTGTTTAAATATATTTTATGCTGGAGAAGCACTTATGTGTGTTTAAGTGTTTATTTGCTCCTGAAAGAGCCTCACAATGCCAGTTAAACAAGTGGAGCTCTTACAAATATTCTTTTCTATGCATCATACTGCAAACATCCATGTTACCCAGAATAACTGAGCATCCATTTTTTGCATTACAGTACAAAAAACCAAATAGGAATTGGCAAATATTAAATATTGTAAATGTTTTGTTCATCATTTGGCCCAAAGTAAATCTTCTGAGACAAGTTTTAGGAAGCCGACGTGCAGGTTTGAAAATGTAACCAAAGGGCTGAAAAGTGAGCATGCTGATTATTCTTGCACGCTTGCCTTGCTGCAGGATTTTTCACTTTCTCCTCCATCTCACATTTCTTAACTGCAGCTGACCTCAAGTACTTAACCTCAAGCTGTGACTCACTAAAAGCAGCCGTGCACTCTGGTCTCTCGGTAGAAATGGCATTCGTAATGTTTTTACCTTTTCAAAGGAAACAATGAAAGACATGTTTTTCAGCCTGAATTACCCAAGTTAAATGTATGTTTTTATTATGTAGATATAAGATTTTTTTTTCTTGTCCCCATGGCAAATGTAAGCATTTATTGAATGCATGAATCAAGCAATTTTCTAAGCATTTTTTAGCTTTGTTTTTTGTATACGTTGTTTTGGGTAAAAAAGGTTGTTGCAGTGGTTTTATAATTGTGGAGGGAAAGAATGTGCTGCGTATGTTAGCAGCTGCAGTTGTTCAAAAGTAACTTAATATGCTAATTAAATAAAGGCTAAGTTTACTGAACACAGCCATGGCTGACAAACAGCAGAAAGAGTTGAGTACTCTGTTGTAATACCAAATATTATTAAAGAAAAGGTATTGATTGACACCTTGATATAAGTCCAAATTTATGACATAAACCTATTTTAAAGTACAATTGTCAGACATGTTTTTTTTTGGGTGATGCCACTTGATCCTTTCCTTTTCCAACTGGCTAAAATTTACATAAACTTCCCCTTTGGTGTTATATCTTTATTTAGCATCTACCTGCTGTGATGGATATGAACTGTCTTCATTGTTTTCACTGAGTAGCCAGCAGCAATTGGCATATTGAAATTTTGACAGGTGTAGTGTCTCTATCTAGTGCAGTGTCAAAAAAAGAAAACAAATTTATATTTATAGATTAGAAATAAAGAGAGAAAGTTGAAAACAGCAGCTCTTAATGGATTAAGTTAAAACTCAACCTGCTTCTTTATAGTCCAACTTTTTAAAAGGTTTCCTTCCATAATTTCAGATTAAACTCCTTACTGTTCCTGCATCCTGGTCGAGTGTGTATGGGGTTGTATTATGTGAACATTATCATCTTTTTAGCGTTGGGTTATGCATGCTAACACATTATCAGATAGTCTTTCTATTTCAAGTCTATGAATCGATCCTCTAATGGCCTCAATGAGCCTTTTATTATCTCATACTCGGAAAGTGTGGGTTGCTGTAATGCATAGTGTGCGCGTGATAGGAGTTGTATTTTGTGTGTGTGTGTAGATGTGTTTATGATTGCTAATCAGTGGAGACTGGGTCATATTTCATAGGAGCGGCTCCATCTGTGGAGTTCACACACGACTAATTACCCAATGACTCAAACAGTACCCTCCGTGTTCGGCTTCATACAGCGGGTGTAACATTACTCACTTATCAGCTGACAGTTTGTCATCTGGCACATCATTAATGCCAATGAACATTTAAATAAAATGGTAAATGGACTGCATATATGTAGCGCTTTTCTAGTTTTACTGGCCACTCAAAGCACTTTTACACGACAAGTCACTCTCACACACACACACATCATTTTGCAGATCAGCGGCTGATGAAACTGGGATCGAACCTTCGACTTTTACGCTAGAAGACGACTGGTGTTTGTTCGGGTTTCCAACAATTAACTTTAAGTTGACAAAATGGGTGTAACCTTAAACCCAGTATTTAGCTAAGCTGACATTGTTGGCAACTATTTGGCAAACCGCATTTGCAAGAGTTTCCAAAATGTCTGAAAACATTCAGTGGAGTTTTCAGTTTTCTTGCATGAATTGCTTGAATTTTGTGCATTTGTGCATCATATTTTCTCTTCAAATAGTCAGTTGTTTGGACATCTCAAACCCATCTCAAGTTAGTTTTTGTAATTTTAGAGCACCAGAGCTGCATTTTGATCCCTGCACTGGCTTACTTGTCCAGGTCTAAAATTGCCCAAAGATGCATTCTAATTTTTATTTATCATTGTTTGTAAGCCACTTCCAAGAAGTTTTTGTTTTGTTCATTGCTGCCTGCTAAGAGAAAGGAGATGCTACTGGAGGAGATTATAATTGATGGACAGAAAGTGTTAAAGCAACATTTGTTTGCCTGCATGTAAGATTTCTTGGTGGAAGTTTGTTTTGTGATAAGATGAGCAAGTCAATTACTGTATTAATCAGTGGTCATAATGTTATGGCTGGATGGTGACTCAACAGATTGTTTAAATAGCAGTAGTATCCTGGCAAAAAGATTTGGTAAATAAGCTGCTTCTGTTCGAAACGGCAGTTACTTTTATTGAGTAAAACGTATTGGGAAGTAATGAGGTACAAACAGAAGAACTAGTTATGGTTAGCCTAATTAAATCTGTAAGGAGAAGCTAAGAAAGAAGCTGATTACTGAATAAATTCTTTCTTTCAAGTCAGCACACCCTAAGGCTTGATAGCAGTGAGTTTGTTTTTCAACATTGTTGCTTAAACTCCTTACATTTCTAGCTATTTTAGCCAAAAAATCAGCACAAAATGTAGAAAAATAAGGAATGAAAATGTGGTTTTGGTGCATTTATTTGGACTTGTTCACAAAGGATTTTCATAGTTTAAAATGTTGAGTGTTTGAGTTGAAAAACATCCCTAAAAACTTTTGACATTTCTTTTATAATTTTGTCAAAAAGGTTATTGCATTTTATTTAATGTGTAAAGTAATGCTGTAACATGATGAGACAAACAAACAAATGACCCTATCTTACAATTAAACTGAGTAAAGAGAAGCTGGTGGTAGTTTTAAATATAATTTAAAAAAACTTTAGGATAATGTTTTTCTACATTAACTGACGGCGCTCTTTAACAACCCTGAGATATCTCAGACGGCTCCTAAACGTCCTAGAATGGTTGAATGTTGTGTATCTTCTCTTAAAATCAGATTATAGGAAACTATTTGGATATTTAGGCTGAGGTTTAAATTCATATCCAGCATAGTAGCTCTAAACCTATTGTGCAAAAAGAATGAACGCTGTAAATATGCATCCATCAGTGTGTGACTCTGTACATGCGAGACTAAATTACTGAGTTTCAGAGGAACGAGTGAAATTGCTCCCTCGTCTGCTAGCTGTTTTCAATATCACATTTAATTTCCAATTTGGGGACTTCACATGAAAGTAATTTTGTGCTGATTGTAAGCAACATTATGAATTCTCTCTCTCTCATTATTCCCCTGACTTTCTACTCCAGGACAAAAATCGATTATATTTTCAGTCATCCCTTTGTTTTCTCTGACATTGTCATGCTGTCAGAAAGTGCTTTACACAGCAACAAATGGACAGTGTGTGTGTGTGTGTGCACGTGTCAGAGGAACTTCAAGGGTGTGTGTGTGTTATCTTCCCATGGTTGCCCTGAGGAATAACTGTCCAGGACATTCCTTGTGCTTGGTAATGGCATGCTGCTATCTGCCTCCACAGTGCACTGAAAAGAAATGACTTTCCAACTTCCCGGCTTTCTTTGACTGCTCAAGCCTGACTCAGCAGCGGTGAATAAAACCTCAGCCACAAAGCTTGACATTCCAGTCAATATCTTCTTTCATTAAATGTAACTTTTTTTATGGAATTTTAGCTTTATTTGACAGTATACAGCTAAAATGATTGGGGATGGGGAGAGCAACAGAAAGAATGAAAGCTTATGTGCGTTTTGATTCATTATGATGTCACAGAATGACCCACATCCTGTGAATATAGCGCTTATAAATTTTTAAAACAAACTCTTCTGCTGCATCCTCTTTGAACTTCCAGGCCCCTTTTTGTAATGACTTTTCAAAATTGATTAGTGGGGTGCAGGCACCTTTCTAGTGTGGCTCAAGAAGCAGCAATGTGCCAGATAGTAAGGTACATTACTGCTTCACTGCAGTTAATTGTTGTGTAACTAGCTTGTGAGTGTCGAAAGTTAAGCTAAGAAGATTATTTTCAAAGACAGAGTGACAGATGCCGTTTAAAGTCAAAATGAGCCGTCATGATGAACTCTTTCCTTTCTTAGTGTACACTTCCTGCCTACTGCCCCCCTGGGTCTACTCATTTGTTCATCTGTAAAGTGCCTTGATCATTTCCTGTTAATGTCTGCTTCCTGAGGGTTCTCGAGAAGAGTTTAAGGGCAGCCATTGCTTTGAAACCAAAGCCCCAGAATTGACCAATGGCAAGACCAATAGGCACATTCATTCATGCATAAAAGACCTGAATTAACAGGGAACACCCAAGGCTGTATCTGCTGTACAGACTCTGAGGCCATCAGCTACCAGGTGGTTTATCACAGCAATCGATGGTAGTCCTTAGTGTCAGCTTGAAATATGAGAGTTTCTTGACAATGACAGAGAAAACCTGCTTTTGTTCCTTGAATAATACGATCAATGGATTGCTTCTTGCTCCAGTTGATTCCTCTGTCTGAGAACTTTATAAAACAATAGGCTGCAGATAAAGTGGTCCTTTCTGTTTTGGCCAGAGGTTGTGACTTTCTAACAAATTACCAGTGTGCTGCAGTTTTAACTCAATTTATGAGTGAGTTTCAATTAACCAAACCTGATAGTTTGTTGCATAGGTATTTGTTTCTTCCTGTACATTTTATTTCTTATAAAAATAGGCGATTGTAGTCAATATTGATGAAAAGCACAAACAGCAGTTCTGAGCTTGTAGTTTAATTGGCTCTAATCTTGTAAACAATAATTTTACATCCCTACCATCTATGGCTACAAGGGTTAAGGGTTTCTGTCCAGAAAAAAAGCAGCCTTAAGCCCTTCTGAGTAAGATTGAAAATGTTCTGTTCAATGATCCTGATCCTAAAATCTCATATTTGCTGTGCTGTATTATATCCATATCAGAGAAGTAAAACTTCACGCTGAGTAACTACACGGCAGAAACGGCTCAAAGTGGCTCCTAGTGTTCTCAAGCCAGAAGAGTGATAGGATTTGCACGTCTGCTTTTCTTTCAATGATTCCACTAAAAGTTTCCTCTAATAAGTGTTAAAATCTCTGCACATGTACTGCATGAGAATGTACATGAGTTTTAAAATAAGTTTGAAAAGCAAACTTTTTTTTTTTTTCAGATTTCACAAATGTAAGGTCCAAGTTTCAAATTAATAATCAATTAATATTGAATGTGCCAAAGGGTCTACATGAGCTGGTACAGAATAGGATGGCTGCTGGGAGAAGGAACAAAAAAACCTTATTAGGATAAGAAATAAAAGCTGAACTCCTTCTGTTGTGGTTTTCATATGGCTTCTGGATTGTTCAGACAAGGGGGTGGTATAGAAAGCTGTAATGTGATGAGAAAATATTTGTAACTTTGAAATCTTTAAACTGTTTTAAAACGTGCTCTTAACTATACAGCTCATGCAAATAATATAAACTGAATGCTGTCCATTTAGAATGAACTCATAAGTTTAAATATCACTGTGGACGCAAATACAGCAAAATAAGGCTCCACAAAATGACAATATTCAGTATGACTTTTGACTCTATCACAGTCCTCACATCACTGTATTTCAGCATCTCAGCCACTGTCATTTACATCAGGATCTTTAGCAGTGAGGGTCCATCCAATTATCTGGATAAATTACTGTCATAGGGAACATAAATGTATGGTTCATGGAAATATAACACCTTATTTGTGCCTATCTTTTTTTTTAAATACCGTGCCTATTGATATTGCATAGTTATGATACCGCTGACTCCTAGTTTATAATATATCATATTTTTTTCTTCAAGACAATTAAGATTTTTTAATTAAGATCAAATGAATCATGTTGAATCTATGGAAATGGTATTTGTCTGTTTTAGAGTTATATATATATATTGTAATTTCTTGTTGTTGAACTTCTGTTTAATTGCACCTGGAGTATTCTAAGTATCTAAATTCATTCATTATCACAGTAAGACGGCATAGGGAAGAAAATTGTACTCATAATTGGGAAAGTAAACACATGTACAGTAATTACCACCTAATTTAATGAATCAGCACATCCTGAAAGGACTTCAAAACACCGTGCGTGTAGTTATTTGATTCTTAAAGGCAGTTATTATAAAGAAACATCGATCATGTACTATACAGAGAATATTTGCTGAAGAATAATGAAACAAAAAAGCCACTTAAAGATACAACATCGGACTGTTGTATGTCATATAGACATTAGATTTGTTACAGAATATTCTTTCTCTGGTCCTTAATTGTTCTACAACATCAATTCATTAATATAGTACAGAGCTCAAGTTTGACATTTAAAGAAATAAAAGAATGCAGAAACAAAGAGATTTCTGAAATGATTTTTTTCCCCCCTGTGCTCCACAGAGGGAAAATATTTTTGAGTTGTTTTGCAAAAGCCAGAATAGTGTCTAAAAGTGTATATTTCTCAGCAGATTCCCCCCATCAGGTCCTTCGTTCATCATCTTCGGTACTTGTCACCCCAGTTAGGCAGAAGAGCCATGATCATGTCTCTGAATTAGGCTTTTATCGCCACTTCTTTGGCAAGTGATTCTGACAAAAAGGGAAAGAAGAGATAAAAAAAGAATCACTGAAGTTAAAAAATGGACAGAGGTGAAGTGTAAGAGCCAGACAGATGATTTCTTAGAGCTTTTAAATTTCAGCCTTTATTCTCAAGGAGAGCTGGGTCTTTTGGCTGCTTTTAAGATCTTAGCCTTCATTGTCGCCTGTAGAAGCAGCGTAAGAGATTGTTCCCCAGAGTCGGGGGAAGGGGACCCATAGTCACAGCCATCAACATTTCGATCAGATCCAGTCTGCTTCACATCTAGCACAACTCAGATTCCTGTCACTGACTGATTTGCCTTCAACTTTGTGAGATTGTGAAATGATCAGTGGATGAACGAGTGATTAAACAGCGCTGACAGTCAACTTGTTCTGCAACTGTGTAAGTCAACGCAGTTTTGTTTAAAACCGTGTGTCTGCGACAGATTTTGTCAAACGAGACAAAAGGAAAATGTGTGGGTTTATGTGTATTTGTGTCAAAGTATTATATAATTCTGAGATGCTCTTTTGATCAAAGAAAGCAAACTTAGTTTTTGCCTTGTTTGTTTCTAAACTCACATGTGTGGGTATGCAATATTTTTTTCTTACTCTGTTTCTGAGAAGTATTTTAGCACTTTGAGGGCTCTCTGCTTCGTCTTCAGAAATAATGAGACCCGCTTCCAACACCTACACACCTTGTCCTTGCTTTTATGCAGACCTAGGATTATATTAATTCTTATATCAAGTCAGTATTTCTTTTTACATCCAGGCTTGCAGCTCAATGAAACGGTATGAGACACAAAGCTGTATGCTGGGATGCACATAAGAATATAAATGTTTTGATATAATCAAATATTTTTGAAACCGTGTACTAATTCTTCCATGGTTCTTATTAAAAAACCCAGATACTATTAAGATATTTTAGGCTGGTGCTTTCAACTTGGCTGAAAATGTGTGAATGAGCTTTCACAATCAATTCTTAAAATCTACATCGTATTAAAGTACAAATGGTTCTTCATCAGTTTTAGGACTTTTCCCAGAATGAGACAAGGAGCTAAAATTAAAGAAACGGTCTGTTTAAATGAGTGACAGACATGGAATAATAAAGTTTCTAGGGCTGATTTCAAAACTCTAATGGGATCCCCAAAACCTTAAGACAGAGACTTAACATGCTCGATAAGAGCTAGACAATCATTTTTTCTGGCAACACCTTTTCATGTTAAATTCTTGAAGTGTTGGGAAAGATAAAAAGTTTTAATGAGGCCATTCTAAAGACACCCACATACACTCTATTCACTCTGACTGCGCTGCAGGAGAGCACCCATTGTAAGCTAATGGATTTAGCTTACAAACTTAGAATGATTTCAAAATGGGGTTTGTCTCATTTGTTAATACGAAAGCTGTCCCCTTATTTTTTTCTTTTTGAATTTTACCCTAAAATACAGTTTATTGATGCAAATTCACAACAAAAGTAATTGTTTTCCACAAGCTTCAAAAAACTCAAAGCTCTACTGAGGATTGCCTAAAAATATAGTTTGATGCTGGGAATGAAAGTCCAATGAGGACAGATTTTCAGATTTGCTTCCAGTGGCATTGAGGGCCCTTTCATGGCTTATAAACAAAATGTCATTACTGGTACCTGCTATTTTACATGCAAGTTACCTCTTCAATGTAAGCATTTTCTGCACTTTGTAATTATGCTGATTGTCACGACCACAAAGAAGTGACAGTTTTGCATCTGTTTCAGATCACTGAAACTTCTTGAGGTGTTAATCTTTTGGGTCTAGGCTTGGACAACTGCAACACTTTGATATTTGTTTTCCAGCCATTCTGTCTTTAAGTTGCTTCTGCACTTAGGATAATCATCCCATCACTTTGACTTTGAATACACATTGAATACTTTTCAGTGTACAGATGAGTCCATAGTTGATTGAATGACTGCAAAGTTTTCTTCCTGAAGGCTAGAAACATCCCTGAATAATAAACCTTTCACTTTTGTTCCTGACAACTAAATCAGGTGTTCATGCAGATATGCTGTATTGGTTTTTACCAAATGTGCTCCAAATTAAGGCCAAATAGCTCATCTTTGGTTTCACACGTCTTGTTGTGGCTCAAATGAAATGTTTCAACCTCCATAAGAAAAACTTTCATTTTATATACACTTCTCAAAAGTTTGACAGCAGTCTTGAATATATAAATTTTTTCATGAATATTTCTTCTCACTGCTCTATATTAGACTCAGGATTTTAGGGAAATTTGTTTTATATCCCTTCCAGGAAGAAAGATCAGCAACAGTTTATTTTTTAAAATCATTTCTGATCTTTTTTCCTGGTCATTACTTTGAATATTTGTGTGAAAAGAGGACAAGTTTTCTTCGTCACACTTTCTCAGTTTTTAAATTGACACTGTTGACTTTAAGGTAATTTTTACCTCATTTTAAGGTTTAAGGA
Source organism: Kryptolebias marmoratus (assembly GCF_001649575.2). Taxonomy (NCBI): domain Eukaryota; kingdom Metazoa; phylum Chordata; class Actinopteri; order Cyprinodontiformes; family Rivulidae; genus Kryptolebias; species Kryptolebias marmoratus. Next base: position 5,542,486 of record NC_051448.1, read on the forward strand.
CAAAAGGATTTTGTGTGTATACACGTTTATTTGTTTGGCTTAGTAAATCTGAGCCCCGGGTTTCTGTAGTAGTAACTTCAGCATTAAACAGGTAACAACAGTACAACAATTTGATTTCCAAGTGTTCAGAGTTGCATTTGTATTCAGAATACAAACCATTTGCCTGTCAAGGTTGTTGAAGTCATATACACCATTAGGCAGATTCTAAGGATCTTTATTTCCCCACAGGGTGCTTTATTTGGATTGAAATGCATTTGCCTTGACAAATGATCACGTTTCTCTCCGTATCTTAATCTGCTGCACACCTTTGCTCACAGTGAAAAACTTTTCCCTCTCTTTGTCAAAGTCAAAGAGTAAAGGAATGTGTTACGTTTTCCTTCAGCTGCTCAAATATATCAACTTCCGTTAAATGGATTGCGCTTCTATTTTGCAACGGCGGTTGAAATCTCTGCATTCACTTGAAAATCCCAACAAGCATAAAAAGGGACTTTGCGATGGAATCTGCTGTCAGACAGAGAAGCATCTGCAGTCAGCTGTGGTAAAAGCCATCCTGTTGTCATTATACTTCCATTAACAGTCATGTCACCCTGCTGCCAGGTGCACGGAGCTAAAACCAGCCGAACTCAGCATCACTGTCACACAGCCATCGTACCTGACCTTCAGACACAAACCCGTACGCTGCTCAGGCAAACGGTTTCACCATCTCAGCCATGAGTCATTACACCCACTCTCTGGGACCCACAGTCCAATTGATACATGTGTGACAGTGTGTCAGTGAGAACCACACACACACACACACACACAATGATTTTGATTGAAGTCACATTTAATATAGTTGATGAAACTAATTTGACCTTCCCGGTTGGCACGGTAATTCTCCTCTCAAATGAGAAAAGGTATTATCTTTCATGAGATATTGGTCTGAATATGTTATTATCCAAGTTCTCTTATTTCAGTATTTTCATGCAGGTGTATGATCTTGACTTGTGCATGCTCAGACCTAATTAAACAGTTTCCCTCTCCGGGAGGATTCAACGAGTGCGTTTCAACAAAAATTCTTCATAGTTAGCCTTTTTTTTTTGTCATCATGAGCAAATGATAGATTTTGATAATAGTAAAAAGCAATCATTTGTAGATTGGCATATATAGCAAAATTATTAAAATAAATTCAAATATGCCTTATTAAACCTCAAAAAGAAATATATTGCAGTATGATATTAGAGGGCAAAAAAAGTAAAAAGAATTGTCCCAGAAATCCCACTTAATGCATTAAATGATTGTGTTTTAAGACAGCTACTGCAAATGTTTTGAATATCCTCGAATTTGTAAACCCAAAAAAAGAATATTAGATGCTAGAAGTGAGAAAGATTTGCAATTAATAATGTTATTAGCTGTAGTTTTAATAAAATTATCTATGCACAATCAGGACAAGTTCTTAGTTTGGATGTTGCAGGTTTATTGGGAGAGATCTTACATTTATGTCAGCAGGTTCTTTTTCATAGTGCTTAATGTTTATTTTTTAGGCTTTTGTTACTTTCAGTTGCCTATCATGTCTGCTTAGTTGCTCCTTAGTTTGAAATAGAATATGATTGGAGTTTGGGAGCCATTGGGTTTAGTTTTTCCTTATGAGATTGTGTGAATGTTGTGCAGCTAAAAGCCCCAAACCCTTCCATCAACTTAGCTTGTGGCTCCTAAAAGTTACTCATGTTTTATTTTTTTTAATGTAGTTTTAAGCTTGCAACACAATTAATTTGGTTTATATCTTTACCTGCATGTTAGTGGAATAAAGTCTGTCCAAAATTTTTTGCCATCATCAATAATTTAATTCCTTAAAATCATGTCTTTATATAATTTCTACAGGCTTTTTATGAAGTTTTATTTTTCTCAGAATGATTGGTGTCTTTTTTTTAATTTATTTTAATTTATTTTTTTAAATCTCCATTTCATACCCGGAACAATGTTTACACGTTTTTATCTTTCAGGCTTGATTCTTGTGACACATTATCTTTGTCATGACTTTTCAAGGCCAAAGTTTTTTTCTTTAAAACAAAGAAAGTGTTGTTTTTTTTTTTCAATAACATTTAAATGTGAATGGGTAAACTAACTGAAGAAATTAATGTTTTCTAAAAATAAAAAATCATTATAGTTTGTTTTACCAAATGAAAAACAGATTTTATGAACATAAGAAACTCAAACCTCGATGATGGGAGTCAGTTTTTATTATTTTAATATACATTTATGATCTAATGAAAAACATGAATGAAAATATTTCATAAAATGTTCTCTTGTTTTTGACGAAATCATCCTTTTCCCAGGCTGTTCTCAGAAGATTTGAGACAAAACTGTGAATAGTCCTCAAAAATACATATTGAGTTCTTTTTAAAAATGAAAATATAAGAAATACAATGCAACATACTGCAATAAAAATGCTTTAACTTCTAAGAGACTAATCCTACAATGCTGTGTGATGGTGATGAGGTCAGCAGTGAAGTAAATGAAATCTGTGATTGTGCAGAAAACTAAGTAACTCTTGAATGCAGAAAACCAAAGATGGAGAAAGGTGCTAAATTGAAAGAAAAGCTGTGGGAACTCAAACTAATAACATTTTAACAACAAGTCCTTGGTGAATAAATGCCTGAATGGTTCTTTTTAAAAAGCTAAGATATTTTCAGCTCTGGGTTTTTTGCATTCATTCTGTGGTGCTTCGTTAGCTGAGATGACCAACCGAATTTACATGTTGCTTTGTGAACAACTAGTCCTGCACAATTTAGCTTTCACAATTTTAGGAGCTACAGTTGATATTTAACATGAAATGAACGAGGCAGAGAGCACATCTCTCATTATTCTGCCGTGTAACAGGCTCCATCTGTTTGTGGGGCTCTAATTCTTTTCAAACACTCTTCCACGTCCTTTTCCTTTTGGTTGGCACTTGACCTTTTGTGAGTGTTCCTTGTCACTGTACCAGTGCCACTTAAAGCACAAAGGAATATGTTGCAATCAGTTGATTGTGCAGGGTCTTCTGAAGGTAATTTAATGTACCGAAGATGTTCAGGAGGAAGCAAAATCAGCCAGTTTTCTCTTAAAAGTAGTCAGTGACTGAGTTACTTCTCTCAGTATCAAAAATCTTTAATTCATGGCATTCTACTCAAATGAAGGATATTCTGCTACTATGATTATTGCCCAAAGCTGAAAAGCAAATGTGGGCGATAATGTTTTTGTTCGTGTGTGTGTTTGTCTGTTAAGAAAATATCCCTTGAACCTTTTGGATTGTCACCATAGCTAACTGACCTTAGAAATGACAAAAATGCCAATAATTCAGTCAGTTTTACGCAAATTGTGCTAATCGTTGGTGAGGTTTTAGCTGAAAGTCATTCGTAGCACTTACTCTGGCCCATGAGATTCTGTAAAATGTTATTTTCAAGGTTTGACCCAATTCACCAACGTAAGATCATCTTAGTTTAAAACTCTGGCATGAAAGGCGACAGCCAACTGGAAATGGATTCCTTCCAAGTAATAGTAGCTCTTTAATTTATCCTGTTTTTATGAATAAACCGATTTTTAAAAGTCCGGAGTGACCCTTTTCAATTTTTGTAGTTTCAAACTTTATCATGTTTAAAAAATAGCTGCATCTTGTTATAAAGTTACTGGATTTCTATAATAATTCTATAATTTCTTTCTTCCTGAAACAAACCAATTTGCTTCGTGTTCTGGCTAAAGACTCAATTTCACTGCCTGGATCTTTTTGTAGCAGCTTTAAAAATCTCATTCATGGTGTTGTGTAACAAACCATTTTGAAACTGGAGAAAAGAGACAGTATATTTGATATAGATGTAAATGGAATCTGCAGGTAAAAGCTCAGATGAGACAGCTATGTTGTTCAAGCGTTAAAGATATTTAACCAGAAAACTAAGTAGATTGTCAGTCATCTGCTTCCTTGTTTTCCAGTTGGCTCTAAGCCACACTGTTATCGACCTGTCAGTGTGTTAAACTGTCGCTGTGGAGATGGCGTGGAGCTTCGTGGCTCAGAGTAGCCAATTTTCTTTTTTCTTTTCTAAAATGTGAAACTCCGGCACAGAAATTGCCACCCCTCATGGCTATGGCTGACATTTTCTCTCTCAGCAGGATGTATACCTGCTTCATTATAGAGACAGTCTCTCTTCTCCCCCACAGCTTTTTGTTTGTGCCAAGAAAGGCTAATTTCAGCTGTTTCAGGGTCAGGCATCCAGGTGGGGTGGTTTTATCGTAATATGTACTTTTGTTGGCCTGCTCTGCATGTATCTGAGAGAGCTTGCCAGGTTTCAGCCTCAGCTGTGAGCTTTTGTGGCATCTTCACGTGGGTTGATGGGACTTGCTCTGGGGGATGTTCCACTTTGAAATGCTCTTGTGTACTTTTTCATTAGCTCCGGTGTTAAGTAAATGTTAACACCCAATAATTGGTTCCACCAAACCTACAGTGGCTTATACTACAGGCTGAGAGAACATCTGTGTTTTCATCTAAACAAAAAGGTTGTATTTAGCTCATGAACAGTTTTGAAGAGTAGTTTATAATCATACAAACAGGCTACATGTATCACCTACAAACTGTTGCTTGTGCCACATTCCTAAAAGTTTCCAATATTTGAAATTAATCTAAAAGGTCGGGGTTATGAGTGTTAAATTCACTGACGTAAATTTTTTCACCTGTCTGATGGCAGCCCAGTCGACAATAACCATGATCTAAAATTTTCTTGTCTTCTAGTCCTCCATTGCAGCAGAATCAATAGATAATTTGTCAAAGCTGACAAGCCTGTTCTACCTGCATAACTCATCATCCCTATTCTTTGCAGGCAAAATGAGAGCTCTAGCGGTAATCTTTCCCTCTCTTTCCATACTTCAGGTTTGGTTAGTTGGTTAGTTTCTGTGTGACAGCTGTGATTCAGTGATGTTTAGAACGGTATAATTTGATTGGTCTGTTGCCAAGAGGTGACTGGCTTTCCCTTGGCACAGACTGGACTAATCACACTTTGGCAAAGGCACGATAGCAGCCTCATCTGATTAGTTATCAATTATTTTTTTTTGTCATCATGTGAGCTTCATGCGCTCAGCTTGGCCTCCTCTCCTGATGTGACATTGGTCCGGCAGGAGTGCAATGAAATGTCTCCCATAGGGGCATTGTTTTGCTCATTTTGTAAAGAGACATGGAGTCAACAGTCATCATGAAACATTTTTACTGTTAAACCATTTTTAAATTTTATTTTAAATGGCCTGTTTTCTTTGACCTCAGAGAGACTATGCCACCAAGATGCCTTCCAGTCCATGAGCTGCTCCATGCTCAATATTTGAGAACACTAACTATGCAGCTTTGTGTCCCACATGGTTTTTAATAGATCATCCAATAAGTCTGACTCACCCAAGCCCCTTTCAGACATGCACTCCTTCATATTAATCCAATAGCATCTACTTCATATCAGAAATAGTAACCTTTTCTAATAAAGAGAAGTTTTACCCAGCTTAGGTACACTTTTCTATGGACTTAAAGATCCTCGCTGAGGTTTTACATTCTGTTTTTCTCATCTTATTCCATCTCGTTACTGATCAAAATCTAAACCTTCATCCTGACCTTAACCATATTACTTTTAAATGTAATCTAATTTAATCTAATCAACCTTAACAAACACAAAAAACAGATATAACTCAGTAATTTTTGCAAATACTCAGCTAAGATTTGGTCCGTTCGTAGCCAAGAGTAATTCCCAACAGTGACTGAAACTAAAATTCAAACACACATGAAATGTTTTCATGTTTTCAAATGAAAAGAATTTAAATTTTGGCAACTTTTCCCCAATTTTCTGTTTGACTCCTGTGATTTGGGATAAACATGCTGTGAATATCTGATTTGATTATGAGATAGAGATGGATTGGTCATGACGGCAGAACCCATTAGTCATTTGAGCAACTGTCCTCACACACCATTAAGGTCTTGTTAGAGTCGTGCCGTCATATTGATTTTGGAGCACTGCCAATAGCGGTCTATGCCTTTGCTTATGGCAGATAGTTACCGTCTATTTGATACAATAAGAGAGAAAGAGGGTGACAGCACTCTGATACTTGGAGGTAAAAACACAAGTCTTGTTTTTTTTTTTTTTTTCAAATCTTACATCTGGTTGGAAGCATCTGTGCTGAAAAGTGAACAAGATGTGCTTTTAAGCTGTTCTTCCTTGAATGACTGATTTTATTGTGCTAGCGAAATGCACTGTTCTTGTTAAAAAAAATGCTATGGTTAAAGTGTAGTTTGCTACCATCAGGAATCCTTAACAGAGGAAAAATATGGTTATTAATTCTCAGAGTAAAACCACTTTCCTCTCCTTCAATATCTGCCCATCAGGTGTACGGCTCGAGGCAGGACAAAGTTTGCTAAAAGTTGGAGCTTTTGGGCATTTTATAAAATTTATTCCCAAGCTCTTAGTATGTTTCTTTTTTCTTTTTAAACACACGTGTGCACACACACAAAAAACCTTGTCAATCAAATACAAGGCAAATGGTTTTTTGAAAATGGTCAATTATGCAAAGTGGGATTGGGATTGTGTGCAACAGTGAAGACAACACTTTTAGCCAGCTGTACTTTTCAGAAATTCACAGGCCGAAGCAAATATGCCCGGGCTCCTTTAGCTCCTCTTTAAGAGATGAATTTGTTCTGTGTTGCAGCTTCATGCCCTGCTTGAACCTCTTTGGACCCATTCCTTCTTCTTACTGTACTCATAAAAAGCACATAAGGATTTAAATATGGTTTGTTAGCTACTGACAAGATTTTTGTGTGTGGACATGCTGATAGTTTGACTACTGAATATTTGCAAACATTTAAGTGGTTTGATCACAATTGTTTAATATATTTTTCTCCCTCAAACATGGTTTACCCTCCTTTTGGATTTTATGAAACTATTAGACAGCTCTTTTTTTAATTACTAGTTTCTCCAACTTGACAAGATTTTGACACATCTAAAACAAGGTAACACCATTGTGCAATTTTAACCTGTTTTTTTTAATTTTTATTTTATTTAGCTTTCCTCTCAGCTCATAAGTTCATAAGTTTGTCTAAACTTTTAAGAATCATAGTTACATCTGTGCTGTCTCATAGTTGCAAAGACTTTTCATTAAAGTCAGAACTATTTATATTAAATAAAACACTCTCCTCAGTCTTTGAAGAGTGTACTTTTATTACAGTCTGCATGAGCTTGTTGTGGAAATGGTCATGCATGCTTTGACCCATTGTGGGCGCCTACTAGAACTAAGCTCCACAGACAGCTAGTTTGCACATTATAAATATACTCAAAGCTTAAAGGTCAAAACTCCACTCAGCATGAGGACATGCAGTATGTGCTGCACAACAAGCTGCAGAGGCGCAGGAAGCTGAATGTGTTCTCTGACACTGAGGTCTCTGTGTCAATGAGTGTCCAAATGCAATTTTGTTTTCCTGGACTCATTTGTGCTCAAGTATCTAAAAAAGTAAATTCATCTACCACCCCCTTTCTCATTCTCCCAGGTCAGGATTTGATTCAGGGTTTATATATAGCTGCCGAGTTGTGTGGTAGTTTGTAATAGCTGTCTCCAAAGCAACCAACTTCTCACTTCCCACTCTCTGACGCAAACAAAAAGCATCTGTGCAGAGAGGCAGTGTCAACCTTGCAATCAAAAGCAGAGCACATCAAACCGTTATCTCATTACTACGGCGCAGAGCGGAAATCAAGTTTGATCCAACATCTGTGCTGTGATAAAAAGCCAAAAACGTGCTGTGCTGTTGGACCTCAACTTCTGCTTTTATCAGAAGATTATTACTCAGCTGAAAATTTCCTTTGTGATAGTTCTGTGGCAGTGCTTTTCACAATAAAATACAAGTACTCTGGAACCATATACATGCAAAGGTATCAAATTTATTTACTATTGACTTGTTTTCTACGGGAAAAACAACAGGATTACAATTACATGGCATGTAGATATGGATAAATTTGCTGTTACCCTTCAACAGTAATAACAATCTTAACTGATGTGACTGGAGCCAAAAAGCTCCAGTTTTCTCTCTTCTCCCAGAAACTTTGGGGCTTGTCAACAAGCATTTTGGCAAACTCCTGTCTGACTATTTTTGTTTTTTCTGTCAACAGCTGAGCCTCCTGGGTTTACATCCATGAAGCTCAATATGACTCAAAATGTAACGAATGGTGCAATCAGAAAGCAACTTACCTTGACCTTGGAGTTCAGCTTTAATTGTTTTGGATGGTTTTCTTGGTTATGTTTTTAACATTCACACTGTCCATCTGACCTACTTGGAGTTGCATTTCCCCTTGCATCCATGTCCTGGGAGGTTAGCTGCAGACATTTGAACTTTAATCTTTTTATTAATAATGGCAGCTATGGTCAGAGGAACATGAAGCTGCTGGGAGATGATCTTGTAGCATTTTGCTTTAACATGGATATCCATCTTCCTGGGCTCCTCAGACAGCTCTTGTCTGTAGAGTTTTCAAAAAATTCATAATTATAGTGGAACTTTTTAGCTACTGTCTAATTTCTAAGAAATCCTATTTAAGCAGGAATAAACTTTAATGCTGAGGTGTATAAAAGATGGTGTGGTTCAGTGAAATGTTGTACTTTTTAAATGCAGATTTTTACTGCTTTATAATACAAAGTAAAAGCTAAGTGATACTAGAGAAGTGATTAAAAAACACACAGCAGGGTAAACCAATATTGTTTTACAGTAAATGGACAACATTCATGCTTATTTTTGACAGAGCTCTGATATCCAGTTGTTTCTGAAACTCTATCTCTGATTTCTTCTTTCCTCAGATTGAAGACATTGTCACTCTTATTCAGGATGAGACAGAAGGTGTGCCCATCAGAACTGTCAAGAGTTTCATGACAAAGATCCCCAGCGTTGTTACAGGTAAGAAATGATGAAGGCAAACGATGATGCAGAGTAGTCAGAGTGAAAATGACAGCTGCTGCACGGTACAAACATCTCATGTAGAAGTGCATCAGTGAAGGACAGTAAGTGCTGCCGAACACAGACTGACACTGAAAGACAAAATGACATCCTGAAAAAATACTGAAATCTTTAGTTCCTTGGGTTTCAATGAATGACACTTTCCCCCTCTGGTTTCCAGGGCAATTTGTGTAAGGCAAAATGACATTTCACTTGACATTTTGGAATGTGGTTCTTTTGCTTGGGGTTCGACAGAAAGAATCACACCAGTAGTGTAGTGTAATAATACAAGTTATACTTTAAAAAAAAGTTCTCAAAATAAAAATAAAAAACAACCAGTTTGCTGTTGTAAATAATCAGCTTTAGGGTTGCTGGTAAGCTTATTATACCAAACTAAGGTTAAAGTTTTATTGTTTTTAGAAGTATTCCACATTTTTTGTCATGTGAGAATACTTTAATCTGGACAGTGTATGAACATATGTTAATAATTTCAAAAGAAAAGCATGTACTGAGATGTTCTGTTTAAGAATGAATAAATAAATACAACATTACATAAGTATTCAGACTTGCAGCAACACTCTGGTGCAACTCTCCCTTATTGTAAGTCCTTGAAAAGCTTCCAGTTAAACTGAAGTCTCTCAGCCTTATTGAATTCATTGAATATATTCAAGATGGTTTACACTCTCACTTTTCATACATAAGCCTTTAAGTCGAAGTGAAAACAAAGATGTCAAGAAAATATTTTAAAGACCTGCGAAAGCCACAAAGCTGGTTCTAAGAATATGAAAATTTCTAATGAAGCAAAAATTAATTGTTTTTTTAACCATAGCTGCTGTTGACTTGTATGGTGGAAACAGCTCTTTTACAGTTTAATACAGTGATGGCTCCACAGTGGTGTGCCATGATGGTGGTTTTTAGGGAGCAGTCAGGATACAAAACACTGGATGCAGAAATGTATCGCGCAGTCTTGAGTGAAAAATGTTTGAGTTCAAAGCACGTAAGACTGGTGATTTGCATTTTAAGTTGCTGATCTGAGATGAACAAAACTGTAAATTGAGTATTTGATTCTTTTCTAAATGCACGAAACTCCTCATGCATCTTTTCACGTTTTGTTGTCTTGAAGATCTGTGCGTCATTAGTTTAGGATTTGTTTAAGAACATTGAGATTGTTGCTGCTGCTGCATTTTAATCAGCTTCTGCTCAGGTTTTGTTTCTTCTGAAACACTTCACAGTAGAATAGTTGCATAGCTGGAAGGAAGGTGGGAGGACAACATATGATTAAATGGTTGGGAATGAAAGTGTGAGTAGAAACAGAATGAGTAATGTTTGTCATCCCTGTCAAAATGCCCTTAAGCAAAGCAATCATTCCCCAAACTATTTCAATGCAGCTGCAGCTACCAGTGCATCAAACTGTATCAGCACTGGTCACAATGAGTCATTTTTAAAATAAAAAAGACACAATGGTCATTTGAACTGGTGGCCATTTGTCCCAAAGGCTTTAAATAACTGGAATGACAACTGAAACTTTGGAGACAGTGTGGAGTCCCACTGGGAATTTGTAAAAGACTAAACAAACAATCGGAGCAAAAAGCTATTAACGTTCCACCTATTTTTTGCCTCAGTCGTTGTCATTATGGAAGATGCATTACCCCAATATGTCATAAGCAGAGCGTATCAATATACACAATTACCTCAGCAGTGGATGGATGTGCAGAGAAGCTCCGTTGTTTGCGTGTGTTTGCCAAAGCCCGGGAAACTAATGAATGATGGAGAATAAAACACCACCTCATTCAGGGAAGCAGCAGGGAGGCACAGGCGAGATAACATACTGACACCACTGAAACTGAAAGGTTTGTTACAATTTAGATTCCTCTAAGAGGTTTTTACACCAAACATCATTAAGTCTCTTGAGTATGCTGTAATGTTTCATTTTGGAATAATTTCTTACAGAATTACAATGACAACACAAAACATTTGTTTTATTTTTTGTACATTTTTGAGTGTTTTTATTTTATAATTCTGTCCTTTATTGTTTTAATGGAGTATTAAAACCCTATAAAGTCTCCCACAAAACAGTCCTGACGTCTCTTTGGCTTCCCTTTTGCCTTTTACACTTTATCCTTTTAAATTACAGTTTATTTGTTGCTCTACTTATATTTCTGAACTCTGTGCAGTTTTATTTATTTTGTTTTCTTTGATTTAGGTGCAGATATTGTTCAGTGGCTGCTGAAGAATCTGTCTATTGAGGATCCAGGTATGTTTTACCCGTTAATAAAGACTTTGGAGATACTACAAGAGATTTATTAAAACTATATATATTTTTTGTGTTTGTATTACAACGTGAAGATTTTAGTCATGGTTAAACAGAGCTAATTCCACAAAATTAAGAATTATTAAAAGAAAAATTGAGTTTTGGTTGTTAATAATAAGAAATTCCTTTCAGAAAGGTAGACTTATTTGGAAAGGTGAGCAAGGTGAGATTTTAACGGAAAATAAAGGACAAACTTTTAATGTTTGTATCTTTTGTTTTCTCTTAGTTGTTTTTTTTTTTTGTTTGTTTAGTTGGCCAGGTCCAAATCATGGTGGTGGGAGAGCAGTGTTTGTGTTTGTTTGGACTAATTGAATTGAATTAATTAAATCATACATGTACATTTAAAACACAGCATTTTATATCAAAAAGCCCTTGTAAAGAGAGCTACAGGCTACATAAAAAGCTGAATTTAAAGTCTTTCATGAAGCCTTTAGGTCTTTAAGCATTATTGATGAAACATTTCTGAACTTGTTCTTTTTATTAAACTCATGTCCTGTTTTAAGATCCCACTTCCTGATTTTCTTGTATTGAATTTTGCTGCTGTCAAACTGTAAAAATCAGGATTTATTTCCCAATTTCTCTTTTTTTCCAGCTGAAGCCATGCACATCGGGAGTCTGATCGCTGCTCAGGGATACTTTTTCCCCATCTCAGATCATGTCCTCTCCCTCAAAGATGATGGCACTCTATATCGCTTTCAGGTGAGCAGAAAAGTCCAGCGAAAGCAGAGCTGTGGTTGCAGTTGACAGATTTAGTTCAGAACTGCCACATAAGATGCAGACTAGTGATTAATATTAAAAATGTCATTAAGGTTAAAGATTTAAATTCTTTATAAAAAATAAAACTAGGAATATAATCAATAAAAAAGTCTATTACTTTGACAAAACATGCAAAAGTCTATAAATATTTATAAAAAAAAAGAATGCTGTTTCTGGTTTAAATCTTCATGTAGCTTATTATAACATCAAAAAATAACTAAAAATATAACGTAAGTGTTGAGGAGCATGTTAGAAAATGATTCAGTCAGCAAATGTTTTCAGCTTGTTTACTTATTGATGTTTCTCCAGCTTTCATCTTGTCCTGTTGCTGTAGTATTTTTATCTATCAGAACCTGAGAAATATTTCAACTCTGGTTGTTATAATTCTTTGCATAACATCAATCAAAATACAATTGATCAGAAACTGGAGCAAGTCAGATTTTCTTTTGTTTTCTTTTCAGGCACCGTATTTCTGGCCATCCAACTGCTGGGAGCCCGAGAACACAGATTATGGTGAGACATTACAAATCCTTTTTTCATTTATTTATTTTAAAATTGGTAATTTATTTGAGCTTTACATGGTTTTAAAATCAATGCTTAGCTGTTTAAAAAACACTTTTAGCCACAGCTAACCAACCTAAGCAAACACAAATGGCTTTAACTCTGTGAATTTTACTGATATTGAGCTAAAAGTTGGTGTGGTAGTAGCTGAGAGTCATCTCCATCACAATCCTAAGCACTAACAGCAGTCACTCAAGATTTGTTTAAAACTTTGGTTTACAAAGAGGTAAACAGTTTCTATTCTTTCAAAACTTTATTTATGAATGATTTAAGAAATGATTAACGATACAAGCCTAAAACTGTGACACAATGAGAATTTCTTCAATCTAAATTTAGTCTGCCCTTCTTGGAACATACCAGCCAACCTTGGAGTGTACGCGGCGTGTATCCTGTTATATCTGAATGTAAATACAGAGAACCGCTCGGTGAGATAAGGCACTGAGGAATCACGAGTTGTGAAGAGGAACAGTTGACAGAATTAATCAATTTCTGTTCCACTTCCTGCCCCTCATCATGTTACAGAGCCCCTGTGGCTTTAGTTTAGGAGTTTCAAACATCTTCACGCTCCGATGTTTAATCCTAAAGGTGGACAACAGCTTGAACCTGATTATTTGTCACACTGCAGGTGGTGAGGAAAGGCAGAGCCTTATGGCTGTATGGACAATAAGGAACACAGACGAGTGGAGGGACTGTGGGCAAACGTCTGGACTGATACATTTTTGTCTCTGATCCTTTTGTGCAGCTATCTATCTGTGCAAGCGGACCATGCAGAATAAGACGAGGCTGGAGCTGGCAGATTATGAGGCTGTGAGTTCTGCACCTTTCTTTGAACCTCTAACCGCCTCATATTGATCAGTTGATGAACCTTTGAGCGGATTTATGACTTCTCAGCAGTCCTGCAGATGTTTGTCAGTAACTGTCTGAGCTCTAAAATGTCTCACGGAGCTGACTCAAACTTCTCTTTAAGGTTAAATATGGGATTTAGTTAAAATCTGTTATTAATCAAAGTGCTTCTGATATCATGTGTGAACAGGAGAACTTAGCGAGGCTACAGAGAGCTTTTGCAAGGAAGTGGGAGTTTATCTACATGCAGGCCGAAGCCCAGGTCAAGTAAGTGTGATGCGTTGCCAAGACAACATATGAAACTTGAATACATACACTAATATCATTCATAATGAGGGTCAAAGTACAAGCAATGTAGTAAAATCTAAATTTATTCTCCGATTTCCAAATCAAAACCCTTTCATAGTGGATTTTTGGGTGAAGAAAAGTTCAAAACTGCAGTATTTTTTATTTACCAAAGTTTTTTTTCCTTATTTCAACATTAATGAAACTGTAAAAAAAATCTAAAATCTCTTGTTTTCAAAATTAGATATAAAAACTTCCTGCTACTTTTGTCTTTATTGTGTGTGTGTGTACCTTGTTTTTGTTACCTTTTTAGGATTTAATTGGTATAATCACCTACCTTGTTAGGACCAGTAGTCCTAATGACTGGCCCTAATACAGTGACAACATTTTTGAGTTAGGTTTAGGACTAATGCAAGAATTAAATTTAGGTTGGATATGTACTGGTAATGATTATGTTAAGGTAGGGTCTGGGTTAGGCTACAAAAATTAATTGAAGTCAATAAAATGTCCTAAGAAGCACAGATATACAAACTTGTGTGTGAGAGGAACTAAAAGTAGGGATGTGAAATGCTTCTGCAAAGAAAGTCTGAACTAATCATCATAATTCATAATAGCAGTAAGTATAAATACAATCAATCAGCACTTGAATACTTGAAAATAGTTTTGAGTTTCCCTTTAGTTATATTCACTGAATTTGGTAATAAAGCAGGAAATCCAGAACAGCTGGAAACATTTCAGTCCCCAGGATGAACATTTGTCCTGCTGCAAATAACTGCAAGTAAAAAGTCTGATTACCAGAAGATATGAAATTCTCTAAATTTACTTTGATGCAGAAATACATAAAATGTTTTTCTTTTTGTTCATTTATTTATATTTTCTTAAAAGAAGGGAAAAGTCAGCATGTGTGGTTAGATAGAATCACCTTTTTTTTAGCTTGTATCTGAATTTAAAGACAGCAGCGGAAAAAATCCACCACTCTGTTTTTCACTGCAGGGCACAGTTTACTTCTTTACTTTGACAAACACTTACCTGAAATGCTTTCTTGTAGCGTACTCTGATATTGTACATGGAAAAAGTACAGTTTGCTAAATATTAGTCCTCACCAGAGTTTGTACATGCAATGCAGTAACAATGATCTTTTTCATCTTTAAATGCCGTGAGAAAAGGCCCTTTCAAAGATTCAGTCTTTAGATTCTCCTTCAGTCATGATATGAATGCCTCATGCAATGATGACGCAAAGAAAACGGTTTCCTCACTCTGGCTGATCTCACCTGCAGGATCGACAGGAAAAAGGATAAAACAGAGAGAAAGATCCTTGACAGCCAGGAGAGAGCCTTCTGGGACGTCCACAGACCTGTGGTAAACCTCTTTCTGAGCTGCCCACTTTATCGTTCATCTACAAGAAGCCTTTCACAGTTTTCTGCAGCATCATTGTAAAAACTCTTCAGGGTTGACATTTAAAATCATTATTGTTAGCTGAATTGTTTTGCTTTCCCTTCAGCCTGGATGTGTGAACACCACAGAGATGGACATCAGGAAATGCAGACGGATGAAGAATCCTCATCGAGTTAAAAAGGTAAAAACTTGGATAACAAAGGTGTGACCCTAACTCTCATTAAAATGTTTGAAATTTTACTTTCATCTGTATCTTACAATTAAATACAATTCAGTCCAAAAGGAAGTTTTTGCACTCTTCCTTCTTTCAGTCTTCTACAAACTAAAGTAACACTTTCTATTTTTACTTTTTTCTGTTCTAATGGCCCAGTCAGTGTACGGTTTGGTGGAGGATGGAACACAGTCACAGAGTCCCATACACACCACCTCACACCACTGCAGAAAAGGAACCAAAGAGGATGTAGAAAAAGAGGTGAGAATCTGTCCAGATGTTGCATGTTAATAGCAAAATAATGGGTTTTCATAATGTTGTAACTGAAGGTTTGTGCTGTGTCTGTATTTTAGTCTTGAAGGATCTGATTTCACAGCTGCAACCTCATTACAGACAGGAGTGGCAGCTGGATTTTTTTGTGCTGCCCAACTGTAAGGAATTTTGAAGAAACCTGACTGCATAGCTTTCTAACCCAAATTGGGTTCAATTACGTGAAGCAGCTGCTCTAACAATACCGCTGCTGCAGATGGACCCTCCCAGCAAACTCAGTCTTGTTTGTTTATTCCAGTTATCCTGAGGCGCTTGTTTGCTGCTTCAGAAAAAAACATGCAAATTTCACTCCGACTCACTTTTTTAACCATTTCATCAAAACAAAAAGCATAAACAAGCCAACTCTGTTACTGATTTTTTTTTTCTTCCAGATCTTATTTTTGAACACCCAACTGGATCGTCACTGCATGAAGATGTCCAAAGTTGCTGACAGGTGCGAACTTCACAAATTTGACCCACATCGAAGAACTGACCCCTGACAGTTTGCACAGCTTGAAAGAGACACCAGCTTCACTCACACTGTGGTTGCCTCTTTTATCTCAAAGTATTTAGATTCAATTAAACCTGAGCTCTACATTTTTTATTTAATAGCTTCTTAAAAAGTGTCAAAGAATTTCAAATATTAATACTCTGGTCTGGTTCTTCGGTGATCTCAGTCAGGGATAAAAGTCTACAATGAAAGCAGAGTTAAGGAAATAGTTTGTGTTGTTTATGGCATCTGTTGTCAGAGGTACACGTTGGTTTTGTGAGGTTGTGGCATTTTGATGTCAGGGTTGTGTTCCTCCATGCAGAACCAGGTTAGATGATAACTATTCAGAATGAAATGGTTACAGTGAAACAAGATCCAGTGACGACGAATAAGGTTGGTGTTGCAGAAAGGTTTTACAAAACTCAATGTCAAAATATTTTTGGAGTTTAAACATATGCAGCATTAATAAAAAACATATAACTATAGACATGCATGTACTTTGGCATCCATCTGGGGGTGCTGCAGCACCTTCCTGACCCATACTTCCTATGTTTTTAGTTTCAACTAAGGCACACAAGAGAGTTGGTGTAAAAGTTCAATCAGTATTTTCTAGTAGGAAAAACTTTGGTGCATTTCTCAAACAGTTTCAAAAGCCCTTTGTTCCTTTGTTTTGTTTCAGGCTTTAAAAGATGTATTTATTCAGTATTTTAGTTTTTTGTTGAACAACTTGAAGCCATAAAGTGACAGTGAAGCTACAGAACAGACATTGTATGTTTGTTCTCTATTTAAAAATCTGCATAAACTGAAATGTTGGAAATTGTGTCGGAACATTTTTAATGTTTGTTGTTTATGAGAAGCTCTTGATTCTGGTTCATCTCTATCAAAGAAAAGATGGCATGTAAAAGCTGATCCAAGTGTGTTTTTTTTTTTTAACAATTTTCTTTGTCTTCAGAAGTAAACAGAGTATTCAGTTCAAATTTTACACATCAACAGAAAAGATGCTTAATGTGTTCTTCACTGACTATTGTTCCAGGATTATTTAGCTATTGATTTTAATTATTTTTGTTTACTTTGCACACTGCTGGATACGATTCACCAATTTTACTCTTATTTATAATCAACCATCTCTACATCTGACCTCACATGAACAGGAAATCGGTGTTAAAATTTAGCCTCCTGTGTGTTGATGTGTTTCTCAGCCTGATCACCTACACTGAGCAGTACATGGAGTATGACCCGTTTTTGACCCCACCAGAACCGTGCAACCCCTGGACCAGTGATGACCCCACCTTCTGGGATCTGGAGGCCAGGTACCAAACCAGTAAACTCCCTCTCACCTTCACAGCCTGTTCACGTTCAGAGAAGATCATCTGTAAGGATCCTCATGGCTACAGGTTTTTATTTGGTCTCTTTGGGGAGAAAAACGACTCTTCTCTGAATGTTATTTGTCAAAACATTTTGTGTTATTGTCTTGTATTTTTGGGGGAAATTGCACATTACCTATTGGAACAAAACAAATCACAGAGAAACCTTGCTGCTGGGAAAAGTCTGCAGGAGAGGAGGTTTGTGTGATAGACACTGAAGCACTGCTTTCAAAATCCACTACTGAGAAAAAGTGTTTTGAGGCAGTTTGTGTCACTTTATTTTTCACTGAAACATTTAAACCACCTGTGATAAGATGAGTTTCCCAAAGTTGAGCAGAACCTGCTGAATTTTTTTTCAGCACTTTTCTAAATAAAAATTGATCAATTTTGTACTTTGTTATATTTAAGTTTGTTTTTGCTCATGTCTGTGTGCATATTAGTAAAATATTTGAACCACTGGACAGATATAAATGAAACTTACAGAAAATATTTACTGAAGGTTCCTTTACAGCTGCTTAATGTTTGGAGCCAACTGACTTTAGAAAACACAAACATTGAGCTAAATAAGATGTGGTATTATGTTTTCCTTCTGATTTAGATTGGAAAATTATAGTTAAAGTTGAACAAATTTATAAAGCATTAGAATGCACCGAATCTCACTGATTACAACCATGCAGAATCTCTAACTCACATCATGCCCCTTATATAAAGAAAATTATGTTTGCATCTTATTGGGAAGAAACCTGTTTTATTAAACCCAATTAGTAATGTACTTTTTAATTTTTCTTTCTTTAAACTGTAACTTTGGCGGAGCTGTAAAACTGCATGATAAGCTTTATCGTTTTTATGATGATTGAAGTGAGAAGTCATCCTTTACAGCCTGATTTTAACCAAATTTCTCAACAAATTTTTGTCACTGTTTGTCACTATACTAAAACAAACCAGAAGCTTTATAATAATGGATTTAACATCACTGCAGGTGGATGTTTTCAGTTGTAAAGAACTTGACAGGTCACCTGGCATGCTACTTTTTCTAAATCCATGAAGTCATCTCAGTTTTTCTGTTGCAGACGTCTGCACGACCTCATCTTATTCTGCCTGATGTTATTCATCACTGAGTTGTTGTTGAAAGAGATGCAGGAAGTAAAGAGGGAAACCGAGGCTCTTGTCAAGTTACACTTTGCTCCGAACTCCTGGTCTCTCTGAACGATGCAGAAATTAATTAGACATGACACAGAATCATTGTGCCTAATGTAGCTTAATGATTCATCTGAACTGATTAGTTGCAAGAAAGGAGAAAATATTCCCTGTAGAAATCTAAATGATGGGATCTTAGATGAACATTGTCATAAAAAGCAGCCTTGCCGTCACTAAAATCACATCGTCAGCCTTTTGGACAAATCCAATTTAAGTTAATATTTATTCATCTGTCAGACCCTTCTCACACTTTACTATAAAGCTTTATTATTATCATTATTTTAACTTTCCTCCAGTAGTCTCAGGTGAACTTTTAAAGCATGTCTCTGTTTTTCATCTCTTCCAGTAAGGAGCCCAGCCAGCAGAGGGTGAAGAAGTGGGGCTTTTCCCTGGAGGAGGCCCTGAAGGACCCGGCAGGACAGGAACTCTTTCTCAAGTTTCTGGAGTCAGAGTTTAGCTCTGAAAACCTGAGGTGGGCACTAAGAAAGCGACAGTTTGAACGTTTGTGTGTGTGTGTGTGTGTGTTTGGAAAGAAGTCATTTTAAGTGAACACACCCCAGTTTGTCAGTTTCTGTTTGAGTTCCTGGGTTAAAATTAATTCACTGGAAAATTACTTAAACTGTTTGGTTTAAAGGTACTCAGTGAAATATCGTGAAGACTGGTGGGGGAAAAAAAAGAGTAAAACACAAAATCTGTAAATTTCTTTCTCATATTGATGGTTAATGTGAAATGAAAATCTGTAACTGGCTGCCAACTCCCACATGTGTTTGTTTACCTACAGCAAACTGGAGAGCCACAATCCTGCATGTTTTTGTTGTTTCTCTGCTTCAACACACCTGATTTGAATGAATGGGTGACGAACAGACTTCTGCAGACCTTGAAGACCTGTTGAAGAGCAGAGAAACAACTAAAACATGCAGGATGGTGGCCCTCCAGAACCAGGATTGTGGACCCCTGTTCAAAGCCTTAAGGGGTTATTCACAACAAAATTGCCAGAGTTTGTGTCTTGGGCAGGAAATCAGTTGAAAATTAAAAGTTTCTCCAACATTATAAAAATCCTGCTGATATACATATGGAAAAAAGGAAAGCTGTTCAGCAGTAAGTCTTTGAAAACTTTCACAGCTCTCGAAATAACCCAAAAAAAATAACAATTTTTTGGCATCCTTCTAGCTTCAACCTACAATTTTAACCCACTTGCACACTGAAGGAAAATTAAGTGAAGTCTTTCCTGCTTCCAGTTACCTAGGAACCTTAAAACACAAAGAAAACTCTAAGTGTGGAAAGATAATGACAGAGATGACTCATCTGATCACACATCCAACTGCAGCAAACACTCTCAGAACTCATTTATTGTTTGTGTACCTTCCGTTTTTTTAGGTTAAATTTAGATCAGTTCTTATTGATTTGCAGAAAAAAAAGTTAATTTGTCTTTTGGGTTTTTAGATTTAGACATAAAATCTTGTTTATTTCCTTATGCACAGAGCAGCAATAAGTGGATGTTTTTATGTGAATCGGAGAGAAGGAGAAATGTGTTCGGGGGTGGCAGACTACACATGAACTCCTCCAGTGGAGGTTGTTGATACCTCTGAGGCAGATAAAACACACAGAAATGCACACACAGCAAGACACAGAGCAAGATATATCACTGTTCATCCACTGGTTGTCCCTCCAGACTCCTCACTCCGATCTCTAGACCTTTAATTGTGTTTGGTTTTATGAAGGAGCTTTTTGGAGAGCTTCTACAGAAATATGGAGTGAGTGAGAAAAGCAAAGCCCAGAGGTGGTTCTCTCTATATTGCCAAAGCAGTCTGCAGATCAATATAGATGGAAACTAATATCAGAAGTTGTCATCCAGCAGCTCTCTGTTGCCTCTGTTTTTAATACAGTCCAGCCTCACAAAAGTTTGGATTTTCTCTCATTTATTTTCATGTTGGTGAAACCAAAGGCCTTTATCGCCACATGATTCTAATTAGAGATGCACCAACTGCTCAGCAGGTGACCAGAATCAGCACATTTTAAGCTCGACTCGGGAGCAGCACTCAAATATCACATTTCTTTTCCCCCCTTCACTGTGTGAATGTAGTTAATTTGCACCAGCAACAGCATGCCTTTAATATGACGTGAGGAAGACTTGAAGTTGGTCATTTATACTATTTTCAAGGTGTTTTAAAACAAAGTGAAAGGAAGCACGCAACATTAGGAGACTATTAGACAGAAAACATGGATTTTATTTGTTTAACAGAAGAGATTAATTTGCCTTGATAAGTTTATTTCAACTTTTAATATATAAAAGAGTGACCCAGTGTCCAAAAAAGTAGGAAGAAGTATAAACATGTATGGTCCTCTCCTTCTTTTTTAAACTATTTGCAATTCTACAGTAGCTGTGTAAGAAAAAGTATCCACTTTTATGCAGACATACATAGCTGTATAAATATATCCATGTAAAATTATTATATTTACATTATACCCACTTATGTAAACATTATCATGAATCATGTCAGCCTTTTCATATAAATATTTTTTATTTTTTTTATTTTTTTTTAACTGGATACAGTAGTGTTTATAAGATGCTAATAGAAATTCAAACAATACAACCAGAAAACATCCAAATCAAACAGAGCTGACTTAAAGCTTAAGGACTCCTCCTAAATATCCTCACTATTCTTGCACAGCTGAAGCAGAAACAAGTTTAGAAGCATCATTTTTAAACAAACGGCAGCTGATCAGAGTTCTGAGAGCTGGTTCAGTCTGAAGAGGACGGCTGCAAGTCAGCCCATTAAAGCACAATCAGACTGAAACACGTTCAGGTGGACTGTCTGAGCTCGGCCCACTGGGAGGTTACTGTAGCTACTGGTGGATACAGAAATGCTAAACTGCTAAAGAATATGAAGAGGTGCAGGATAACACAGCAACAAGTGATTACAGAACAAAAAAAAGTGGTGAGCCGCTCACATCAGATAAACTAAACATTTATTTTTGTTTTAAAGAGAATACAGAGCCAACGCAAAGGATCACATCTGCTTTGTTTGGTATGGAAGTATTTAAATATAATGCTCACATAAAAATTCACATTCTGAGCTTTTTAATACCTTTTTAGTGAAAACATTTACAGCACTGCTTAAAGCAGTAATGTTTAATTTTAGCTCTTTATTCTGATCAACCTCACCACCTTTACCTTACACCAAACCAAGATCATCTTCTGATGCTAAACTAGTTCTTTTGGTGCCTTAACCAAACTGGTTTTGTTTTCTGAATCACTTTAAACAGAAAGTGGGGTTGAGGACTAAAACATCCAACATCTTCTGTTCATCCAAATGACTGAAATGTATTCAAGCAGGTGCATACAAAAAAAAATGCAGCTCATTCTGTGTTTTCTTGAGGCCAGAAATTGTCACACAAAGTACGCAAATGTGTTATGTTGAAGAAGAAACCTCCTGGACCATTTTCTTATATTTACAGATGATTTACTTTCAAAAATATATTAGTGAAAGTAGAAGGGAAAACCCCCCAAAGAGTAGTATGGCTTATTTAGGTCGACTTATCCCCTTGTGTCTGTTGGACTGGATAATGTTGCAGGTTCTGGCTGGCAGTACAGGACCTGAAGCGGGTGCCCCAGCAGGAAGTTCCACACAGGGTGGAGGATATCTGGGCCGAGTTCCTGGCAGAAGGAGCACCCAGCACCATCAACCTGGACTCGCACAGCTACGAACGGACCAGCCAGAACCTGAAAGACCCCGGGCGATACATCTATGAGGATGCACAGGTAGGAAGGAAAACACACGGGAAGAGAAGAAATACTAAAACAGCGTGAGTTTAAAAATAAATCTCCCCTGAAGTGGCTTAATTACTGAGTTTCAATAAAAATCTGTTTTGGAACTCTACAGTTCACAATAAAATTGAGTAAAAATACAGTGAATGTGCATTTATGGAAACATTGTATTAAATTAGTGGATCATTATCAGACCATCTGCACACTTTGAGCTGAAACGAAACAGCCTGCTTGTTGTTTGAAGCTAATCAGTTTGTGGTTTTACATCCGGACTGTCTGTGGTTTTATATTAGACAACAAGGCTGATGACTTTCTCTTTGACGTGCATGATTTGGATCTTATCAAAGATGCAGTATGAAACCCATAGAATGATGTGAAATGACCTCAGATTGTTTCTGTGGATCAGGGTTCTTTAGTTCTTTATTGAGGTCAAGCATGTTCCGCAATGTCCTACTCTAGCTGCCATTTAGAGTCGATAATTTCCTTTTTAATTTATATCTTTTCAAGTAGTTCTGCCTTTTCAGCTCTGAATTGGTCTATTATCTTTCTTACATGCTTCACGAGAATCAACTAATGGCTTTATATTGAGGAGTGATTTCAGGGAATATGACGTCACTAGCAGAAAGATGAGTTTAGTCTATCAATTTTCCTCTGATACAGATATATTAGGAGACTCATATAAAGAAAATAAAATAAAGATCACCTCAGTTGCTTAGTGATGCATTACAACCTTCTTTACCCTCCAAGTCTGTCTGATGTTACCAGTTTAAAAAAAACAACAACTTTCTTTGTATTTTATTCTTTTTTTCAAACTGTTTAGGACCACATATACAAGCTGATGAAAAGTGACAGCTATCCCCGTTTCCTGCGCTCCAACGTGTACCAGGACCTGCTGATGGCGAGGAAGAAAGTGAGTGTTTCTGTCATCTGCACTGCAGTTGTTTGTTTTCTGTACGCGCACACAGCAGGCACTTCAGGAACTGAAGTGTTGGTTTATATACAGGCATTAATGAGATGTCTTCAGAGGTGCAGAGCATTCATGGGTTCAGCTTTGACAACTTATGGCAACTGTTTAAGAAGGAAAAAAAAAATAGAATACTATGCTGCATCTGTAAAAAGATAGCATATATCTAAACAGCCTGGAACACTAATAGGAGCTGAACTTTTCCCCTTTTCTTTTTCCACTCTGTCTGTGAATCTGCAGCCTGAAACGGAGCAGGGACGACGCACGTCCCTGGAGAAGTTCACTCGCAGTGTGGTACGTGTCCCACTGCTTCTCATAAAGCATCTTTCAAATCACTCAGAGTTTTAAAGTGCACCGTTGCTGCATCTTCCAGTTTTTGTGTGCAGGCTGTAATTTTGGAGGAGGGCTGGTTATTAAAGCCTCCTCTGTATTAAAATGCTACAAATTCAATAATGTATTTGTCACTGTTGCTCACTTTCATAACAGTTTGCTGCACAATCAATTAGTTTTATGTGGACTTACTAAATGACTGCACTTGGCTTCTTTCCTAAGGGGACATGATCTTTTTAATGGAGGTTTAAAGAAATTCTCTAGTAATTAGTTGACTTGGAGCTAAAAGTTGTCCAAAGCATTAATTAGTTTGTCCAGATGCATGACTGTGAAGAAAGAATTATTTTTAGTAATAATGAAGGATAATGCAACAAAGAGGGTTAACAGTGTGACATTATAATTAAGAGGATTAGCTACAGAACTTCTATTTATTTTCTGCTGTGTAACCAAGGCACAAACAAAGCAGATAATATTTAGAGCTTCTTTTCATATTGATGTATTTCTCAGTTTATTGTACCTTGGCAACTTCAGGCTGGCTATTATAGACTTTCTTTGGATTTTCCTCCCACTATGCTCTTTTAAATTAAGAAAGGTTTCAACAGCTGCTCTTCTTGTTGTTGTTTTTTGCTTCCAGGGCAAGTCACTGACAGGCAAACGGCTCACAGGCCTCATGCAGTCATCCTGACAAGGTCTGGAGCTCCAGCAGGAGGAATTAAACCCCATTGAGATGCCTGCAAATGGGTAGCAGTTGGACAAGGACCCTTGGGTGGGAGTGGCTTTCAAAAGTGGACGAGGATAGCGAACAAGCTTAGACTGCCAGACCGGAACGCTTAAATATCTGTATTTCACCTCAGATAAGTTGAAGAAGACCGACAGCATGCAATAAGTCATGAGACTTGACACCAGGACAGTGCTGTTACGGTTTAGTCGAATAACTGCGACTCTTCTTTGGAGGTTTCCTTTCAACACATTGGGGCCACGCAGCTTGATTTCTCTAACTAAACTCGTGTTAATATGGTAGCTGGAGAGGTAAACGCTCAGTTCATATAAACATGCTTGAATGCTTTGACTGACGTCAAAATGAGACTCAGATTAATGCTGTAGCTAGGTGTTTTATTTCACTTCATGAGGATGAAAAAGGGAAAGAGGCTTGAGAGGTTTACAGTAATCAACAGCTGACCTGATGACATACAAAAAGGGCAGTGCATCATTTTGGTAAATTAACTTTAAGATCAACTGTATTATACATGAATGTGTTTCCTTCTCATCGGAGTGCACAGAGAGAACAGGTTAAAAGTCAGTGTTAATGTGGCTTTTGCTTAAAATTTGAGCAGCGCTTCACAATGATTTTAATTTTGTTTGCTTTTAGCAAATATTGAAATTCATTTAGATTAAAAGGCTTGTTTTACTGTACATTGCAACAGCTTTTACAGTATATGACTGAGTTTGATGCAGGTCAGGATTTCAGGCTGAAGTAAAGCTTAGAAGGGTTTGGAAAGTTATTGTGAATAATTGGGTGAAAGATGACAATGAAAATGATTATAGATATAAATGATATTTTCCAGCAGTAAAATATTCTCTTTGCCACACAAGCCCCTGATATCTGCTGCTCCTGTTAGACAGTTTTTTAAAATGTTCACTAACTGCGCTGTGAGGAAGCTCTTAGAAGCCCAACGCTGCTGATTGAGATAATTTAGAAAGTGTTAAATCTGGTTTACTTAGCTACTGCCACACAATAGTCCAACAACAACCCTTATAGTCTAAGGGCTTGGTAAAATAAGTGTGAGAACTCAAATCTCTGAGATTACCTAAACTTTAAGGAGCTTCTTTTATTCATTTAATCAAACTGTTGCACAACACTTTAACAAAAGTCCAGATTTAAAACTATACATATTCTCATTCACAAATCCATCAGTGATAATTTGATTGTTTATAGGCATTTTAGATGATCAGAAATACAACAGCAGCTGTGTTACTGTAAACCGATGAGTGGTAGGCTTTATTCTGTCTTCTAAACATTCCACTTCAGGCAGCCGCATCGGACATTTGTGAGCTGTTGTCTTACCATCTTTTCACCCTTATGTAAAGGTAATGATAATAAAACAGGAATGCACAACAGAGGAGGATTTGGAGCCTTTTTTCATCATGGTGGTTTAATTCTTCCAGGACTTTAAATCAGCAGAACACCAAAGTCTCCTGGAGTTCTGGGTGAGTACTGATTTTTAAACTTCATTCAACAGACTCTGCTGTTGAAGCTGGTAAATACTGCCCTCTATTGGACATAGATCACAGGTGCAGGAAATCAATTACCATCCATTGCATATTAGATGCATTTAAGAAATATAGTTTATTCAAATTTTACCCTGTGTAGTATCAGAGTAGGTACGTGTGTTCCAGCATTTTAATACATAAACATTAAAGTATAAAATGTCCCTATGTATTATTCCAGGAAGTGTAATGTTTTGTATCTGTCCTTTATCTTGTTTAGTAAGCTGTGGCTGAGTCCTTTCCAACAACCAGTGGCTAAAACGTGGGGTACATCTTGGACAAAGGAAGCGTGAACGCCATCTTGAAAGACCCCAGGTGAGATCCTCATTAAATGTCACACCAAGTTTTTAATGTAACCCCTAGACTAGATTAAGGTGACAAAGTAAAGTGATTTAAAGGGTTATGTGGAGTATCAAACCTAAAGTAGACTGTAGTCAGTTATTCCAGAGTAGCAGGGAGTCTGGTGTAAACATTTATGCACTTGGACCGTTATAATAGATTCAAGCAGGTTTTTGAAATAATGACAAAATAAGACATGATATTGAAGCCATTGCAGATTTATTGACCAAATTCAGGCTTTTAAACTACTGTCTTATGGGGAAAACTGAGCAGCAAGATAAGCATTTCAAGTGTTCTCTGTACTTCGCTTATTAAAACTCATGTTTGAGGATCTTAAAAGTTGTGGATTGCTGTTATCTTAAAACAACTCCAATCTCAGCATTCAAAGAATTAGAATAACTGAGATATTATCCGTTCATAACCTTTCCACAGAAGTAACAACTACAATTTGTTACCATTTTGAACAATACAGCTTCAATCTTTACTTAAATGCATTAAACTCCTCCTTTTGTAGAATAGGGGGATGGTTTTGCAGTATTGTTAAGCTGGACAGGAGAGAGGTTGTACTCCTTTAATCTCCAGGGCCTTGTTGAAGTGCACATCGAAGGTCTTAGCAGCCTTAGTGATCTTCAAGTTCTTCATACAGCCTCTGAAGGATGTGCTGGTAGAAAGAACTGCCTGTCGAACTCCCACTGAAAGAGAAACGTGTTAAGAGATTTATTCAATTCAAGGTAAAGTTGAAGTGTTTAGCTAATGCATGTTGTTCAGAAGGCCTACAAATTGGATGTCATACCAGGATATCCTCCAACATAGATGGGGTCATTAGTGTTGCAGGTGTTGGAGCGTGGATAGGGAGATTGTGCTTGGCTCTGCTTCCCATCAACCAGCAGCTCTAGCCTGTGGCGAAGCTTGTTGGCGGTGACTGTGTGCCACTGTCCATCACAGAAGCCTTCTCCTTCAGGCACATGCTCCGCTGTGATACGACCAGCTCCATTGTCAACATGGAACAGCAGCTGGAGGAAAGAGAAGGAACATTTCATGTTGTGAGTAATCCCAGTTTGAGTCAAGCGAAGGTTTTAAACTGCAAATGCAACATCAAGGATGCTGAAATGTCTGTATGAACCAGATTACACAGAGAAAAACACCTCCAGGTAATTTCTAACTATAAGAATGCATGAAAATTGTACTTAAGTCTCAGCTTCTTCTTGTTTTGCCACCCTCCTTTAATACAGGGTGGGCCATTTATATGGATACACCTTAATAAAATGGGAATGGTTGGTGTTATTAACTTCCTGTTTGTGGCATGTTAGTATATGGAAGGGGAAACTTTTCAAGATGGGTGGCGGCCATTTTGGATCCAACTTTTGTTTTTTCAATGGGAAGAGGGTCATGTGACACATCAAACTTATTGGGAATTTCACAAGAAAAACAATGGTGTGCTTGGTTTTAACGTAACTTTATTCTTTAATGAGTTATTTGCAAGTTTCTCACTACTTATAAAATGTGTTCAAAGAGCTGCCCATTGTGTTGGATTGTCAATGCAACCCTCTTTTTTTACTGATAGCAACAC
The DNA here is from genome assembly GCF_001649575.2 of Kryptolebias marmoratus. Taxonomy (NCBI): domain Eukaryota; kingdom Metazoa; phylum Chordata; class Actinopteri; order Cyprinodontiformes; family Rivulidae; genus Kryptolebias; species Kryptolebias marmoratus. The sequence goes on from NC_051448.1 coordinate 5,570,398, forward strand.
CACAGGAGAAATGCTAGCACAGGCTTCCAGTATCCGTATGCACCACCAGATTATGGGTGTCAGGTCTGAGCATTCCTAGATGAACAGTTTCCTGGAAAGTGTATTGGCCTCCCGATCTGACCCTCTTAGACATTTATCTTTGGGGTCATCTGAAGGCAGTTGTCTATGCTGTGAAGCACCTGAAACTACGGATACTGGAAGCCTGGGCTAGCATTTTTCCTGCAGTGTTGCTGTCAGTGTGTGAAGAGGGTTGCATTGACAATCCAACACAATGGGCAGCACTTTGAACACATTTTATAAGTGGTGAGAAATATGTAAGTAACTCATGAAAGAATAAAGTTACGTTAAAACCAAGCACACCATTGTTTTTCTTGTGAAATTCCCAATAAGTTTGATGTGTCACATGACCCTCTTCCCATTAAAAAGCAAAAGTTGGATCCAAAATGGCCACCATGGTCACCACCCATCTTGAAAAGTTTTCCCCTCCCACATATACTAATGTGCCACAAACAGGAAGTTAATATCACCAACCGTTCCCATTTTATTAAGGTGTATCCATATAAATGGCCCACCCTGCATAAACAGCAAAAAAGTTTTAAATGACAATTTAGAAGATGTTACTATAAGTGCTAGATTGGTTGGTTGAGCTTCTATGACAAATTAGTAAACAATGATTAAATACCTTTCCCTGGACAATCTCTAGACCCAGTCCATCATTGGCTTGGCTACTGACAGTCAGAAGCACTCCATTCGTTCTGCTGGTACGAAACTCGAAAGCTATTGATACATCCAAGCCCACCCGGTAGGACGCCACTGGAAAAAGACAGAAAACGTTTCATCAGCACAGCTGCTTAACAACTAACAACTAGTTTAAATGTGTGGTAACTTACCTGCTTTCAGATACCCGGTGCCATCGAAATAAGTTCCTGATTCAGTAGCAACAAAACATCTCCCGACCATGTGACTGGAGGTGGGCGTGGCCATGTTTAGTTTAAAGTCCTCCAGGTCAGTCTGACCTGAGACAGAAAGTTAAATACAAACTCAGATGGGTATATTTCTAAGCACTTGTGATAACTAGTGGACGCCATACCTGTGGAAGCTGACTTGACGCTTACAGGACTTCCAGCCATCTTAAGGTTACGTATGCATCCATTGATACTGTAGAGAATCTGGAGGGAGGGGGGGGATGTAGTTAACATTCAAAAACTTCTATTTACAAGTAAATATTGTGATTTGTTGTTTACTTTTCTTATTTTAAAATCAACAGCACCCACCGGTCACAAACATTTTTAGTGATTATATTTACCGGCCCGATTCTCTTGGTTATGTAGTTTTGTGGTAATCCACCAACATACAGCATTCCCACCACATCCAACAGGTCTGCCTGATAGAAGACAGGATTCATGGCTATCAGATTAAATAAACTACATTATGCTACTCTTTTTGTATGTTCCACAACAATGAAGCTTTCTTGCATGAAAAATATTGTACCTTCTTTGGGCTGTTCATTTTCTTGCTGTATCGCCCATCAACGATCAGGAAACCTTGCTGCTTGTCCCGATTCACACGGATCTAAGAGGAAACGAAGCAGTTTACATGGTCATGGAAGTAAAAGCACTAATCAGAAATGTACTGTAATATATTTATTCAGTGTGCAAGGTTGCTGTGAAAGTCTTATCACTAATTTTTTGCATCAAAATAAGCTGGACAAGATCTGATATTTGTTAAACGAAGCTCTGTATGATTAAACCTACCTTGTGCCAGTTGCCATCATTAATGGATAAAGGAACACAGTCAGAGATGTTTCCATGACCAAGATCATAACCGAGACAAACCTGCCCTTCCTTGATCTGCGGGACAACAGATTTTAACAAATGAAACAAAGCAGCTAGAACCACTACTGTGATCTAAACCTCACTGAGACCAAATGATGCACACCTGTATGGAAACAAAGTCAGCATGGTTGATTCTCGCCATGTACAGGACAAGACCAGACTGCTCCTTCGTCCTCAACTCGAACTCCAGTATCAGCCTGAGAGACACACAACTTTTCTGTTCAGGCATATATTATAAAATACTTACAGTATTTGTTTCAATAATACATGTAATGCAAATAAATCTTCAGACTTTAAACATTGTCACTCAAATTATTCTACGGCTTTGACTACAACAAAGAGATTCTAGTTTTTAATTAAGTGGGATTTTCTGCTCTGCTAGAAAGACTATATTTAAACACATTTATACAATACCTTAGGACAGCAACTGCCTTATGAGGGGAGAAAGCGGAGTAAAAATAAAATCTAACAAGTCATCACAAATGCTTAAAAAGTCCTGTACTAGACTGTCAATATAAAGAATGCAAAAACAGGGATAAGCAGAAAGTAACAGTGGAACAAGTGACATGAAGTGTACTCTATTCAGTGTAAATACTGGACCAGAAACATGGAAAGATTTAAATAAATTATGATAATCTTAAAATAATATTTATTGTAATTGCTGTAATGATGACCTCAAACAACAAAATTATGGTGGTCTACCGTAACTAGTGTGGGCTAAAGGAAAATGGAAATATATTTGCATAACTATTGAGTTTAGTTTTGGTAAAATCTTACTTGTACATTTGACAATTTCCTACACAGAGTACTTTCAGAATTCAGCTAAAATAATCTTACTGTTAATGTTAAAGTTTAACAGGGCTGGTTAAACTAATTGTTATTTACTTGATAAAAGAAAGACTATATTTTTCTGTCAGACAAACCAACAAAAGGGCTGTGTTGAGTGTACACCACTATAAATTACTTGTGCTCCTGTTTTTTTTAATTAGCAGTGTTGCTCACAGTGGGTTACCACCTAAACAACAAGAAGCAGAACACTTAAAAGGAAAGAAATCATGGGAAATAAAGAAATAAAGAGACTTCCTTTAAAGTACCTCTTTCTGACTTTGGTGTCATCAAAGGCGAAGCTCATGTGACTGTTTCTGGTCAGTCCAAACTGATACGCCTCCTCGAGCGCCGTCGGGGCCACAGCTGAAGCACATGAATCCTGGAGATTGGACAGAACATGTCAGCTCCACTGACAAGGTCTCACAACACTGCTCCTATTTCCTCTTGTCAACAGGAGCCTTAACACCCAGGTTCAACACCTGCCAATCACACTAATAGGGTTCCTGTTTCTGCTCTGCAAGGACCCGAGCGATTCTTAGGTCACAACGGGTCATTAACAAAAACTTAATTCTATGTTTAAATTCACACCAAAAATGTGCACACTTAAAGAAACTGTAGGAAGAAGAATACAATTACAAAGCATTATATAGTTTGTTTTAAAATCTGAAATATTTCAGATAGCCTTATCTGTTTTCCTCACAGCATCTTTCTTTGCAAATCTTATCCATTTTTTAAATGTTAAGTATTTTAACAATTTGCTCAGAGTATCTACTCTTGTTGCTTTTCTTCTAGACTGCAGTTCAACCAACAACCACAAGGTGTCGATATTGTAATACATCTAAAGTCATTTTACTTTGGGACCTCGTACTCTTATTTCCCTCTCTCCCACTTGTTTCTGGGTTTTTTTCTACATATCCATATTGTCCCATTGTAAGTTGCTTCTTGTTTTGTCATATGAGAATGCTTTTCCCCCCTTTGATTCTAATGTTTTTACATATTTTCATTTCACCTTTTTTCCCTCTTCTCCAAATTTTTTTTTTTTTTTTACTGCATTTCTTCCTCCAGTTTTTCCCCCCTACAAACTACTCCTCATCCCCGTTCTTACTCTTAATATCCTCTCCTTTCTTTTCTGCTCTCTAGCTGAGCTTTGCCTGGCCTTTTTCCTCCCACAATCCATTATTTGTTACCTAAACCTTGGAACTTCTATAACCACCCCAGGCTTTTTGCCTTCTTTCTTTTCCTGCTTCCTTCTTTCTTCCCCCCCCCCCCATTTCCTCTTCGGTTCTTCAAGCATGCAAGGTTCATTCTGTTTCCTTTTTTAGCTTCCAACTTTTTCCACCTGGCCACATCCTCCTCTCCCATCTTCTTCACTTGCTGCCCACTCTTCAACCTTGGCTTTTATCCATTTCCATCTCCTCTTTTATATCTCTGATATTCTGTCCTCTATAGTCCCCAGACATCCTCTCCTTTTACTTCCTTCACCTTATTACTTTTTCTTCTGATCCACCTTGCTCCAGCATACAGTCCCATTCTGTTCTCATCCAGTACCATCACCTTCCTCACTTTTTACACCTTGATGTTCTTGTATTTTCTGTCCTTCAAAAACTTTTTTCTGAGCTTTTTCTGTTCCCTTGAATATATGTATCACCTGTTAAGTGATAACTCTGCTTTTTATTCTTCCTGTGCGAGTGTGAAGCAAAGTTAGTGTAAGAAGGAACCTGAAAGGACTGCATGTGTCTCTATCTCCAACCCTCTCTTGTTCCCTTTCAAGTGAAGACATTACCCAGACTGTGACCTTGCTTTGTTACAGCTGACACTCACCTCTTATCTCATTCTGTCCTCATATCCGCTCCTCCTCCTCGTGCTCCCATTCTTTTCTCTTTCTTATGCTTCCCCTATCTAACAAGAAAGAGACGTCACTTGTTCTGAAGCCCCTTCCTTTCCTCTCCTTTAATGCTTCTTCTGCTTCTCCTCCTCCGTCTTTCCATTAAGCCAACAAAAGGCGAGCACAGAAAGGCTTCCCCTCTTTCTTTCCTTCCTTCAAGGCTGCACCCTGTCCTCTGCCTTCTCCCCTCTTTCAATTTAGCTAACAATAGAATGGTTTTCTATTCAGGTCTTTCCTTGGAGGTCACACCAATAGAATCAGAAGTCATTTAGTCAGGACTGGATGCGGGTGTGCAGATGAACCTGTGTGTTGTAGATTAGGATTCATAAATCTGACCTGGTCAATTTAAAGACTAGATAACATCATATAAAAAAAGCTTAAACCGTTTGGCAATTTTGTAATTGGTAATCGTTAAGCCAGAAGACAAATGGTGTAACAATTTAACAGGGACAATGAGCATTATGTAGAAGCTTAGTATCTCCTAAAAACTCAAAGCTAATTGATTCAAATCTTTTATTTATTATGAATGTTGAGGCGGTTTGGCCTCCACGTTAAAATGACGGATGCATACAAATCAAAACTCTTGATTTACAACATAATGCAAGAGATTATTTTGTTCCTGCTGCATGCAAGATGAAGGCTATAAAGCAGAAGGTAAAATGTGTACATGCTGGGTGACCTATTAGAACAGACATCATGAGAATGTCAAACAAGTAGAGAGCAGCTAATGTCAGTATTTAACCCCCGTTTGTTCAAGCAGAATGGGTAAGTCATCACCAGAGAGACTATTTGAACAGCAAATCTCATTAGAAATGCGGAATGGGCAACTTAGTTTCTTTAAAAATGAAAACAGACCAACTAGTTCCATAAGTTCTTACTGGGGTGTGTTTCGAGGCTTAACATTTTTGTTTTTGTTCAGAAGCTCATGGAAATATTTCCCAGAAAATAAGACATTTGTAAATTATATTTTGTATCAAACTGTTTCACATTTGACTCCCTAGTAGGAATGAGTTATGAGACTTTGAGCTTCAAAATGGTTCAGAAATGTACTGATGAGCATCCTGAAATAGGATTTTTATCAATGCAGGCTACACATCAGTCTGTGTGTGCGTGTGTATACCAAGTCTGAGCTGGGATCCAGTTTGGCAGTGGGTGGTGCTACAGCAGCAGGTGATGTGGGTGTGGCAGCAGGTGGGACAGGGGGCGTGGCCTCCTGCAGGTCAGCGGTTGAAAAGCAGGAAGGAAGCATTTAATGGCAGTGACAGAGAAGAAAAGCACAAACTGTAAAAAGCAAGCCATGAAGTCATCCAGAAAGGTCATGAGAGCTCGTTATTAAACATGAACTTGTCTCGCAGCCATAATGTTTGAGAAATAACTCAAAGCCTGTTTTTGCTTTAATGTAGCTAAAAATATGTTCTATGAAATATTTTATTTCTGTGTTTCAGTGCAAGTGACTGCTGTAATTTAAATACATTACACACTGTACTTTTTTTTCTATTTTGTATGAATTTTTAAACTATTTTATGTTCAGTCTACCAAAAGTAAATACTAAAGAACTGCAGTTCCCCACAACTTTTAATTACAAATTTTCTGATCATGACATGATGAAAAATTTGTAATTGCCAGAATTCTCTTCCCCGTAACAGCCAAAAACACAATTTGTAATTTCAATGTGAATATTTGACATTAATTTCAGATGCAGGCTGGGAATCAGAACCGTGACAGTTGTGGACATTTCCAAAAGGCATTGTAGAAATATGCTACAAGAACAGGATTATAGACCAGAAAAAAATAACAGCTCCATCCACAGCTGTTCATGAAACAAACCTGAAACAGAAGTAAACCCAGCGGTGTTTTCCACTGTTCAAACTCTAATACACTGGAATAAAGACCATGCATCCATAAGAGCCAAGTCTTTTAAAAAACACTTTCCATTTTCCTGTAATGTCAGGCAGAATGAAGTTAATTTGCTGCAGTAACCACAGTTTATCTTGTAGATGGGCACTCAAAACTCCAGCTTCTCACAGGCTGGAGTCTGTTTCATAAAGCTGACTAACTTACAGCCCATAAAGCAACAAAGCTCAGAGTTATAGCTGCAGTGTCATAGTTCTTTGGCTCTTTGCTTCTTAATCAATGCTCCTAAAGAGGTGTAGTTGAGCAGCTAAGTGGGTAACTGATAACCTATAGCTAATGTAAGACATTTATTAAACATGTGAAATATCTGTCTCAATATTAAGAGTATATTTTATAACTGACTGTCTGGGAGCTTTTTAGCATGGTGGCTAAATATTAGTTCAGAGCATTTGGCTTCTGTGCACTCATAAAGCATAAACGGCATCCACAGTTAGCCTAGCGTAGGGCTATGGCTCTGCATCGCCTGACAAGCTGCCAAAGGTGGAGTTTAGTGACTCAAGGCTAAAGAGACTATAAAGAAAAGGTAATGGGCTGTACAAGTACTGTGTGATAAATCGCCCAGCTAGCACAGTGGGCCATGGCTGCATTTTATCAGAAGGAAACGGGGGCATGTTTGAGCATGAATGTCCCCAATAACAGTCAAAAACATCATATGGTGGAGTGAGACATCTGTCCACTTCTTTGTTTCATTATGATTTTATGATGGGAAAAAAATGCAATTCATGGTATCTAGTTTTGCAAATATAGCAGCAATTTAAAAATAATAACTATGAAAACAATCAAACCTCTGTCTTACTGTGGATAACGCCTACTTATTCAATAATCTAATAGTTCTGTTGTAGTTTATATATAATACAACTGTGCATACAGACACATAACTTACAGCAGGAAGACCAGGAGAAGGTGTGATGGGGGCCGGGGTGACAGGAGGACCGACTGTTTTCATCTCCTCCTTTTCTGGCAAAGGCGGCGGAGGTGGTGGTGCGAGGTTGGGGCACCGGCCAATTTCAGCATTTTCAAAAGAAACAGGCTGGGAGAAATCTGACAATCTGAAAGAACAAGCAATTAGATTTAATCACGGTTTTATATTAAGGTAAGCTGAAGATCAGTACAAAGTTGAGAGACATCTTTAATTTCTGCTCCAAATGAGTCGTTCTTGCAGGCTATTAAAGTGGACTTGATCTTCAGCTCTCCAGGCTTTCTGAAGGTCTTTCAAGGGTTTTGTCTTTTAAATTTGTCTGCTTTCTCACTTATTTTCTGTCCAGTCTTTGTCCCTGAACATGACAGCATGTTGCACAGTTTATGGTTTAAAAACAAATAAGAAAAGTGGACAAGTGGAGGACAAAAGAAAAAAAAATGCCAGGAATAAACAGCTGTCTACAGCAGATGAACAGTATCTGAGAAAATCATATTTTTAAGAAATGGGGGGGAAAAGAAATCTATCAAAGACCTGAGACAAGACCAGAGTGATGCACCAGCTTTCAGCTAACAGCTCTTCAAAATCATCTTGTTGCTGCTAAAATGTTATTTTAAGTTTGATAAACTATGTTATCATTATACAAAATTATAATGTTGCCAAGTAGTCTGCTAAGTGTAGATAAAACACTGGTTTATCCTTTTAAGACCTTCAGTGATTCACAGGTCAGATCAGTGGACAGAAAAGGAGTCAAAAAGCAACTAATATTTAAAGAAAAACTTTGAAAGAGATTATATCAGGTCAACAATAGTCAAACATAAAGATGTAGAAATGTAATTTGAATTCTGAGTATGTTTATGATACCAGCCAGCTCAAATACTACAATTCAGACAGAGACCAGCTATTATCAACAACCTATATTCATTGATTTCCTGCTTTTTAATCCCGAAGAATATGTGTGTAAAATAATTCTGCCATCCCCTGCCAGGTGAAGGACAAGGAAGTAATCTTCTCTTGTTTGAGGACTGATATTATGAATTAAAGGATGTTTTTTCCTCGCATTTCTCAGTTTCAGGAACTTCTGAAAGTTGCACACTTAAATCCTGGAATTTAGGTGATCATGTTTTTAAAAGCATAAACAGAATAAAACACCTAATATTATTGAGTTAACCCAAACCAACATCAAATCTACCAATTAACTACCAACTGATTAAAAACCTAATTTCTTTGGTCTTGTCTTTAAACCAGAGTTTCCCTTTAAAAAACGTTTTACATACACAGCATTAACCATGAGGTTCCATATGCATCCCTGGAATGGGACGTTGGCTCTATTGGACGTCTGCTCAACTTCTGCAGGAATACCACCGAGGAAGATGCGCCGCAAGCTCAGTGGCTGGTCATTAGGGAGCGCCGCCTCCCTCTTGGGCTCCTCATCAACCTGAACTGTAAAGAATCTAGTGAAGAATAAAAGTAAGTGCAGAAGCATTATTATTATTAATCATTGCTATTTGGGATAAAAATACAGCAAGAAGCACCAACGAACACCCACAGACCTGCCAGGTAGCCTTTCTATGCGCAGTAAATGCTCTCTGCCATCATTCAGTATCCCTTGCTCAGGTCGTCTGATGACCCGACGTGGACTGTGGCTTCCAGTAAACAATATGACCTCCAGTGACCCTTTGTTCAGCATTACAGAGAGGTAGGGCTGCAGGAGTTGGAGACGGTTATTAACAGTGGAACATTGAGACAATTCTCAGAAGAATAACATATTTTAAAGGCAGAATCTCACGAGGCTGTAAATGTTTGCAACTGGCTGCAAACGGCATGTTCAAAAAATTTGTGCAAGATTTTTTTTCCTGCAAATAGTCTGTAAAATAGGTGTCTCAAACCCATCTTAGTTCTGTTGTGGGCGTCTCCAACCTGCCAAGAGTGCTAGAGCTGTAATATGACGCCTGTGTGGGAGTTCTCTGACAGAGAAAACATATAGATGATCAATAATAATGAATGAAAACCTGGTCTAAAATCTGCCTTCCTTTGTCTTAAAAATGTACACTCCAGTTGATTAAAGCAAAAACCTGCAGATGGCTGCCAAGGCGGGGGAGATTGTGCAGTTTGGCAGCATGCAAAAAACCCCCAAAAAACCTTGAGATTGTTTTATAGAAGCAACCCCAAGCTGATTCTTGTAAAACCACAAAGACCTCAGAGTAAACATTTTCACAGAAATGATTTTTTAACTTTTAGCTGCCTTAATATGTAAAAGCTGATGTGACTGCCCAGTAATTGTTTAAACCCTAAGTGATGTCCCAAAACTAAGATCATAAATGCACTGAAATAGTACCAACTTTGTGAACGTTAATTAGCATTCATTAGTAGCTGCCATCTGTGTCAATTTCTCAAATAGCAATCAATACAATGCTGTCCCCTTAAAAGCAGTTTCCAGCTCCACATTCATGTTGCTGTATCAATGACTGCAAAGAGAGGGGAAAAGGGTGGAAATAAAAGAAAAACCGTGAAGTAAAAGGTGAAAACAGGAGGTAAAACACTGGATTTAAAAAGAAAATGGGAAATTGAAGATGAGCAGAAGGAGATACAGAGAAACGGGGGAAATAAAACGGGCAGAAAAGGAGTGGAGTACGAGGAGGAAAGGATAACAAGAGATGAGAGGAACAGAGAGGAGGAGATAATAGGAGGGAGAGATGAAAGGGCAGAGAGCAAAACAGCGAGCTGGATAGAGATTGGTCGGGAGAGAAAGAGTGAGACAGTCACAGAGGTGTTAGAGAGCAGTGGTGCGGGGTCAGGCTAATTTGAATTTTAATTCACTGTGTGCCAGAGGGCGAAGTGGGAGACAATTTACCACCTGAAAATGGAATTTCAATTTGAGGTCGGGGACAAATTGAACTGAGATGTAGCTACAACATGGCTCTCACTGCGCCGCCTCACACTCATCCACTGATACAAAAGGGATGCACGTGCACACACAGACACATGTCAAACATACAGACAAAAGCAGCCTGTCACAGATACACTGAGAAAAATTAAATACAGTGAAGGAAAAACACATACAGGAACGTGAAAACATTTGTGGCAGAGTAAGATAAAACAGTACCAGAAGGAACCAACCAAAAACAACACTTCACAACATTTACATAAAAATATAGCACTTGGACAACATCCACTTCAATGAACGAATCGTGCTTTAAGTTATCCGGGTTCTGAAAATCTTCATTTATGTGTTTTATCTCCCGTTTGTATGTCTTTCTTTTAATTAATGAATCATCTACAAAGGGCAAGATCTTCTAAATTAAGCACTATAACTGCAACAACATTTACAAAATGCAGAGTAATTTCTGTCTAAAAAAAAAAGTCTGAATATCCCATTTTAATGAGAATTTAACCAGAAATCTTCTGTCTATCCCTTCACTTTGATGATCATATTTCTATGACACCAAGCATTCCTGGTAAATATCTAATATTCATAAATCTACACATCTTTTATTCATTCATATGTAAATAATCAAGCCAAAGATTTTTCATCTTTTATCTTTCATGTCTCCTTTAGGCTTATCTCTCTCTCAGCCTCTGTTCTCCAGCTTTTAAATTTACTATTTTTCACTAAGTTCTCTTGTAAAAATCACCTTTTTTTATTCCTGATCTTTGCCCGTTGTCTTACTTCTGTTTGCTTACAACTTCCCCAGTCTTTCCACTTTCTCCTCCACTATAATTCTGTTTTCAGTTTTGTTTTATTCCCCTCTAAATCTTCCACCTGGATTCCTCCTAGATTTGTCCTTTTCCCCCTGTCCTCCTCTCTGTCCGTCCCTCTCCAAACCAGCCATTAGTCAGGGCCAACTTGAGTTGATGGTGTTTTTAACCTCGCTTAACCTTTTTCCACACACACACGCCCTGCCTGCCAGCATAGTTAGTAAAAATAGATTTATGCGCCCAACAACCAGTGATGATGGATAAGCTGGAGGTAACCCTTTGTCCTCATAAGCACAGACACAATTTCTGTTTTGCATTCATGTGAGAGACATCCTCACACAGATTCACACTGTGCTGAAAAATGCTCGCATACATACAAGTGGAAACAATGCATGTATATGATGAGATGCTGCACATTACATTGGAAATGATTAAGCAAAATTAGGTTTTTCCAACTCGTGATACTTAGAGTGGGTATTTTAGATAATCAGATTAGCTTAAGTGCCAACAAATGCAAATCTTTATAACAGACAATCATCCTTCACTTACGGAACAGGAGCAGTATTTGGGTGAACATCAGTATGAACCCACCTCTCCTGATTGTCTTCGTCTCCTCTTCGAGTTCGACTTGCGACTCTGTGGGGCAAACATGTTTAAAAAGTTAGAGTTTTGAAAATATGTTATATATATATAGTTATCTTTTTTTTTTAGATAAATTGCTACAGTTTCTAAAATTACACCATCTGATGGTCTGAATGCTTTGAACAACACAAATGTATAAAGAAAAAATGCCGTGAGATGCAAACTAACAAGTTCTTTAAAATTGTTATAATAGTGTACATTCCTGTTTTATTACAACTCATATACAGACAAATACATGTAGTAAAATATCTGTACTTCTGTCTCCTATTTGCACTTTGCATTTAGAAGAAAACTACAAAACCAGTTTGAATTAGTCTAAACTAATAATGGTGATGAAAATAGTCATGATTTTGTTTCTGTAAAAAGTAATTTTAGGTAAACTAGCGAGTATCCTGGTACATTTGTGGCTCAGCAGTAGTCCTGTTGTGGATTTAATTTGCAACACCAAATTGGGCCAAACACTGTTCCAGTAAATGTATTGACAACATTAAACATGTATATTCTTAAAGAAGTATTGACTACCAAGCCATACTTTCCCTGCTTGAAAGCATCTTCAATAATCTGACCACATAAAAAAGAACACCAGCTTTCAGTTTTAATTAACTGTGTAATCAAGACCTGCTTTTTTTCTCTAAGTGATACTGAAGTCAGTTGCTGATCAAAAAAAGATGATTATTAACCTCGGGGCTGATTGGTGAAGCTCCGCCCACTGCCAGTAGGATAGTCCCGGTGTCCTCCAAGGTGCTGAATGACAAGCTGATCTCTGTGTCGACTGCCAGCGAGAAGCCACCCAGCTCCACGTATCCTGGCTTAGTGAAACTGACTGTGTGCAGGTTCTGTGAGATAAACATGAAGTTCTGTTCCGTCAGCTAATCCAAGATCGGTCGTGTTAATGCTAAATTTAACAGGCAGCTGGAAAAATGGGATTTGGTGACAAAAATGGACAACTTTTAAAGTGTTAAATAAAAACCTTGTATCTCCATTTTAAAACTTTTCATACTTTGATTACGCATTGGTAATAAAAGTTGCATTTTGCCTGACAGCAACAAAATGAATTCTGTTTTACAGAAGATATTGACCGTGTCACTATTTACAACCATTTTTTTATAAATCTCACTCACACAAGCACATAATCATAACCGCATAAATAACCAATTTAATTCAAACTTATTTTTAACTGAACCTAATATTGTGCTAACTTTAAACCTTTGTTTTTACTTTAAATATTGAGTTACTTTATTAAGATATCTTTTAGACACACTGTGACAATGAAAGCAGGTTTTTTTTAACTTACATGCTTCAATAATATATTTTAAATAATCTACATGAATTGAAAGGCCTGAACTAAACACTGAACCCAGGACCTTTATAATCCTTCATATACTCTACACTTTGTGAACAGGGCTGTGTTTGTATGCATGAATGGGACCAGAGTATAAAATTCATGGTGAAGGCTGTTTCTTGCTTTGAAACTTTATAGCAGGTTCAGTGCAAGCCTGTGCACATAAAAAGTGTGTATATTGTGTAATTGCACTGTACGGATTAATGAGTGTGTGGGAGAAAGAATGGTTAGAGAGCTTGAACGGGTTTTTGCTTTTATAGACCTCTCTCAGATTTATTATTTACATGAATACTGAGTAAAGCCAGAAGTGAATGACAAAGAATCATAGAGACAAATGGGGAAAAAAAGGGAGGGGATCGAGATTGAATTAACATGAGGCAGGTCAAGCAATTATTACATGTCAAGGCCTTTTCAAAACTTGTTTCCTGTTGTAATAATCATTTGTGTTCATATTCGCTACCAGTATTCAACATATACACCTTAGAACATAATGGCTGCTTTGTAAAAATATTGAATAATATACATGAACATTTAGGACACAGTCAGATCTTTGCAAAACCACCTTTTTGTTATGGTAGTTTAATTATATCACAGAAAACCTAAATCAGAAGATACGTGGGCACCCTTACCTCTACATCACATCCTTTAGTGACCCCTGTATAATCTGAGCTGCTCAGGAGATTATATGGAGTTCTGGAGACTTCAATGTCTCTGAGACAACCTGCATATCTCTTCAGAGTCACCTCCGACCTACAAAGGAGATAATTATTTTTATTTTTCCCATAAAAAAGAAAATCCAATTAAGGGAATCTTGTCTCTTAGCAGTGAAGCTTTAAAGAATTGCAGGATTTCTGCAGCAGTGAAACTATTGCATCACAATCATGTTTCTAGCAGCAAAGTGAAGCCTGGAAATCTAAAGGAAAAATAATCTGAATATGCTGTTTGCCCATATTAATCAAGTGGTATTTCAGTTTGTTTAGGAAAACTGATTTTTTTTTGTTAGTTCAAGTTTTCTAGTTGTTACATAATTATTCAAAACTAAAGACAAAAAATTTGCTCTTATAAAACCTGCAAGAACCTGTTCTTGCTGGGCCCTAAAGCAAGAAAATATGCAAAATTATTTAGGAAATAAGGTCCGTGTAGAGCAGAGCCAGAAACACGAGAATTTCCACTTAGATGTTGATGAACAAACATCAAATTGAGATTAATGAAGGCCAAAAAAGTGACTTCTAGCTGCCGTGTGAAGGAGCAACAATCTTAATGTGCATTACAAGAAAAAAAACTATGAATTAGCTGTGGGCTGCACAGAGATATCGGCACAGATGAGCATCATGCAGTGATGACATCGTGCTTAAATATTAAGCTTAAAATTAATTTATTAACAGCTTCATACAATTAAATAATTTATTCATTTATTTATTTACCTGGCTGCCATGCTGTTAAAACAAAACATTAAAGTATTAGCACACTTTAAACACTTTCAGCTATTATAAAACAAGTCAATCTCTAAAATTAAAACTCATTCATTCCTACACACTGAATAAAATGTCTCTACTGCATCTTAAACTGATTAATCTTGTTGTACGAGTGTCTCGGTGTGTTTGTGTACCTGTAGTTTCCAATCGTTGGCAGCCCACCAAAATAAATTTTCTGGTTTTCCCTGAGATTCAGACCAGTAGCCGAACCTTGAGAGGTGGTTGTGATCCTTTCTTCCGCACCGCTGTCGATGTCTACAACTGTCACAGTGGCTTTGTAGAAATGCAAATACACATTATCAACAACAGAGCATGTACTTTGAGAAATTTCCTCTCCTTGTTTAACTGAAACTCTGCGTGAATACTAATGACAGGATTTCTGTCTAACACGCTTCTTCTTAGGTCCTACCCTGTTTCTTGTTCCTTGACATGGTGAGGGCTTTCCAGCGTCCATCATTGCGGCGGTTCGCTGATATGGCCGTGCCAACTCCTGACCCAAGGTCAAAATTCATTTTCACCTTTCCCTCAAACAGTTCCAGGGACATGAAGTCCTTCTGCAAAGAGCAATAGTATGAGAGAAAGTGCTGTAGGGAGCCGACATTTAAAGACCAGAAAAAAGTGCCACAATAAAGTTAACTGAAGACAAAGCTTAAAAACCCAAAATAATACTCCTCCTGGCCACAATGCAAATCATATACATATTTTGTTGGACTCCTTTGATTATGTCATGCATCTTTTGGGGAAATATTCTAATAAGTATTGAAGAACATTCTACAGATTTTTAAAGGGTTTGATAAATGTTTGAAGCAATTTTTCACAAGCCCATTTCTTGTGCTCTGAGGAAATGGGGAAATGTTTCAAAGCTGGAAGAATTTAAATATTCTGCACTTTTTTGGGCAAATAAGCCAAATTTATATCTTACCAATTCAAGTAATCTGCTGACCAATCCAACACTCTGGATCCCAGTTAATCTGAACTCAGAGTCTTTATGTTTTTTCACAAACCAAAGCCTTTTGTTTGATTTAGTTTTACTAATACGTGTTTTGAAGCCACATAGCCTTATAGTTCAATGGCCTTGTAGTTCAACAGTTTGAGTTCATGGTGCACTGTCATTTTGGAAAAAAACTTTTATCACTTTCAAACATTACCATCTGCCCACTGTGGAATTTTTGTACCCAGTTTCACAAATACATTTAAGTGAATTTACAATCCCAGTAAAATAAATAAAATTAAACATCTGACAACATTTCTTCCAAGTAAGCTCTCCACTAAACTACTTTGTTTGAATAATGAGTTAGACAATTCTTATTCCAATTATAGCAGCTTTAAACATCTTAGTTGATTTGTTTGCTTGATGCAAATCAGCAATTTGATCCAGAAACCAAATAACATCTGTCAGTTATTTAAGGAATAAAAAAGGACTTTGTCAGTTAATGTGTATTATCTACTTGTAAAATTGAACATTATTTTCTGCTGTAGCTTAGTTTTAACGTCAGGTTCTTATGCAGTGTTTGGTTAATCTAAGTGGTGATTGCTTTGATTCATTAATTGTTTTGCCAAACAGTGTATATTAAAGTTTAGAAAGTTTAGTTAATTGCAATTTAGAAGACAAAATAAAATCCACATAAAATGTGGCCAAGCTGTCAGTCCTGAGCCTTACACCGGAAATAATGATGGATTTCACACACATACCATGTCTTCTGTGGCCAGGTACATGAGCAGAGCCTCAGAGGAGAACGTGCGGAAGTTGAAGGTGATGGTGGAGACATTTGGGTTCCACCTGGTGGGCCTTCCCACGGCGGCGTAGCCTTCACCGTCCAGCTGAACTGTCCCCTCGCCAATAGTACGTTGAGGACTACAGAAGAACATGAAAAAAATCACTTGTACTGCTGATACCTTTCCATCCAACTTCCAGTGACATGTTGCAAAGGGTCAAACGTAAAACAGAAACAGTAAGTGGGCTCTTGAATATTACAATCCATGGGAGCCTTTTTTTATTGAAACTTGTTTGCATACCTGACAACACAACCCTTACAGTCTCCCTGTCTCTCTCTGTAGTTCCACAGGCCGATAGGTTTACCATCCAAGAAGGTCTCGCCCATGCAGCCTGAGAATGTTGATGTTTTTACTGCTTCTGCTTTCTAAAATCCAACATAAAAAACAATAAGGACAGACAAATAAATAAACAAACAAACAAAAGTAAAACAGCCAAGCTGATCAAGTTTTTAACAAATACCTTCACAGTGCCGAATATTCCTCCCACGAATAGGTAGGCGTTTTGGTCAACATCCAAGATGGTGTAAGCTGTGGGTGAGTTGGCACTGGCTGAGGTTGGCATCATGCCAGCCTTCGAGCCTTCCAGAGGATATACTGATATGGTACCATTCAGTCCATTACTGTAGTTAGAAAGAAAGAGCAAAGGTGTGCAATGTTTGATATTTGTTGTTCTGTACCTCCTGGAGGACAGTTACATAGACTGAAGAAAATAGATTAGTTTGGAATCAGTTTTTATCAACTCTCGGTACAAAGGATGATTGATAGGAACACAGCGTGGAACCAGTTTGTGTCTGTAGAGCCTCCGAGCTGCGCAGTGAAATGAACCACCTGCCTTGAAGTTTGTTTTCAAGGCAGGAAGAGCATTTCCACAATGTGTAGGGGAACATTTTTAGGACTGATAGGCTGTGTGATCTCATCAGTAAACACCTTTGGGAAGTCTCTCTGATGGAAAATGCATGGAGCAGGTGAGACACCATCTTTATGTGAATGGGACTTGTGCTGGATTGTGTGTAAACAACAATACTTCAGCTTGCAGAGAGGAAGGGGAAAATGATTACAGTGGATCTATGTAATAATGTGTCAAAGGCTGACAAGGCTGCAAACTCTAGATTTCCCTGGTGGAAAAAAAGTGTTTTCTACTAGCATCAGCAACATTACCAGATGAAGTAATGTAGCTGCTCATGGTTTAACTTTACTTTTACTCTTAATTGTGATTTGGTAATGTTAGGAAGAGGAAAAAGACAAGATACTAGTTATTCTATAAAATATTAGCCAGTCTGGGGAAAAAAATGTTAAGATTGTTGTCTTACTAAATATCTGATGTTAATAATAAACATCGTGGCTTCCCATAAATGCAGTGTTGAGATTTGACTATCCTGATTGAGCCAACATGGTTCAGTGCTTGAATGGGCAGGCATGTGCTGGAGGAGGATCACTTGTGCCTGCTTGTGTGTGTGTGCTTCTTACCGAGATGCTTCTATCCGGTGCCAATTCCCGTCATGGATCGTGAGATGGGGATACTCAACTCTACCCACACCTGATCCCACGTCCCAAAGGAAATTCACTTTCCCCTTTCGCATCTCCAAGGCCAAGAAATCAACCTGAGGCACAGAGAACACTTACTGTAGAAACTGTAGAGAAATTGTAATACAGTTCAGAAATTCCCGTTTTCAGTATTTGGTGGAAAGTTACAATGGAACTGCATCTTAATTTTTCTTTTTTTTTTAATTTTACTTGTAATTTTTGACAGTATGACACATTTAATTTGAAATTTGTGAATGGTGCACAAGGAGTTGACTGCTTACGTACTTAAGTTTTCCAGCAGATGAAAAACTTGCAGGACTAAAAGCTTAACCTACATTTATTCTACCCTCGTTATGGGAGAGAGGCAAGCAATTCTGCATAGAACGGCTACTGTAAGCTTCAGTGCCATAAAACCATGAAAATGCAAAAATCACTGGCCTTTAAATGTGATGGAAATGTGAAATAATAAATGAAAAGTGGCATTTCTCAATGCAGCACTTTCTGAGGGCTTTAAAGCCAGCAATAACCAGATCCTTAACTCTGACATTAATGTGTAAGGTAAATGTCTACTCTGTTATCACAGATTTAAGAGGTCAGATTGGTTTTTAATTCAGACAAGTTAAGCAAGCAGATCAAACCACAAATTTATCAACCTCAAGAGGGCATCAGATACACCTCGAGTCAACAGTTGTACTTCAGCTGGTAAAGAGAGGGTTTGGAAGGGTTTAGATTTATGCAGTTTAAAATCAAAATGTTTCTTTTTATAACTGCATAAAATAGCATTTTGTTTGAGTGTCTATTGTATAGGAACTCTTTGTAATGTTCAAGAAGTACATTTCAACATATTATACAGAACCAACAGAAATGATTTCTCACTCAGCGTTAGAGTATTTGGAAAGTACAACGGCTGAAGTCCATCCCTCTAAGTGGATTTTCACAGGATGTTGCTGTTTTTGGATGAACAATCTTATTACTTATGCATGAGTTAAAAATAAGTGAATTCTGAACATGTTCCTCATCTGCTGTCTTTGAACTACAAACACATTATTATCCATATGAAATTATGTACAATTAGAAAATAATGGAGTCACATTTGAACATAAAACTGATCAACAAATAGACACACAAGTGAACACAAATTTGTCTATTCTCTCCAGGGTAAGGGCGATTCTTCATTAGCGCAGATCACAGGAAAGCGTCGTTATTATTCAACTAGCATTTCACCATTAGTGAAATCTTAACGGCCTGAGCACATGCACATGCACACTCACACACGAATATTACTTATACTGAAAAATAATATCAGTGGGAGATACACACATGCGTTCAAGATTTCCTAATCAGATGAAGCAAAGATTTCTCAGGGGAAATCAGACTGATGCTAAGAGCAACACAAGCTTGTTGTTAATTGCTGCTCTTCTTTAACACACACACACACACATACATATATATATATATATATATATATATATATATATATATATATATATATATATATACATACATACACACACACAAACACTGGGACTGCACCTTAAAACAGCAGTGTGTTGTGTTGTAAGGGGTGCTGGTGGGTATGTGTCAAGATGTATTAATTACTGCTAAATAAATCACTCTGGTACTATGTGTCGGCTGAGTGTAACTGCATTTTATTTGTCAAATTTAAGACATGAAGACAACATGTTTTCCTTTTGTATGCACATTCTGTTGTCCGCTGAAATGCAGGTCTTTTCAACTATGATAAAAGCTGCAAAATATAAAACTCTTCAAGGGTAAATTAACATGGATTATTATGCTGTAGATCATAAAATGATATTTATTTCCTCAGATTGAATCTTGCCTAAATGATTTATTGACTGTTATATTATCTTTAGGTGTCTAGTGCTATAAGGAGTATGCAAAACCCCGAGCTGTGCATACATGGTTGAGTTATGTGCCGATTTCTGCTGCGTGCTTGGATTTTTAAAATAAATATACTTACATATTTAGCAGACCCAAGATAAAAGAGGAGGTTATCAGGTGTGGTGGTTTTAACATGAAGGATGATGGTGTTATAGCGTCCTTTTCTGATATCGGGCCGGTAACTACGGAGACATTCACCCCCTGATGAAACAGATACTTTGATCTGGAAACAAAAAAAAAAGAAAAAGTTGCACACATTTTTCTTCAGGATATTTATGTTGCCAAAACTGACTTTGTATGCAGTATTAGTGAAAACAGCTGGTTAACTTGTTGTCCTTCTGTGGGTGGGGTTAGGGGAGGTACATTTACAGCATTATTAAAGTATAGATGCACAGAGGTCTGTGCCAAAGCCAAAATAAGGAGGCTATTTTTTAACATTATTGGGTGTTTACATTTTAAAACTTATTGTAATTGCAGAACTGTATTAAAGACCCTCAGTCTGACTGGACTGTATTTTCATATGTGAATCTCGAGACAACTTACTGAGTTTGCTTGTTTCCTGGCCTGGTTAATCAGTTCCTTAATCTGTGAAATGTTGCGTTTCAAATTGTCCTGCAGCTTTTTGATTGGCTGCAGCTTCTCCAGAAGTCTGTCAGCTTCATCCTCCAAATCTTTCACTTTAGCTCCTGCGGCATGAACTACGGGGCACACAGAGACATCGGGTACAATGAGAATAAAGTAATCGTAAGTATTGTTTCAAAGCTTTGCTGCAGCCGAGAAAAAGTGGAAAGCTTGCGGAGAGGAAATACCTGAAAGAGCAGAAATATGATGTCAGCGCAAGAAAGAAGAAAAAAGCCGGCGAGAGCCAAACAAATTAGTGGAGCTTAGCATTCATAGAAAACAGCTTTAATTTCATGTAGCATATATTTAAATAGGACTGAGACTGAGTTACAGAGACAGGAAAATAAATGAAATTTAAAAATCAGAAAGAAGTTCTATGCTTTGCAACGAGCTGAGCTTTCATGCTCACTTTCAATGAAGTCATTATTAGAAGCAGCTGTTGCTTACTGTACAGCTATTAAAGATAGCTTTAAAATTAGTGCATGGTGCACCAATACCACTGCTGAAATCAGTTCACATTGGCATTGTTTTAATTAAGCCGTATTAACACAGCGAGGTTAACATGGTGTTAAAGCTGGGATTTAAAATGTTTGCTCAAAAGAAAAACAACAAATCAATAATGCCAATGACAAAATGCTGCAACAACAATATGGTACTGATGCCCCACTTATAATAATAAATGTTTTATTAAGGTAAGTGAAATATACATACTGATTGCTGTGGGGATTGAAAAACAGAGAAAGAGAGAAAAATAATCAGTTGAGTTCACCAATTAATACCTGTGAAGTTAAAGCTAACTTCTGACTTTATAATTAGTAATCAGAAAATATGAATCTGCTCTGTCAAAACATCAGCTTATATCAACAGTTTTTAAATGATTCATGAGGAAATGCACTCATGTAAAAATAAGGCACATTACTGTTTTTCTCTGGGTCCTGGATCATCTGATTGGCTGAACTGACGGTATCCTCCAGCTTGCTGTAATTCTGCTGCAGACCTCCGATCCGCAGGTTCAGGGCTCCAAGGCGCTCAAGAACATCTATGGCGGTGGCGTTGGCCTCAGCTGCTACAGCCTTAGTAGCTGCTAGTTTAGCAGCTGTATCTGTGAAACAATGATTGTTTAACAGCCCCTGTATTAACGTTAAAGGACTTTAGCATGAACTGAGACAATTCAGACCAAGTGTAAAGTTTGTCTTTTGACATGGAAGTAAATTAATGTATTTGTTGCTCCGTTTTTGTTTTTGTCATAGTTAAAAACAGAAAAGATGACAAATCAAAGGTAAAAATTCAAAAGGTTAAGCTAAACTGGATGCAGTTTTTGCTGTATTGATCCAATCTCTTTGTTGTTGGTCTGTGTGTGTGTGGGTTTGTAGTACTACCTGAAGGAGGACATACAAGTGCATACACTAAAACAAAGAGTGTATTTGAGAAGTCGTACTGTTAGGAATGGCGTGGAGTGTTGCCATGGTTCCATTCACAGCTTTGAGAAGGTCTTTGGTGTTGTCTCTTGCTGCTTTAACTCTGCCCTTCAAGTCGGCCACACTGTCTGCATGTTCTAACACACACAAACACACACATATTTAAATCATTATGATGGTTTAATGCCAAGCTCCAAATTAATAAAATCACTTCCTTTACATCGTGAATGGTGAAAAGTAAATAATAAAAGAGAATACAGATGGAAATGATACACTTCTTTTAAGATGACATAATAAAAAGTTTATTATTTGCCAATTCACACAAACCCTCTTACGTTTGGTCACAATTTTATTGATTATTTATTTTTATTGTTCTTTTATAAAAGAACCAATTTACTTACTACTGAACAACTGCATGTGTAATTTCCAGCTGCAAGGTTTGCTTTATGTTCTAGTGGCTGATCAAAATTATCAGATCTACCTAGTAAAAAATGAGCAACATGAGAAGGAAATAATAAAAAACTCAGTTCTGAGACAAAGTAAAATCGAGTTTTCAGGAGGGTATTTTGAGTGGTGCTTTAAAATTTTGTAAGACCTCATAAAGCATTAATTAACAGTTTCATACTCAGTGTTTCTTCGTGCAGCTTATTGTTCATGCACACTCAGCCTCACGGTACCTTTAACATCATTTTGAAGTTGTTTGGCCTTGTTCAGCAGTGTCTGACTCTTCTGAAGAGCACTTTGAGCTGCTTCTTTTACTGGAACCTCTGGACCTAAAGCCTGAGAAAACAAAATAACATTTTACAATGCCTTCAGGGAAAACGCCTCCCCACAAGTGGATCTTAGATTGGGACTAGAAACTGCTTTTTAACAAAAAAATGGCCAATTTTTAAGCACACAAGTTTGCATTATTAAATCATTGTTTAACGACAGATTAAGGTGAGTCGAAATTCTCATCGTCACTTATTTCTTTTGTTGCCACCACCTTGTTTTGTGCTTTAACACTTATTTTGAAAAGAAAATTGGATCAATAGCACAAACACAAAAATGAGCATGGTGAATGTATCAACAAGAAAACTGTGCTGAAAATGCTGAATATTCACAAAAAAGGACAAAAACTTCCTGTAGAAATTAAAAGCAACAAATACAACATTAGTGCAAAAACAGATTAAATGGCAAAGATAAACAAACTTGGACAAATGAACCAAAATGGTAAGATAGGGCGGCCAAAAGAACAAATAAAGAACAAAAAAAGAGATTTCAGGTGTGTGTAGTTGTGATACAGTAATAAAAGAGGAAGATGAGAAAGAAGAGGGATGAAGAAGTGCTTTGATCTCTCATCCATGACTAAAGGAGAGCACAAGCTTACATTTGGTTACTGCATTCGGGCACGCACATTATCTTTTGTGCTGAGAGTACACTTTCAGGGTCTGGATGGCTGAAGTGCCTGTATACAGTCTCTGCATTTAAAGTGCATTAGACGAATGTGGACATGGCAGCTTTTAGTCAGGAGTTTTATGCCCATTGCACCATACAGAAAAGACAGTAAAATATGGAAAATGAGTTTTTTCTTCAAACCTAATCAAAGGATGTGAATATGTCCCTGAACTCTTACCAGTGCCAGCGCCTCACTTGCCCTCTGTTTGGCTGCCTTCGCCTCTTTCTCTGCCGCGTCCACGTTGGCTTTAATGTTGCTATAAGCATGGAAGGCAGCTGTTGCGTTGAAGGAGAGGTTTTTAGCTTCAGCCAAAATACTATGAGAAAAGTGATGAGAGGGGAAAAATAAACACTGAAGAAGTGGATAATGATTTCCAGTAACATCCGTTATTCTCAATTTATTTGGCAATTTGATTTTAAACTACTGAAGATGATAAAAATATCAGAACACTTGGAACAATGCCATCACTCATTGCACAAACCAGATATATTTACTACAAGATTTCTTAACTTAGATAATTGCCATTAATAGATGCAATAAACTTGTTACAAAGGCAAAATGATTTCCTAAAACCATTTCATTCTTTTAAAAATAGCTTAAGCTCAGTCAAAAAACAAAGTTATTACCTTCCATATGGACTTAAAAATGCCATGACTTTTAGCCAAATCATCATTTCTGTATTTTATTTCCAGAGCTCTGTTGTGGGTGTAAACCTGTTAAAGATTTGATATGTTTATGATGCATTTACCCATCTAAAATGGTTGCAGAGTCATTCAGCTGTCTGGCGTGCTCCTCTGCCTCGTGCACGTGTTTAGCCAGGTTACCATCACTCAAGCCGCCAGTGAGGTGTCGAACTCTGTCATCCAGCTGATTATGAAGAGGAAGAAGCTCGCTGCCCATTTCTTGCAGCTCCTGTGAACACAAATCTGAAGATCTAAACTGCTGAAGTTGATTTCTGTTAAGCAGCTGCAGCTTATTATGTCTGCTCCGTGTTACACTGTAAGACTATTGCAAATAAATATTTCATTCCATTCATACAATAAAAAGTTATATATATATATTTTTTTTAAACAGTTGCTCATTTTTCTGAAACAAACTGACCTGAGGCAGAAGGTGCCAAAGTTTAAAAAAGAAAAAAAACTTTTAAAAAATTTTGGGGGTTCTGCTGATTATTTCAGTACCTCTAGCTCCTTGTTGATGTTGTCAGACAGATCGTTTGCCTCCTCCAGAAGATTTTCTCCTTCTCCAAGGACCTTCTGTGCTTCCTGTTTCACTGCACTGGCTGTAGATCGCTTCCTCTGCAAGTAAACAAACCTGGATGTGTAACGGCAACACAACAGCAGTATTCTAACATCTGTATGGAAGCCAGAACCAGCAGAGCTTCGTGGTGGAAAATTCAGATTAAATCTTCTTTGACTACATGTTCTTCCTTTGCTTTAAGGAATCAAGACTTTTTTCTACTTCCTAAAAGTAGTCTTGAGCTACATTTTCCCAGGCTTTGTGACTTTTTATATTTAATAAAATATACTTTTTAAAACTTATTTATTGGTGAACGCCTTTAATCCTTTTCAGAAGAATGTCCTTTCAGAGATGAACTTGTGTTGCATCTTCCCAAAAATTAGCAAAAAAATTAAATGAAGTAAAATATCTTTAGGGTTTGTGTCCCTAACAGCTTGGTCCAGAGAAATATAATGTCTTCAGTTTTAGAGTTGTGTTTGTAAATAATGCCAACAGTAGTTTTACAAGAATGAATTTACATTTTTTTCCCCACCACCAGAGAGATCTCCAGAGCGGTTAGTGGAAAACTTGGCATATCTGTGCATACTAAGCTGGTTGTCCAGAAATTATTTTCAGGAAACTGGAACAAAAGATAAAGGCTTAAAACGCTACAGCAGATAAACAGTATCTAAAAGCTGTCCTTAAAAGAAAATGCAAAGGCTTGCCTCAGGGACATAAATTGTTCAGCTGATCCATCTTTGTAGAGTAAACTTGATCTATTTGCTTGGCAAGAATTTTTTCATTATAACACAAAGTGTCGGCTGCAAATTATATTGTTTATAGTGTAAAAGTGTTTGAAAGATTGACATAAAAAACTTGTCTTATAACAAAGTAGTTATTGGAGTAGTAGTTTATGCTGTGAGGTGATTCCAATCACTGAAGATAATAGGAATCCTGGGAATTCACCATTATATGAACTTAATATGACTAATGTGTGCTTTTCATTTTAGTCACTGCATAAAGATTTCTTGAATAAAGCAAAATCATGAAAAAAAGTGAAAAATTGTATTTTCGAACAAGTAAAATTATCTTGTCTAAAGCTTCTTTTGTTTCTGCCCTTGAACCTCCCTTGATGAAAAGTCATATATTAAAGGCTTACAAAGAAAATTAAAAAAAGCAGCCCAAGCTCTATGGATTTGTCACAAGACAGTCCAGACTTGTAACAAATGAGAGCAGGGGTCACTTTAATGTGGCTGTAGCTTTAATGTAATAGTTTAGGTTTCTCCACTGAATAATAAAAACATGCTGCAGAACCTGACACCTTGCTTTCCACACATCTGGGAGACACCTGCTACAGTAGATGTACTCATGGAGCATGACTCGTTTTTATTAACTAACAAGCTACGCTTCCCAACTTTGATACTTTCTATGAGCAATTTTTTTTTATTCAACACCACTTTTTCTACAGGAACAAAACTTTTTCATCTTTCCACTGAGCCAATATTACTGAATGGCATACTATGACAAAATTTGATTTTTTTCCCCACTTTTTATTTAAACTAATAATCATGTCATAAAGCATGCTGTTTAATAACAGTGCTCATATATGTCTGAGTGGCTGCACCTCCAGAAGTGTGAGGTTGGCTCGGTTTTGTTCAGCCAGCGAACCAGCCTGCTTCGTCTTTCCCTGGGCAGAGCGAAGTAAATCCTGAGCCTCCCGGAGCTTCCCCTCGTGATCCGACAGCTTCTCTTTTATCTTGGGAAGCAGACAGGGAGATGGTGTTAATCGCAGTCACTTAGTGAATCTGAAGACAAAAAAAGGATTTCATTACCTCTGCTTTCAAGTCTTCTGTGGCCTGATAGGGGTCACCAAACATTCTTTTGACTTTCTGATACAGCTCCTCTGCTAGACTGGAAAGAGACAAGTGGACTCATGGTTTATCTGTGCATTCAAACTCATTTATACATGTCAATCCTAAATTTCAGAGGGCAGCAGGAGTAACTGATATGTGCGAGTGTAAAAACCAGACGTTGTAACGCAATTACCATTGTTTTATCTACAACCAACTTAAAGGTAGGGAAACTGCATTTTTTGTGAAAGTGCAATGTGAATGCTTACTGCTGAATGACTTTGGAAAAAATTGCTAAAAGATGCTAAAACTGAGTTAAAGAAAAAATCCTAGCTTAAAGTAGCAAATGGCTAACTAAATGTAACAGAATGCTAGCTAAAACAGAAAAAAATCAAAACAGATGCTAAAAAAAAAAAGCTCAAAGGAGCAGAATGCATGCTAAAGCTGGAAATAAAAAACCTTATTTAAAAGCAGCAAAAGGCTAGTATGTTGAAAGAAATGTTTAAAAAAATTGAAGCAATAACAAAAGTTGCAGTTATTTCCTGAATAAGCTGATTGTTTTGATATATGAATGGCTAAAACAACAAAGTATGCAGAAGTACATCATATACTGTATCTAAAAAAAAACACTAAAATAAAAAAACAGAAAAATGGTGTGAATGCTGAATCAGTTTTCACGTAACTGAAAGTTTTCATTAATTGCACTCGAGTATAAAATTATACAAAATCAAATGATTGCTGGAACCTTACTTTCAAAGATTTATATCAGTTAGAATTTAGGATTAGAATAAATGTAGCCATTGATGTTTGACATCCATGTGAACTTTTACTGAGCCTTCTCTCATTGAAAGCATTAGGAAACTGTTTTAAAACCATATGTTTTCAATTAAACTCCTTAATGAGTGTTATTTTTCCAACTTTAACACCATTAATTAGAACAACATGGATCTAGTGTCCTCCAGTTAACATCACTCGGAGGAATAATTCAGAGTTTGAGGATATATGGAATATTATGATTAGATATAATAAAACTTTAATGAACCCTGTGGGGAGCAATGATAAAAAAAAATTTGAAGAAAACAAGGATACAGTTGTTTATTACTCATTTGACTATCCCAACATTGCACTCAAAAAACAGGATTGCTGCATTTTAATATCATGTTGACAAGATGTAATAATAAAAATACACAAATTATACAACTGCCAGCTTTACTTATTTTACCAAGTATTTCTCTTTGTTTTTGTTTTTCCTGCACTGGTTGAAATCTCCCTTAGGGTTCAAATAATCAGAACTGCAGGTCGACTCAGAAGTCATTCAGTGGTTGGGGCCATTTTTCTTTGTCTTAATTTCTCTTATTCTCTCTGCCCATCTGTCAGCTGCTCACCTCTCCATCTCACTGCTTGTTCTTTGAATCTTTATGTGTCTCCCAGTTTCTTTGCCTACGGTGATACTTTTAATTAACTCATGGATCTTGTTAACATTTACTGCTGAAAGAGGGGTGGGGGGGGGGAAGAGCAACGAGGTATGAATGCATTACAGATTCCACTGAACGCCTTAAGAACGAAAGATGAGTGACAGAGTGAGAAACCTCATTGTTAAAACAACATAAAGGCTTTAAGACATCTGTAGCAATCAGACGTCTGCTCACTTCTATGCCAAATGTCTCAAAAGATTAAGAAACGGTGTTTAAAGAAATGCTGATTTTGCATAGAACAGCTTTTTTATAAGAAAATTTTCTACAGAGGTAAAAATACTTAGCAACCAAGTCTGGGGGTTTTACTGCTTTACAAATAATCCTCTCCATTTTATAATTATATACAGAGTTTTAGTCATTTTTGTATGATTACAGCCAAATAGACACTGATGGAAACAACAGTCTGACTCCTGATAAAGTCACTCTGAAACTCACAACATTAGGCAACAAACAGTGCAGACCTCAAGTTTTTACATTGATCTCAAAGGCAAAATTGAGATTAGCAAAAATTAGTGAGGTTTATAAATTATTTATCCATTGCTTTCATGGATTTTGTGATTATATTACTTGCTATTAATTAGAAACGGTCAATAGTTGCACAGACTACATGAGATAAATCTAAATGTTTAAAATGAATAATATACGAGAAATAATGAAAATTTAACTGTTATTTTGACGGAGAGAGAAAACCATTGCAAACATATTGGGATGTTGATATTTTTATTGTTCTATTTTTAAAATTTGTAACTTTATTTGTACCTAAAGTTACAAAAGCCCATCTCCTGAATGTGCTGAATGTTTTGACATATGAATGGCTAAATAGCGCCAATCATGCAGAAGCACTTAAATAGCTAAATAATGTCCAAAAGCAAAACAAAAATCAGGAAAATGTCTAAATGCTGACTCAGCATTCACACAATTATAAATAAAAATAATTTAAAAAAAAGGATCTCGTTTGATTAAAAGAAAATGTTAGTGCTTTTTTTCCCACCTGTCCTTAATTATTTACTATAACCAAAATTATCATCGGTGGCTTATTCTGACTTAACTGCACATTTTCACAAACAAAAACTCGTCTGTTTGCCAAGTTTTCTTAAACAATGTGTGGGAGAGAGCTAAATAACCTCTCCATAGATCTGTATGTGTGTGTGTGTGTGTGTGTATGTTCCTACTCCTCCTCCTCTTCTGCGATGCTTTTCTTCCCTCCCAGCTGCCATTTCCTCATCTCTGCGAGCATGGCCTGGATCTCCTTCTTCATCTCGCTCAGGCTTTTGTCTGGAGTCCCATCTTTCCGAGAGAGGGTCTGGTTCAACTCGGCAGCCTTGGATTGAAGGTCTAAAACACACAGACATACACAGAGAGACAGCTGTGAGATGCTCCCGATGGACAGATTGAGTTCATGTGGTTGCAGTTGTTACACACAATAAGAAAATAATATCTGTTTTACTTATATTTTCTCTGAAATACAACAACACTTTGTTTTCATGAATAGGAAAACAATAGAAACATATGGTTATTAAGACATCGTCAAATATTTTTTGTCTTAAACACCTCTGGTTTGTCTTAATGTTTTGGCAGCACTGGGTAGTGGGACTTTAAAGCACACTGACAGAAAAAAGCTCATTGATTTGAGTGATTGTCAGCTGCTGGCTCTCGAGCCATATCTGTCCCTCAACCATTTCATTTGGTCCACAAAGTAATAAATGAATAACTTATGAACACAGCAGGAGGAAATTCAGCTTGGTGCTGAAATACACTGGTTTGCTTAGCAGGATATGAGATGCACCAATAAGTCAATGGTCTGAAGTTTGACTTCCACATAAAATAAATTTACGTTTCTTGTAAATCTAAATGCAGCTGTGTATGACTACCACAACTTGGTTTTAGTATGTACAAAACCTTTAATTATAGACTAAATCTTCACGTCTATGAGTCTCTACACTCTGCAGGATTTAGTGATCATCATTAGTCATCCGGTTGTAAAGTTTTAGACTGCAACAAGCTGGCAAAAAAGAAAAGTTCTTCCTCACTACAACTTTTTTAGTGAAAGAAACTACAGTGGAAGCCAAAAAATTAAAAGGCTTTTGTTTGTGTGTGTTCTGGGGTTTTTTAGTGCTGCAATGTTGGATGTAAATGTAGATACAGCTTATCATATTGTGATTTTGACTATTTCTTTTCTTTTCACATGACTCTACTCTAATGTACAAAGTTATAAAAGTATTTTATTTATTAGAAAATATAAAACAAACCTTCACAGCTAAATACGTCTTTGGTCTGCCAACTCAAGTTGCTTAAATGATTTTGTATACCTGACTGTTAAACAAGCTAATCAAATATCAGACAGGAAGCAGATCAAATAAAAATCAATGATTAATTTTCATACATTAGTATTCTTCAGTTCTATTGGAACATGTACTGAAGTAAAGTTAAAGGTCTCATTTATTCCTTGTTACAATTCTAACTTGATTAGAACAACAAAAACAAATGCTTGGGTTTACAGAGTAAAGAAACTCCTATAAAAAGTTTAAAACATTAGGAAAGAGGAAAGAAACATACTGACATCGAGCAGAAAGAAATAATTTAACTACAAACAAAAAACAAAGTGTGGTATTTTAGCTAGTTTCAAAAAATGTATTTAAAAAAATCCCACAATCCCAGGAAATTCATTCCAATGCAGAGATTTTAGCAGCTTTGATTCTGCATCGCTTTTATCAAATTAAACTGCACTGGAACGCACCAAGGTTTACTTAAATAAAACAAACTTCCAAAAAATAATAACGAGCAAATGTGTGTGAGCAAAACCCAAACAGGAAGGAAAACAGCAAACACAATCCTGTAAGATGTTGATGCACTGCCTTTAAAAAAAAATAAAATATAAACTTGATATGATTAAAACAAGTTGAAATATATGATAGTTTGTGTGCTGGATTTAGCTCATTTGAAGAGTAAACATGAAGTGATTAAAGCCAAGACGGAAGTAAAACCATCATGCTAATGAACAGCTGTAATGCACGTGTGTGTGTGTGTGTGAACATGCTTATTTGTATGAGTGCATGCGAGTGCATTAATCTGTGTGTGTCGCAGCCATATAATTACATAGTAGGATTTAAAAACCAATTAAACACTTAAAACGTGGATGGAATCATATTCCTATATCCAGCCAACATGAGCGCACACTGTGAGGAAAAGGTGTACAGTATTTTATTGTCTTGTTTTGTGTCTGTGTGTACACTCGTATCGGTGTGTGCACACTGGCAACAGTGTTTGCATATTCAGTGTTTGTTAGTGTGTGTTTCTGATAGGCACTAATTAACTCTCTAATTGCTACTCTCAATCATCCAGTGAGCAACGGCACAAGCTCTTTTACTCGCCTAAACACACGCACGCAAATGCACAAACGCACAATAATCACACCGTGATTAGGCAGAGGGCCAGAGAGCTGCGAGGAACAGCAAGGAGAGGACAGTTTCATCACAGTAAGTCAGAACACGTTGGTTTGGGAACGTTTTTCCTCCCACAAGCCCTATCAAAAATTCATAAAAGTAATAAGAATAAAATCTTTGATCTTCAGTTTTACATGGCGCATATTTATATTTTCTATCACTACAACTAAAGTGACAAAGTTAGAGTTATCCAGGGTGATGTGATTTCAAAGAAAGAAACTTGAAACATTACTGGAGTTTAAAGAGAATCCACGCCTCATTCATAAAACCAGTTCTACTAATAAACTTAATGTTTCGCCAATTTCTACATTTTAAGACTATATTAAGAGAACATGTTTGAAAAATGGTGAATATAACTTTAAAAACAACTTCAGTTCAGGATCTACTTAATGTATCTTCATAAGCATATTAGGTCTGCTAAGTTTCCATGCAACTGATAATTATTGATGCTGGTGCCTGATGAATCTGTCTTTACAGTTCAGAAGCATTTTGCAGCAGCAGCTGGCACCGAGCAGTGGCAGCTGGTCCTTCAGCTGAGGCGTTTTAGGTTTCCCATTAGTGAGGTAACAAGTCATTCTTCTAGTCTTCTTTCAAAAATGCCCATATTTAAATTGTTTAAATACTACCACAAATTCAGAAGGTTTTTGATAAAACTGATGATAATGACAAAGCTTTTATAACAGTGATTATTAGATATCAAGCTTCATATAAATTATTAATTTTGTTAGCTTCATTTGTCCAATTTTATCATTGTACAGCAAATCGTTATGTATTACAAAATGATATTTCCTACTTCAAATTGAATAAAACATGAAATGTGCTTCAGTGACAAGTAAAACAATAGATGGATAAAGAAAAACAAAAAAAGGGTATGTTGGCAGAATTTGGAGGTGGCTACTGGTGGAGAGGTGATCTTTTCTGTTACCTTTGCCTCCAAGCAGTGTGTCCTTGATAAACTGCTCCAGGTCTTCAGCTCGTTTATGGATCCTGTCAGCATCATCCTCCACCTGCTCTCCATCAGCAGACACCTTAGTGGCCTACAAACACACACACACACAAAGACAGCTACATCATAAAATAATAAACAAGTGTTAAATAAATCAACATGTTGATTTCTGTGTAACCAGTAAAAGGGGGAAAATAGAAAAATTAGATCTTGGATGTAAACAGTTGATAGATTAGAACAGCTGACGTGCATTAAAGTTAAACCACTTATATTACCGTGAACACAAGGATGACTTACTGACACAAAAAGAAAATAACCTCACACATTAATGCTCAAAGGACCAGCACACAAGAGATGGATGAATTTTTTGACAGGCATGAAAAACATGCCAATACACTCAATTTAACTCACACACCGAGTGAGAGTGGAGGTAATTACATGTGGTCTTGAGACTTGACAAGACCATGCTATATCATTTTAGCTAGTGTGTGTGTTTGTGAGCAAGAATATATGTGATAGGGTATGGGGGATAGGACTGTTGTCAACAAATGTCAAGGCCTGAATCTGTAAAAGGGTTCATCCTGACAGCCTGAATGTGAGTGTTATTTCTCTCCTCTTGGTTTGTGTAGACCCCTCCACTTAAAAGATGTTTGTCTATTTTGGTTAACTCCCCTCACAGACAAACATGACTCCAAATAATAAAAACATTCAATAAAGACCTAGCATTCCTGAAAGGAATGCATATCACCCACCACCTTTTATGCCAGAGTTTTAAGCTAAGATCATTTGTGTTGAGCTAGCTTGGTGGTCAAAATCCTGAGGCTATGGGTTCAAACCCAGATTGCATCAGGAATTGCATCCAGCGTAAAACAATTACCAATTTAATGTGAGCTTGTTCGCTGTTACGACCACTGTAGAAGGGAGCTGCCAAAAAAATAAATAACAATTGTACACCAAATTAAAGTATAATATCAGTTGACATGAAATTGCCTTTAAAAAGCTCCAAATGGATCCTTTTGATGATAGACAGTATTTTGGAGCTGTGTTGTGCACATTCAGGTGAACAATGATAATCTGCTGGTCAACAGTTGGTGGCAGAAGAGGAAAAATACCAAAGTCTAAAATTGTCTCTGTACAACTTTTGCTCCATGATGAGTTAATGTGAGGTGAAAAAAGCAAGTAAAGACAGTGTTATCCCAAGCTGAAGGGAAAAACCGAAGGATTTGTACCCTGCTGTGTAGCTGGTCCATCTCAATGACCAGTGATCCCAGGTTGGAGTCAGCCAGCTGCAGTAATCTCTCTGGAGCTTTCTGAGGCGACAGCATGTGCTTCAGGAGAGACACAAAAAGATAAAAGAATTAGAAAGAAATCTGACACCATGTGGCCATGGGTAAGGCTTTGGAACTGTTCTGCTACAATTAAAGAAAGAGACAAAGAAAAAAACAAGATTTACAAAGAGAATAAAACAGCCAAAATTGCTGACGATTGTGTCTTTGTTAAGACTAAGTATTTTAATTAAACCATTAATTAAACATTAAACCTCTGGTAGAATATTTAATTTACCTTAAGCTCCTCTGTCATGTTCTCAAAGCGGTACAAAACCTTATAAGGTGGTGGCAGGGGTGTGGTCAGGGTGACTTCAGTGATGATGCGATACAGCCGGTCCATATCACTTATCAACAGACCTGAACACTCATCATCACAGGCTAAAAAAACAAAAAAACACAATTAGGACTGAGGCACAGTGTAATCTCTCTCAGGGTATCTACAGCATGGTGTTATATTTGTGGTGTGTTTAAGTGAACATGTTAGGTCTTTTAAGTATCAAAGTCATAATTTTACAAACTGAGTGTCTTATTTTTCCCTTTTGTGTACAGTATGTTTATATTTGAGTTCACAGATATATCAGTGTGTGACTGTGGAACTTGCTTGTGGTTTTTTTTTTTTTTTTTTTTTTGGATCAGGCATTAGAAAGACACTGCTGCACTGCTGATGCATGAAATCAGTGCAGAGAGGCAAAAGCACCTATTATAAACACACACCGCAAGCTCAAAACACACACCAATGCACATAAACGCACCAGGGCTTTCACCCAGACCCACATCCTTTTTTGGAGAATGTGTGATTTTTTTTTTTCTTTTTTCCCCCCGAACCTGAGGCTGATTTATTGCATAAATTCAAACTTCTGACATGGGAAATCAATGATAAATTAAACAAAAACTGTTTTTAGTTCATCAGTTTCTAACACAATCTGCAGTAAACACACATAAATGTCACGCAGCCTCATGCACACACACACACACACACCAAATGCTGTACATTGTTGGTGTATAGAATTACTTGTCAAATACAAGTTATTCAAGAATCTCACTAATTAATTATTGCAGTCAAAAACATCCACACTATGTGAAAACAGCTTGTCCTAATCACATATAAGACATGATATAAGTGATGTTTGCTTTATTTTTCATTTGCTCTATGTTTGCTTGGGTCCATTATTGTCAAAACAAAACCCAGGGTGTCCATGTGCAAGAATGTTAGAAAAATTACAAATGTAGTTTTCTTTAAGTTTGTTGAAAGAATGATTTAAGATGATCTGGTCATGTTGTAGATCAGCAGTGTCCAATTCTGGTCCTGGAGGGAAACTATCCTGCATGTTTTGGATGTTTCTCTGCTTTGACACACCTGGTTTGAATGTCTGAGTGATTACCAGGCTTTCGTAGAACTTGAAGACCTGCTGAAGACCAGGGAAACATCTAAAACCTGCAGGGTAGTGGCCCTCCAGGACCAGGATTGGACACCACTGTTCTAGATGTTTCCCTGCTCTTCAGCAGGTCTTCAAGTTCAGCAGAAGCCTTTTAATCACTCAGTCATTCTAACCAGGTGTGTAAAGCAGAGATGTTAGTTGTTGTCAACAGTTTTTATTTTAGCTCACAAAGTACATAGTGATTTATTCACTTACTTAAAAAAATACCAATATTGTCTTTCTGAACGTGTTCCATTTTCAACATTACGTTATACTAAGATTACCAGTCTGGCACAGTTTATTTCTGCATAACTCTAACAAACTGGCTTATAAATTAATTAAATCAGAAGACCAAACACCAACAATTGAAACCAATGTTGTTTTGGAAATTCTTATTTTTAAATATTAAAGTTACACATATTTCTAAATATATTGTGAGTTTTAAGTTTTTATAACTTTAATTTGAATGCAATTTGTTCAGTGTGTAACGTTCTGATCCCATTTCTATCCTGCTTCCACCATGATAACTATTCAGAACAAACTACAGAAACTAAAAAACTAATAGAATTAGAGCTTATAGAATTTTGTCAATTTACGTTGATGTATTAAGCAATATACTAAGCTTGTGATACTTCTCGCAAATTTGTTATTCAAGTTAATTTATTAAGACCCGAGTCACCCTCTAGACAGACTCTCATAAGTTACATCTGAATTTAATGAATAAATAATCAGATTTTGAACATCACTTTTCAGATCAATGCAGTGAAAATGTAATAATGCAACAAACTACATGACATCACCTATTAAAAGTCAGCCGCATTTCTTTGCAAATTATGTTACACAGAAAATATGAGAATATTTTCGTATTTCATTCAGTCAAGACTTCCAAGAACCAAAGAGCCAGGTTGTGTCTGAATGGAAGAAAAGCTGTGTGCCATTACTCCTCATGTGAGCAGCAGTTTGACTGCTCCATGGTGTGTAAACCATCAGAAGCAGGACTTGTGATTATGCTTCAGACTCCGAGGCGAGTGGTTTGATGTCAGGGTGCCACTGCAGCACTTCCAGTTTATGAGCACATGTTCTGTGTCTGAACACAAAGACATGAGCAAGCAATTTCCTTACTGACCTGACAGCAGCAATTTTACATCAACCTCTGTCTTACGACCTTTTCTTCCATATTCTCATTCACATGCAAACACTTACCTCTAGACATGCTAATGGCACTAAATTGGCCCTGCCATTATGCTCATATTAGGTATAAATTAGCTCCAACGGCATTGAAATTATTTTTTGAATGACTTGAATCTGACTTCTGCCACGATCTTCTGTCTCCCATGGCAACCAGAGAAAAGGCCTTTGATTTGCATTTCATTGCCAAAATAAAGTAAAAATTACAGCACTGGGCGACACTGTAGATGGGTGAGCCAAAAGAATGACTCAAATAGAGTAAAATGGAAGGAGAAAAAAAAGGTGATTTCATGTAATGTGGCTCCCCCTATGATGCAAAGATGCCTTACAATTGCAAAAGCTTCTGTATTTGGAGGCTAATCTTTAAAAAAAGATTTCAGTTTAAAATGTATACTAATAATTGTGAGCAGATTCCAACCAAGACACTGAATAAAACTTGTTTTTTGGACTGTTACCAAAGCTACAAAGTAATGTAAGAAACCTATGACTACTTAAAACAATCATGATCAGACTATATATATTACAAACTAAGCATCAAACAATGTAAAAAGTGCTCTAATATAAACTTATTTGGATGCAAGGATTTCAACTCCCACTAATAGCTCAATAGCTTCTTTTTTTTATGGATGCACCAGCACTAATACCAGAACTAAGTATATGTCCACAGTTGTGTGTGTAGTTGTATTTAAATGTGTACTGATACCACAGTATCTTATACTACTGTGCAGCAGCATGACTGTCACCTCTCAGTTGAGCAGTCAGATGGTAGAAGAGCAATGTCAGCCATGTAGAGGTAGTTTTTTTTTTTTTTAATTTAGAGTTGGCTGTCATGATCCACACACTTTACCAGTTGGCGGTGGTAATTATATTGCATTATTGTCACCAACTGGTAAAGTTGTTCTCTAACTGGTAAACATCAGTAGAAGAAAAAAAAGGAAGCTGCCGTGTGCAGATATTTCAAATAAAACGACTGTGACAAAAGTAAAGCGAACTACAAATTATGCTCTGCGAAGCTGTCAAGGAGAAATCTAACATTTCACGACTGAACAGACTGTTGCTGTCATGGCTACGTTCTTTCAAAGCAATTGTAAAATAACCGTATAGGTACTCAATGTTGGCAATGAATTTAAATAGTACTTGTACTCTGTTTGAAAAAATAAAAAGTAAAGTGGTAGGTTCTTTTATCAGTGTGCTGCACAGTATAGAAAATGCAATGTCAATGTGCCTTTTTTGTTTCAGCAGGAATGTATTGGTGGTTGGTTACAGTCATATTTTTCTTATTTTGATGGTTTTGAACTCTGGGTGGTAGTTGGTAGCAAAGATGGTGAATGTTAATCTACACTTGATCCACAGATGAAGAGTTTAACTGAGATTAAACAGCTGCAAGCTTCCAGAAAGCTGTTGGATACAAATTAAACATAAAAAAGTGTCACAATGTGGGATCCCACACAAAGAAGCACACAATCAACCTGGAATCCATCTAAACTTCCAGGAAAAGCTCATTTTGCTTAAACTAGCTCTGTACTTCACCATTTACCTGCTTAACACTCAACATTAAAAAACGCTCCAGATAGAAAAATGAAACACACTTTAAAAACAAATAACAACAAAATAAAAGGTGTGTTAGTCTTACAGAGGATTCCAGACGGTCCACACACATGCCTTTCCATGCACTGGTCACACGAAATCCCTGAGGCCCCAACCCTGCAACGGCATTGGCCCGTTACAGGGTCACATGGTCCAGGCAACGCCCCCCACAGGGAACACTTACACTCCTCACAACGGCCACCTGGCGTCCTCGGGTTACCGTGGTAACCAGTGGCACACCTAAAGAAAAGGAGTCACGTGAAAAGATATGCACCTAACCAAAACATTCATACAAGCAAAAACGATTTCAGACCCCACCAGACACCGCGCCATCTACAGTGGAGTGAAAAAGACCGAGTCATGTTTTCTTCTAAACTTTGAGTGCATACCAATATTACACCTAATTCAGGCCAAACAAAGATAACCTTAAAGTCTTACAAAAATTTTTTAAGATGTCACTTTTTATTTAATCCATTAAGCTGATTTTTTTCCTTTGGCTCTATTTATAGTTCAGACTAAAGCTCAACATTATGGTTTTTCCAATACACACTTCCAGGAAAAAGCAAAATACTGTCGAGTGTCATAAAGTTAAGTGACTCAACAAGTAGTCCTCAAAATGCTTTAATAATTTGTCTGGAATCATCCTGTGGCCAGTTCAAATAATTTAAAATAAGAAATGATAGAGTTGCAGCCATTTTGAACAAACCTGTGGCAGCCATCTTGAATAAGGTTAACTTCATAGGTTAATCAGCTGCAGATATACATCTAGAGATTACATTTTGAGTGTTTCTTTAAAATTTGTCCGATGGTTCATGAAGTATTTTGTCGATAGACAGACAAACATGCACACATGGACTTACATACAAAAGGACAATAACATTATTGCCCACCTTTCATGGTGGCAAATGAAAACAAACCTAGAAACCTAAAAACAGTTGTTGGCTGATCATTACAACTGAAAAATTTTTGGAATCCTATTCAATATAGCCTGCTACAGTTAATCAATATTAGCCCAGTCAAACATGGTGAAAACTCAGTCAATTTCACATATATTGAGCTTTAATTTAGTGAGGTAGTAACTGAGTCACCTTCAACACTATGTATTGCACAACCATCTTTACAAGAATGTAGCATAAGATGTGGTTGTTTTGGCAGCCATTGTGAAATAAAACTGTCATGAAAGGCATTCCTTCATGGTATGATAGGCCTTTAATCTTACTGATAATTGTGATATTCTAGTTTTTTGTTGTTGTAGGGTTTTTTAGTGCACATATCTCACCTTTCACAGTATTTCCCTTCATATCCCTCAGGACAGGCAGTACAACGGTAGTCATCATATCCCTCGGCTACGCAGGTTGGGCTAAAACTAGACAAAGAATAAATTAACACAGGAAGAATTTCAATTTTAAAAAATTTTAAATTTCAAGTAGACAGTGTGTAAAACAAATACCAGAATACTAATCGAAATAAGTAAACAGATTATTCTTAAAAATACTTTCAAATTGTGGTAAAAAACAAGCCAAAAGAAAAGCATGTTTACTTGTTCCCTGGATTGGTAAGAGGACAGGCGCAAGGTTTACAGTCGTGAGAAAAACCTCGGACCACACCGTAGAATCCCGGAGCACAAAGTTCACAATGATCTCCCTCTGTGTTGTCTTGACAGTTCTACAAAAAAAAAAAAAAAACTTATATGAAGACACTATTTCATTCTATAACTCCTTGAAAATTATGATGAAATTGTGCACAACATTTTTATCATCCAGTAAAATTTTAGCTGTGTGATTGGTTGTACAAGTACAAAAAATATCACTGACTAGAACGAAAGACATTTAGCTCTTTCATCCCAGAAAGCTAAATGTCAAAACAAATGTCAAACAAGAAGATCTACAGTTCTTAATGCTTCATTTGTTACTGAGACAGAAACTTTTAGGAGTTTTCAGAAGAACAAAAAAGAGAAACATTTGCTGTTGAGATTTTAAGCAGGTTTTAAATGCTTCAAATCTTACTGACTTTACAAACACTTCTGTGCTTTATTTAACTGTTCTACAATGGTCTTTTTTAATAACACAGACATGGTCATTGCTTATTAATCAGTACTGAATACACTTATTGGAGGGAGCAGGGAAGAGACTGGCACCATTGGTTGACTTGTCAACATCAGAGAGGTAAAAAATCACGACTAACTGCTTTTATGTCAGTTTTCCATCACATTTTATAAAAAACATTGTTTCTTAATTGCTGTGCTTGCCTTTGAGATGAGCAATTTACAGCTTCATACTGAAATGTTTGACCACATATTGACAGAAAGGTCATTTTAGTTTTATTCAAATCTCTTTTTTAAAAAAAACTACTCATCTTGACCTTTCTTATTTCCCAGAGGCAGATGAAAACAGTGACTTTCTTTGATTGAGCAGTTATAATCTTTGCATACACACTCACAAAGATGCCGAGAAAAGCCCAGTGTGAGCCCAGCTGCTTTTAAAGAGCAGCGCATCTCCACTGTCACAGCAAGGAGCAGATTCTCCATTTCTCTTTACAATCTGGTTCTCAATTATTCACAGTGTAAACTTTCATCTGGCCTCGACTGTTTTGAACAGGAAGCACATCCATCCACAGACAGTAATGAGGTTCAGTCTCCCTCCTGTATTATGAGGCGTTTTAAGAATGTGCACACCACTAACCAGGCAGAGCTTAGCTCACAGGTAGGATTTCACAGCAAGTCTTTAATAAAACTACTTTTTTCACAAGTGCTCATATTACTGGCAGAAATTGTAACCTGTTATTAAAACTGCAAACCAGGACAAACATATCAAAATATTTATATTTGCAAGATTTCACTTTTTCTTTGACTTCTTTCTGACAAACAATGTCTATCTTCAAAAACACTAAAATAATAAAAAATACAGCAAGTTTTCCTAACTCTTAAGAGCCAATAATTACACAATGCTCAGCAACACAAACGATAACACAATGCTTCCAACACACAATGAACTCAGACAATTTAAACAATCCTCTACTGTACACAAATTTATTGCTCTCCCTTCATATCCCCAAGGCTCATCTTACGTGTTCGACTTGTTTGTCGAAATTGGGAACCCGAATCTTTACAACAGGAAGTTGTCTCTTAACGAGGCAAGTCATTTCCATTAACTTCCTGAGTTTCTCGTTACTGCTAATTACCACAGAAACAAACTCGTTTAGTGCTTTCAATTTAGCCTGCTCGACTAGAAAATGCTAATGATGTTGTTATGGAAAACAAGATCAGAATGGGCAGGGAAAAAAAATGGCTGGGAGGCAAAGTAAGAAAGAAATAAAACAAGTGGGAGGAAGGACGAAGAACGAAAGAAACAAATTACTACGAGAAAATCTAAACAGAAGTAAAGAGAATGAGAAAGGAGGCAATGGAGAAATTGACAAAGGGGGGTGTTAATGAAAAAAAAGCATATAGACTAAAGAAAAGAAGAGAAATGTATTGAATATAATACCATATAAAAAAAAATATTAGGTAAGTGGATTAAAAAAAAAAGAGTAAAAGAGGGGAACAGAGAAATGTGAGATAAATTTACAGAAAAGTAACGACAACCAGAAAGGCCATATTTCAAAACAAACATAAAACACCATCACGCATAATTAAGCACAACTTCTGTCGACCAAGTGTGAATACCAAAGATGCTGGAAGACAGTTCTTATAAAATCTGACAAATAAAGCTAAATGCTTTCCATCTTAATGGTCAGGAGGGGTGCAATGGTTGCAACAACACTTTTTGTGTTGGAGTCAGTGAGAAAATGAACCTAAACTCAATAATTACCTTGACAAATTGTTTTCTTACAACTTCATAAATTTAAGTGCTAGTTTCAGGCCTTCTGCAAAACACTGGGGTGTTTATTTTGTGAACTGCAGTCTCATTTAGAGTAAAATAGCATCATGTTTTCCTAATTTTTATGACCAATAGGATATGTTCACTTTTTATACGTGGTCTCCCGTTTGGAACACAACAGGAAAAATTAGGGCAATTTTCCAACAGCCTGAGTCAGACTTGACTGTGTCGGTGCTAACTTAAGTTTCCATGAGTTTCCTGGGTGCTAATTGAAATGCAGTAGTATTTTAACTGGATTAATACACAAAATCTGGAAGCTAATACACAATCAAAGCAATGACACTACTCTTCTCTCTTGCAACTTCTCAGATTCTGTTAATTGCAATAAATAAATTCTTAAGTAGGAATGTAGCTTTAGGTCATATCTAAAAGAAATAAAATTATAAAACATGTGGCTTAGCCAGGTGGTTGTTAATTATTGCCTGGCTAATTACACTATCTGACATCCTTCCCAATGCGCACTCACACACTTTTTCGACATTCTTTCCTTGAAAAACCCGACATATGGCTCTGTCTCCAGCGACAGAGAGCTCCTCACACACTCATTTACCTGGCATATGGATGTCTCAGGGTCACAAGTGGAAGAGTGCCCACTGCACTGACACTGAACACAGCTGCCCATGCCAGCAGCGGTGGGCACTCTGGATGCTGGGACGGATATCTGCGACCCAGAACGAAGAC
This sequence comes from Kryptolebias marmoratus, assembly GCF_001649575.2. Lineage (NCBI taxonomy): Eukaryota > Metazoa > Chordata > Actinopteri > Cyprinodontiformes > Rivulidae > Kryptolebias > Kryptolebias marmoratus. The sequence goes on from NC_051448.1 coordinate 5,612,625, forward strand.
GGTAGAAACCTGCAGCACATTCCTGCACAGACACAAGAAAAAACAAACATTAGATATTTAGAAAATAGTAAAATCAGAAGCACAATCAGATCCAGCTTTGATTGATGATTTGTTTCGGGAGTGTGATATTGAAATGCATCCCTAAACACACGCAGGCGTGGACCCACATAATTATCACTCATGGTCACTTCACCAGGCAACAGTTGACTGCTCTCCGTTTCACACACATACACACAATTAAGAGTTATTCACTTCAGTAACTTTTGAACACACAACCACTTTTGCATACAGATCAGTTCATACACACACAGACATGCAAGGTAACTCTCTCCCCCTCTCCTGTTCAGTAATAATTAATGGAGTCCATTTAAAGAGCCATCTGTTCCCTCTGCTAGCACTAAACGCCCGTTTAAAAATACTTTATTAGCAACGACGGTAGCTACAAATAGAAGAGCCATCTGTCAGCTGAGCCCTCTATGACCTGAACATTTTAAGTTTAGCTGCAGTTTACTGCTTAGCTTCTATTTGGCTTTTTCCCCCGAACAGTATATTTATGAGCAGTTAAACTTTTATTCAGACTGCTCTGCATACAAAGTAACAAAGTGAGACATTGAAAAGTATAGTAACAAGTTTTGAGGAAAACACTGTTCCTCTAAGATTAATAATAAAACCTAAATGGCTGCTGTTCAGAAGAATCACTCAGAAGTGTAGTGTCTGTGTGTCAGAAGCCGTCTCCATAAAATCCTCATTAAACTTCTATATGAGGCTTAAAGGAAAGAGCAAAACAAGGCTGAAGGTCAATTGCTTTGACAAAAAAAATATCAGAATTGAGAGGAGATGCTCAGTGAGAATTAAACCAGGTAAAATGAATTCAAAATTAAAAACATAACTGAGGCTTAGAAGTGTAAATATAAATTGGAAACTTGTGGAACATCACTGAAAGTCGAGTCCAAGTCCTCCAGGTTTCACTCAGTGTCACAGCAGAAATGAGTACTTGATGCTCGCAGAACTACAAACACTTGTGTTTATGTTGATGCAGTGCCTTGTACTTACATAGGTGTAAAAAAACCATCCTCATATCCAACAGTTTCAAAAATGTCAGACTTGCACAATGTTTCAGTCACTTGCCATCTACAGAAGCTGCTTAGATGGGCTGGAGTTCTAATAAAACACCCTTTGAAAAAGTTTGGATATTGTGTTTTGATGCGTGTATATGTGCACGTACTATAATTCTGTGCATACCTCACAGGAGAGTCCAGAGTATCCAGCTGGACAGTCACACTTTTCTATCTGATAGGCTTTCTCATTTTCTTCCACTGGAAATCCTGCCTCTGCCACAGTTAAACTGATCTCTGAAATACTGAAAGATGAAGGACAAAAATTTATTTGGACAACACAAAAAGAAAGCCAACATTACAATGGGGTTTTCTTTGGGATTCTTCTTTTTTAAGGACATTTGGAAAATCTAAAAATCTAAAGTGAGGATGTATAACACACAGAAGAGGCTACGTTGATTATTAGCAGCAGAAGTGAACAGTTTCATTATCATAGCTTAGAACACAAGCAAAAAGTTTTCTCTGAAGACATCCTTAATTCAGCTGTCACATTTCCCATCTAACAGCGAGGCACACTTTATGGAGGTGCATGAAACTGTGTGTGTGGTGTGTTTCTGTGTTTTACCGGCTATGTCTCATCAAGTTGCCATGTGACGCCTTAATTAGAATGTAGTCCACATAGAACAAAATGTCCATGAAGTCCTCTCGAGTCATAGAGCGACCATCTGCGTACTTCCACTCGTGCTTTACACACAAACACACACTTTTAAAGACTCTGACAAATTATTTAGTGCAACAAATCCTGTCTGCATGGCAGAGTCTGGCTGAGGTAAAATACAGACTATATTCTGCTTTCATTTCCTTATAAGCTGAAAAAACTTTGACCTTAAACACTTTTCATGCTTTCTTCTTAACGTTCAGCCTATTGTACCTCTGTCATGTCGATCTCGTGGCGGGTGAGCTGTCCGATCTGAAGTCCTTGGATGTGGCGTGTCAGCACGACATTGTGGTTTGGACCACCTTTAATAATAACCTGAGGCTCATAAGAGGAAGGACCAGTTTCATCTCTGGCTTCAAAGTAAACGGCATATTTCAGCTGCCCACCATATGCTGTGATCTAAAGGGAGACAGTAGAAAACAATCACCTGGACTGAATGGATTTAAATTCAAGCCACTGGAAATTGATTGGATGCAAAAGGTTTATAACAAAAACACTCTAGCTTAGACCTACCAGCAGTCTAAATTAGCTGCTAATGACAAGAAATAATCATATATGAACAGGAGCATTAACCTAACCAAAGCATTTGTTTCACCAGAACTCGAAATAAGCTTCTTATTGAAAAATATGTTCTGGGTTTTGTTCCAAAAATATCTGGTATAAATTAGGTGGTAATGATCAACTGATTTGGATGCAAGTTGTAGAAATTGCCCGAATTTAGCTTCAGCTTTTTAACTTTTTCTACTTGTGTCAAACATTTCTCTATATAAAATGAAGGCTTCCCAAACTGCTGGGCAAAACTTGCTTTCTTAAGTCATCATCAAAATCTTTTCTCCTAGTTTGCACAAACATGAAAACATCTGTTTTTACAAAGCTGCTCATGTTTGCTTATCAATAAAAAAACTACTTTATTTGATTTGTAGCATCTGGAGGCTACTTACCCTCTTAATTACTATGAAAGCATTAAAGCGGACTTAGTTCTTCAGCCATTGCTTCTGCATTTTGACTTTGTTAAATGACTGAAACATGCCTCATCCTGATGTTAGTCAACTAATTGTAATACCTATAAATATCATGTATCGTGAACACAAGGACAGTGCTTTTACCATAGAGCCTGTGAACTGCTCTGGTAGTTTCCAGTAGTAGGGTTCAGACAGAGTTGTTGTGACCAGATCTGCATGGACCAGGATCTCGGGGTGCTGGAAGCTGACTCCGGTCCTCCTCTCTATGGTGTTGGACTTGTCCACCAAGGGAAGAACGGTCTGCTCTGGCCTTAGAGTTAACTACAATCCAACAAGGAAAGTATTACTGAATAAAACACCAAATATTCAGATATTTTCTTTGCTGTAGAGCAGATGTATTGCATATTAAATCAAAACCAACTCAAAAAATTACTTTTAGTTTTGGACCCATAAAAAACAAATCATACAACTATTGCTTGTTTAATTTAATGTATTTTTTTAAAATAAATATTTCACGTTTTCTTTAGCTTTCTTTAGTCTGTGTAGTAACATGCTTTAAGAGGCACTGAGTAATATTAGAGTTTGTACAATGACCTCAAACGTTTCTCTTTAACAAAGAAAACCACTCTGCTGAAAGGGTGGAGAACTGCGGTTTAAACAAAAGATGTCACAAACATTTTGAAAAACAGACAGAACGTTTCCTTTGAAACTGTTGTTGCACAAGTACAAAAGTTAGTTCAAGTGTTAAACGAATCAAAGGTCAGTCTGGAACATGGCTTTTATTAAAATCCATTTTACTGGCTATTCATTTCAACAAATCACTCAAATCACACCGAGCAGGTCTTTTTGTTTTAAACATTCTAGGTATGAGGATCGGCATTTTATTTAACAGAAAATAACCTTTATATTTCACAGGAATCTAATGTCACTTATTAACATTTTTGGCTATGCTCAAATATTTTTTAATAGAACAAAATGCTTGAAATACCAGCTTTAATAAACTCAATAAACAAAACATTTAGTTTGTTTTTTCACAAGTTTCAAAAAAGCATAAAGTGATTTTCCGACTTGTTTTTTTTTTTTTCCATGATGGCGATGCTGTTCAGTCACTGAAATGCAGCACTAAAGAAAACAGTAAAACCTTGGTCAGCATTTATAGAGAAAAAAGTAAGTTTGAGTCAGAGCAAAGGTTGAGTCTAAGTTGTTTTATATTTATATCATCAGTCATTCACAGCGTACCACTTCTGTTTGGATATTACTTCAATCTTATAGTGGCAGTCTCTCTCTTGCTATGCCATCAATGCTGAATACCATTTGAATTATTACTGGCATTTTGGAGAAAAACTGAGCCCTTCTTTCTATTTCCCTCCATCTCTCATTTTGTGTGTTGATATTTCAATACTGCTTGAATAATATCAGGGTTTATTATTGACTGTGGGTTGTGGCTCAGCGGACTAATTTAAAAATAGATTCATCTGCCCAAGCCCAGAACTCTGACACTGTCTTGTGTTGGTATGTGGATGTTGTGTGAATAATATCTGAGGCATTATGGGAGGACGCTTTTCGGTTGAGAGAACAGAATCTCAGTCTTAAAAGTTACTTTAGCTTGGTAATACTGGTTGTTTCATAAAGATAATCGCAAAATCGAACACTGCTTATTCCCGTCTTTAATACATTCAATTCCTCACGTATATTCCCTCGCTAAATCAGCTCAATCAAAAACAAGTTTAGTTCTGTGTTAAGATACGATTCTTATTTGAGCTCTGAAAGGAAATGGAGAACCTTCCTCCCCACCAAACATTACTATATGTCCTTTTTCCTCTTTTTCTTGTTTAAGGAGAAAACGTGTCTGTACGTATATGTTGTTCTGCACCAACTTCCATGTTATCCCGTGTAATGTGAGTTAATGTGTATGTGGGCTGTTTGTATAGTGAGTGTATGAAGTCTAGATATGGTAAGAGTGTGTGTGTGTGTGTGTGTTTGTGTGTGTGTTTTCCCACTCCACTTGGTGTAATCTCACGATTCAGTGGTTTAGAGAAAATCTCCCTCTTTTCAATAAACTTTCGTTTTTTTATGTATTTCTCTGACCAGTTCTCCCTCCCCGAATCTCGCTCTGTCAACAATAAATGAAGTGAATGCTTGTTGATCAAATGAAGCCTCTCCATTCGAATGGTTCTCTCAGAAACAGCAGTTTATGGCTCAAAGAAACTATTTCCCCAATGAAAGATGGTTACTTAAAATACTCAGTCGGTAACGAACACTTGTCCATACATCCACGCACTTCTGTTTTTGTTTCATGCAATATGGAAATGTGTATAGATTTAGATTATTTTAATTACAATACACAGGAATCATTTAAACCATTTGAAAAACAACTTCGTAGTGCATCTGGAAAAAAAATTAAAGGGTGGCTTACATTTTAAAAGTCCAGCTTTAAAAAAGGCATATAGTTTAAATATTTTAAAAACAAAATAATAGTGCATTTTTTAAATTGTAGATATAGCTATTGTTATATTATACATGTTTTTTTGGTGCGAAAAAGGATTCCATATCCATATCTGATTCGGCTCAAAGTCATTAAAACAAACTCTAATAGTACTGTGGTCATTTAAACATTATGTCAAACATCTCAGAAGACATCAAGGGTTGCTTAAGAATCCTTTTTTTCTCAACAGGAAACTCTTAAGCAATAAAAATAATTAAAAGGTGTGTACTCACCCTCATCCTTACAAGTCCTTGTGCCTCTGTGCAGGAGTGGGTCAGTCCGTAACAATAACATTTGCTGCAGCCTAGTGGATTTTTCACAGATAATCCAAATGTGTCTAATTTACAGCGATCGCAGTTGTGCCCTTCCACGTTTTCCTGCAAGACACAGAAAGGCAGACAGTATATTAAGGAATACTCTGTGCCAATATCTGACATTAAATTTTTCATTGAGACCCTTTTTCTACATTTCTTCTTGAGACTGGTTGGGAATGTAGGACAAAAGTACGCTTAGGAAGCATCGTCTTGTAGGACACGAGTAGATACCTTATAAGATTGAATATTTTAGCTAGAATGTTCATCTTGTGAATTTCCCCTCTGGGAATGGATAAATTATCTACCCTAATTAGGTGCTGCTAATGTGTTTACATTAATAAAACAAATGTAATCTTGTAAGTGCAAAAGAAATAATCGCTTTCTACTAAAATACACCACAATAAAGTTTACACATTAAGCCTTATAGACACACACACATTAATATATTTTATACATTGCAGCAACAGTAACAAATTATCTTGCCAAAATGTTCGAGCTGCAAAAAAAGGCTTGACTATTGTTAAGTATACAAATAAAAAAAAACTGATGCTATTTTGTCTCATCTTGTTACAAAAGTGCTTGTCTGATCCCAGAGCAGTTCAAAAGTGATTTGTTATTTGTCAATAATTACGCTACCTGCATGTCTCAGACACGTCTTTGCTCCAAAACACATCATTTAAAAGAAGGAATTGCCTGTACTTCTTGTCATCAGGTTCTACAGAAACCTACAACTTTAACAGAAATAATGAAGGCAGCAAGTATTTATAATTTAATTTGGTTGTGTGAGAACAATGTAGTTCTTTAAAAACAATGCTCAAACTTCACAACTGAATAAAAATACAAACAAAAACACAGTTTTTGGTAATCTCATACTCAAGTCTTGGACAAACAGATTTTAGCAGACGTTTTCCTCATCTTCCAGGTCTTCAGCATAAAAACTAAAGGTTAGTGTAGATGAGTTAGACTGAGGTTTGAATCCTCCTCTTTTAACCTTATTTTCTTCTAGCTGCGTTGGCTATATATGTATATATGTTGGCCCATTATGTTATTTATTGAAATTTGATGCATTTTCATCTACTCGTGTCTCTATTCTGCATCCATCAGCAATAAAATCCATTTAAAGCAACTGATATGCTTGAATCAGCCTGGTATGCTTTTCAAAATTTCCTCCAACAATTCCACAGAAATTCTTAACTTTATTCATTTTGGTCAGAATTTTATTTATTTTCATGTAGTACCTAAAGACAACACAAAAATTCAGATAAAGTATGACAGAGTTTCCTTAGGCGCTCGTATAGACTTTGTCATTATTGTGGAGGGCCACTATCCTGCATGTTTTAGTTGTTTCTCTGCTCTTCACGCTCTGCAGAAGCCTGTTAATCACTCAGGTGTGTCACAGCAGAGAAACACCTAAAACATGCAGCAAATTGACCCTCCCAGACCAGGATTGGACACCACTGTCTTAGAGAGACATCGCAAGTACTCCGGAAGATTTGTTTCCATGTTAGAATTAAACTGACAAGATCTTCCATACGTTTTACTGCAAAAAGATCAAAAACTTTGACTAAATCTAACAGTTGCAATATGGGCTCTCAGACTGGAGAACACTTATTTTATCAAGCATCTTTTCAGTGCACAACTTGTCAAATCCCTTCTTTTACAAACAAAGTTGACTGCCATCATCTTGTGTTTACTCACGTCTCCTCTTTTTTTTTGGCTGCGTATTTGTCTTATAATAGGCTTTATATTAGCTGCAGCTTAAAAGATTATTGCACCATCATTTATTTGTAGGTGTGTGGAGCTTGAAAAAGACAGAAAATATGCATGGAATTTATTTCTAGCAGCAGGGAATAAAGAATTAAATTGTTTGTGTAGAGGTACAAACAGTCAAATAAGCAGCCTTCAAACAGCTGAACAAAGGGACAGGTGACAAATGATTGAGTGGCAAGCAGTCAACCTGTCAAGAGAACTCAACTGTGATCTAAAACCTCGAAAGCCACGGCACTGATGTCCTGATGTGTGTTTGTGTAAGCATTAATGTGCAGCTTTTTTTCTTTTAAACGGCACATGATGACAAAGTGCCAACTGACAGAGTCAGAGTCCGAGTCAGTCTTTCATGTTCTGTTTGTGTTTTATGAATCTGTTAATAGATTATCAAAAAGAGAAAGTTTAAAATTCAGTATGTTTTAATGTTTTTATATAGAATGATCATGATCTGTTAAATGTCTCTAATAAGAGTTAAAATAGGTTTAACTCCAATTGAACAGCGTCACCGATCTCATACCTTATTTTACCTAAACACTGAAGAATATTTATACACATCATGTTTTAACAGATGTCAGTTTACCAGAATGGATGTCACACAGTAATGATTTACATTTTCTTCAATAATATACTGAAGTGATCCAAGAATGTATTCCCAGCATTTCCAAAGAGATCTGAACCATATTGCTGATGATCTGTCAACCAGGATTACGGTGATCAAACTGCCTTTTTCCAAAGAATAAAGTGAATGTTAATCCACCTCTTTGTGTCTACGACCATAAATATTGAGCACCTTGAATCTGAAATACAGAATAATTCATATTAAACATGGCAAAAGGTATTCATTGAAAGCAAAAGGGCTTTTATGCTCTACCTTGCAGCTACATTTCCCAGTCTTGTCTGCACAGGCACAGGCTTTTCTCTCCAGGTCGCAGGTCTGGCTGTCCGATCCTGCAGCGTCACACTTGCACTGGATGCACTGTGAGAAACATGGATGCAAACAACGCCAAGCTTTTGGGGTGACAACAACGAATTCAGAGGAGTTCCTAGAATATGACCAAAGTTTAATGCTTCAAACATACAGAGCTCATTTAAGGAAAAAAAAAAGATTGTGGAATTAAAGGGTACACTAAAAATCAGATTAGTCCAACTACAGGTAATTAAAAAAATATATCACTGATGACATTTATGATTCTTCTTGCTTGAATAAAGTGATGTCAATATAATGTATAAAAGTTCCCAATAAAACCTAATTGAAGGGAGCCTGCTAACTTAAGTGTAGGCAAGTTGAAAGAAACAAAACAGCAGCAATTTAGAACTCAATTAACTTGTGACTCATGTGGTTATATGAAGATATTTGTTGCCAACCACTGAAAATGAAAGGGTGATAATGTTTTTGACAGTGTGTACGCATGAATATTTCAAACTACTGGACAGACTTTAACCTCCTGACACCCAAGTTTGTGTGTGGTGTGCATTTTTTCAACGCAATGACCTCGTAGGAGGACGCAGGGTCTCAGCTCAGTAGGCTAATGAAACTATCAAAGTAATCATAGGATTTAACATCTACAACTGATTAAGTTTTGGGGTCAAACCAATCCAATATGGCCACCATAACCAACTGAACTAATGAAACAAAACAAAAAAAAAGGCTTTAACTCTATCACTTTTACAGATACTGAGCTAACGTTTGTTGTGGTAGTAGCTGAGTGTAATCAACACACACTCCAAGCGTTAACAAATATATAACACATATGTTGTTGAAACTGTAGGAATTATCTAGATTTTTTATGACATCTTAAAAGTGTATCAAGTTAGAATTTCGGATTTGTAATAACTTAATCTCACCACTTTTTTTTTGGAATCTCACTGCTTTAGTTTGGTAAAAGAGGGGGGAAAAAAGCAGACAGTACAAGAAAATATTTCAAATCTTGATTTTATACCTGAGGAAAGTCTCTGTATCCGATCTGACATTCATCACACTTCTCTCCTCTGAAGGAATCGCGACAGAAGCAGCAGCCTGTGTTAACGTTGCACTGCTGGGTCACTGAGCCAATCACGTTGCAGCCACAATCCTATTTCCAAGCACACAGAGCCAAAAAAAAAACCCACTAAAGGTCAGTAGTTTTCATCATTCGCTGCAAACATTTCATAGATTAACACACAGCCTAGAGGGGGTTCAATAAATGAAGAATATTTGCAGACCGACTTCTTCGCAGTTAATTAATGAACTTGGATGTTTTACATACCACGAGGTTTGAAACAGATTTCTCTTAAAAACTCTTCACTGTCTGGAATGTCTGAAGATAAATTTCTCGTTTTTGTTTTAGATTGAAAAGCTGAAGAATTCCAACCTTCAGATAAAAAACCCTGAAATGGTCACAGTTGACTTGAGGTATTTTAAAAACCAAAGCAATAATTTTCTTACTGGTAAGGTGACAAATTGATTTTCTGTCTAGTTTTCTGCATTTTTCCTGCTTCTGTCATGTAGCTTTTTATGTTGTGTTTTATCCTCAATTTGTAATTTGTTAAACTTTTGATTTTTGGACTTAAACATTGACCTTTTATTCAACCTTTCTGTTTTGTTTGACACCATTCTGTTGTCTTCATGTTCATTTTGTCCTCACCGCTCCTGAATCATTTCTCTGCACCAATCAGCTGTGAAACTGAGGGTGAACATGTTTTCAAGTTCAAACTGCTTTATGTTTGTAGTAATGCACTGCTACAGCTAAAAGGTTGACTGCTAAAAGCTGCCTCAAGGCTCTTTGATAATGTACTTTCAATGTAAAACAATTTCCAATTCCTTTGAGCAAAGTTGTTTTAACAAAAACTTGTAGAAGAAGAATCAGACTTGAAGCAATAAAGGTGATATGAATAGAAAATACAGAGAATGAGCAAGTTCAGTATTACTTAAATGGATAATCTGGTCATTTTTGAAGTAATGTTCTATCAAATAGTTAACAGGTAGTACCTTATCAGCTGTGACATCAGTCAGAGCACAGAGAAAAATCCTGGCAAAGGCTGATTTCTTTTTAATATATTGTCTAAAATAGTGGCTTGGCAAAACAGTTAGCTAAAAAGGGATTGAAAGTAAATTTAGCAACAAGTTTATCTCCAAGATTTCTTGATTTTCCCCATCAAAGTGTTAAAATAATGTTAAAATATAAATTCATTACCTTGCATCCAGTTACGATATCGTGGCCCCAGTAATTTGGAACACAGCGATCGCACCTCTCACCAATCGTGTGAGGAGGACAGATACACTGACCGGTGTTTGCGTCGCAGTTATTCCCCACATGACTGCACTGACAAGCTGCAAGACAGGAAAGCAGCAAGTAAATTATATGAAACGTACCACAGCAAGCACGTTTACATTTTTTCTTTTATCCATTTTTAATAAAGACAAATCGTCTAAGTCTAAACAGTTTTCCTACATTACCTTGCTCAAATTCAATAACCTACAGTTTTTCCTTTCCTTCTGACTCAGGCTGACTTTCATGCCCTGAGTGGGTAAGTGGGAACAGGTGTGCTGATTAAGAACAAGGAGCAAGTGTGATGATTGACAGGGACAGAGAGGAGAATTAAAAAGAAACAAAAGATTGGGGGAAAGAAATCCTGACATGACCCCAGAATTATGAATTTAATGAATTGTTTGTATTATTTCATTTCTGCACTTTCCTCTTATTTAACATTAGTCATAATACTGTCTTTATTCCTTTTTTTCCACTGATGTTTTGTTAGATGTGACTGTAGTTATTGCTTACTGCAGAAGAAGAAAGGTTGATAATGTTTTTGCCTGTGTGTGTGTGAGTCTGCATATGTTCATATGCCAAGTTGGCAAAATCTCTATTGTCTGAATGTTTTTATTAAAACTTAAAGGAAGCCTGCTGACTTCAGTTTAAGAAAGTTTAAATATAAGCACTTTGAAAGCGGTCATTGAATGTACATCTATAACTGATTAAAATTCAATCAAATTCAAGATGGTTGCTACATGCAACTTTAGCATGAAAGGTGGTTGGTAAATCATGTAAATTAACAATAGCATTTTTGCATGTGCTAACATCACTTTCAGCACAAATCACAGCACAACGACATGAAGTCAACCTTTAAGGGTCTCTCCTTACGTGCACAGCCACCCTCCTGGAAGTTGAAGAATCCTCTTGAGCATCGGTCGCATTTGGGTCCCGTGACACCCGGCTGACACCGACACTGACCCGTTTCATCGCAGTCAAACGACTTGGAACCAAATGAGTTGCAGTGACATGGAACACACGCTCCACCTGTAGTGATGCCGTGAGTCTGAGGCTAGAAAAAAAAAAATATATATATTATGTGTGAGTCAAGAGTAGAAATTTTGGGGCTGGATAAAATACAATCTTGTTCTTATGACTTTGGAACTTGAGTAAGTCAGTCAGTCGTTGAGGAAACAGAGAAATTGCCAAAAAAATAGTTACGTCTTAAATTAAAAGCCAACAAACAAGCTCAGATGTGGGATTAAAAGTTGTTTGACACTCAGAATGAACAACCTTGTGTGTGCTTTGCCAAAACAGTGCCATGCAGGTTGATTCAGGGAACTGAATTCTCACATCGACAAATTGTTTTTCTACAGCACAGAGCATAACGCTTTTTAGGCATAAGTCAATAGGTATGGATTTTCTACATTCATATTCTTTTTAAAAGTAACAAATAAAAGTCATGCAATCCTTAATGTTCAGTTCCATGCAATGTTTTACAAATCCAGGCCCTTGTAAAAGTGATTCTTTTATTTTTCCTGCAATAAAAATCTGCACATCTGGAGCATTTCTGCACACCAGTTAAAACAGAAACACACCCATGCTGCTTTAAACACACCACTGCCATCCACATGCAGCGTGTGTTACCCCCGTCTGAGGCCTGTACGCTCCCCTGGGACAACCCCCCGTACGGGAGGGGCCCCCCCATCTCTGGTGCACAGCTTCAATGGGAACCCGCTCCACGGGCCGCCGAGTCTCGCGCCTTTCATAGCTCAGGCGACGCAGGTCGCAGCGCCGGCCCACGAAGCTGGGGCGACAGTTGCAGCGTCCCTCGATATCGCAGCGCTGAGACATAGAGCCGTAAGGGCTGCAGCGACAAGGCATACACTCCTCCCGCTCAGCATCCCACCAGCGGTTAGGCTGGACCAATCACAACACAGATGGATGGAGGCGAGGCAGGCAAAGAACCAATGACAATGAATGAAAATTAAATAAACTCAAGTGAAAACAAATAAAAAAGAATACATTTAAAAGTGTGCAATTGCTGTAAAACTTGCAATAAAATGTAAAAAAAAAAAAAAAAAATGTTATTTGTAGGTGGATACTAAATGAAAAGTCAGTTCACTTTAACAACATTTCATGTCAACAACTGAAAACAACAAAAACAACATTTTTCAGTATTATGGCTAAAATAAAATAAAGTTATAGGACACTTATTTTTGCTGAATAACTTCACTGAGGGTTAAAGGGTCATCATGCTTTCCAGCTTCTATCATGTTTTTACTGTAAATTTTCTTTTTCCGGGAAGAGTAAAATATTACAAAGAAAACTGTTGTAGAGTAAAAATAAATAAATAAAAATTGAGCATATGAGAACCATAACTACAAGGGATGCTTACCATGCACTCATTGCACTGTCGCCCGACCACATTTTCTCTGCACTGGCACTGACCGCTGTCCTTGTTGCAAACTTCAGATACAGAACCATTGGTGTTGCACTGGCAGGCTGAAAGGAGAGGAGAAACAAGGAATCAAACTGCCGAACGATCACAAACATGTCTTAATTCTTCTCTAAAGTGTGTTAAAGAGGAGCTAAGCTCTAATTAAAGACTTGCAACAGGATTTATTATCTTTTTGTGTCTTACTTGTAGGAAGTGTTGTAAAACCCAAATAGATTCTCAGTACTTTTTGCCAGAATGTTTTTATTTAACCAGGGTTTTTTTTTTAAAAAAAAAAACTAAATCAATGGGGAAAACAAGCCTGTTAAGATAATATCTCACTGAGCTGCAACTGCTAGTATTCAGCATCCATGAGGAAGTCCAGAATGACGGGCCACGTTAGGAGTTCTTAATTTCCTCACTTGAGTTGCAGTTGCAGACTTGTCAATGAATTTAGAACATATTTAAAGAATTTGTGCAACAGACTTTCTCTCCAAATAGTCACAGAGTCATTGCAGGTGTCTCAAACCCATCTCAATTTTACTCATGGATGTCTCTAATCGGTTTCAAGAGCCCTGCATGCACTGGAGCTTTCCTGCATGAAAATAAATTTGTTTTAAATTCTAATTATGATACTTTTCACAACTTCTTATGCAAACTTCATAAGCTTAAATCCCTGCTGACTACAAATGACACCTATTTACGCCAATCAACCTCTTAGATACACAATTAAAAACTTGAACATCACACCTTCCATCTGTTACATAAGCTGTTACAAGCAGACACGGGTACACACACAGAAACGCACATAATGTAAACACTTTGTAATGAAATCAGTAGCATGCTTCATATCACACTGCAGGAACGCACACGGGTACAAGTCTGCTTTGCCTCCTGGCGTTCTTTCATCTCGCGTGTAAAACAGGAAGAAGGATAGACACGACTGTGAGATGATAAAGTCCGAGGGAAGATGGAGGTAGCTCACAACAGATGTCCACACAAACGGAGATAGGTGCAGAAACAAATGGTATGAAGGAGGGCACACACGCCCTCCTACACATCAGCATCCACATGTGCTATGTTCATGTACGTGTATAAATACACACACACACATATATACACACATACATACACACACACAGAAAAATGCAGGGAAACATCCACATGCATGCCTGTCTCAGACTCTGTCACCCTTCAGGAACCATCTGGACTTCTCTGAATTGCTACAATATAGGTCTTGTTGTGGGATGAAATGTTGCTTTTTGTTGTGTTTTTATTTCCAGCACTGGCTCAAGAATTTTTTTTTTTTCTTGAAAAACAATGTGTTATTCATCATCAACCATCTGTCAGATCAACAAATTGTATGTGTTTATTTTAAATCTGTCATAACGGCTGTGCGTTTCTTTTCCTAACAAACCAACATTAGTTTTTTCAGTGTGCAGAACTCGATTTATGATATTAGTATTCAGTTAATATATTTTCAACGTTTATTTTAATTTTTCACTATAAAAATGGCCAATTTTCCAATGTTTGGAATCTGTGGCAAATTTATGAGGTTATTGTTAAGGAACGAAAGTTAGGGTAAAATGTATTTTTGTTTCATGTATTAAATTATTCAATTATATTGATTACTGTGCAATCAATATAATCTTTTGCCTGAATCTGTGTGTGTATTTGTTTGTCTGTAGAATTTGCAAAATATATCATAAACCACAGGTTAGATTTTATTGAAACTATCAGAAGGTAATCATGGGATATACATCCACAACTGAATAACTTTCAGAGTCAACCCAATTCAGATTAGCTGGCTGACTCAGCTAATCGACCTCACAAGACAAAAAAAGTTGACCATAATGTAAATTTACAGATATTGAGCTAAAATTGGTGCGTTAATAGCAGAATCATCTTTAACAAATACTTTAAGCACTAACAGCTCTCACAAAATTTCATAAGATTGTGCATGATGTCATTTACAAAGTTTGAGCAAAGCGGCTATAACTTCATCATTTTTCAGGACAAGAATCTTAGTCTAATAAGTCTTATCTTGCAACTTTTTCTCTTCCCCTAAGAAGCAAACTAATAAGATGTTTTATAAATGGAAAGTGTAACAAAAATGGCTGCTGCCTAATATAATTGGACCTAATGTAAAATCGATCCTTATGATTATTATTATTATTATTATAGATGCACACTATAAGGCAATATGTTTTTCCCCATTACCTCAACAGCAAATCGCTGACATTTGCCTGTAATAAAAATTCCAGTTGTAATTGGCTTTGGCTAATTAAAGGCATCACTGATTTCAGCTTTGGTTGGTTAAAACTTGTTGTATACTGGATCAGGGTCGTTACTTTTTCTTATAGGCCATTTATTTTCTTTTACTTTTATTTGTGGAGGGAGGCAAAACTACACATACACGTGTCACAGTCTTTACATTTCTCCAGTCAAGAACAGCAGAATGTCAGTTTCCTCAAAGAGTTTATTGATTAAATGTTTTAAGCATTTGCAAAATGTTCATTAGGTTTCAGTCACACAGGAGTAAATTACTGAATAGCTACACATCTACTTAGTTCTGGTGGCTGGACAAATGCTTGCAACAACTTTCAAACGACTTTTCCCCAATGTGAGAAATGGCTGGAGAGTTTTTATCTTTGAATTTATTCAGGAGACAAATTGCTTTGTGGTCAAGTTTGCTTGCAAAAAAAATCAAAACCATTTTCCCTTTTCAAAAGGAATTAAACTGAAGCATTATTGTTGAAAGTCACAAAATGGCCTGAAATGAGAACTGTGATGTAAAAAGAAAATGTAAAAGGATTTTTTTTTTCTTCTAATACTTCACAAATGGACTCGGCCTGAACTCTCCTGCTCCACTCAATAAAATTCATTAAAACTGGGAGTGATAGGGAGAAGGAGGCAGGGAGAGAGTTGTTGTCTTTTAATAATTCTTGGTGGTCTTTTGTCATTCATACACGATCGATAAGAACCCTCCATCTCCCAGACACAAGCCGCTGATCAGGACTGCAGGAGAGCAATAGATCAGGCTGATTAATCAATAACTATTTAGGTGGGTGGAGAGGGGGAAACAAGTGGAGAACAATGAACTATCAAATCCACATTAATACCCTTTGTCAGTCTGTCTAGCTGCTTTTATGCTGCTCTGACACACACTTATCTGTCTGTTTATCACTCTGCTTGTCTGCTGCTCGGTGTGAGGCGTCTGTCTTCCCCTCAGTGCTTCTGTTTTTGTCAGCAGCACAGGTTTTAATGAAGGTTTCACAAACAAGTGCCATCTGTACGCATCTCTGTGCCTCTCAGTCCCTCCCCCTCTCTTTTTTTCCTTTACAGGTATAGTTTTTATTCTCACTTTTAAGCACAGCTGGCAGTCAGTGGGCTGCTCCGACATCACACCTCCTACTGACACAGCTGCTCGTCGACACACACATCCACACTCCAGATGGTGTACTATCTACTCAGTGTTTGAGTGAACGTATTAAAGGTATCATTTAAATAATTTCAGCTAAGTTTCATAAGGACACAGTGCTCTTCAGAGTAACACCCCTGCTGAGATACAAAAAGCTGCACTGCTGGCACTCTTCATAAAGAGCCATTGAAAAGCATGTTTTCTCTTCAAGTCCCAGTGATTTTCTCAGTGAAGTTCTTTAAAATATTCTGAACACTTAGTTTGTTGACAGTCTTGAGAAAAACTGCTCCAAATAAATGTGTTATTTGTTTATTTAGTATCAGGTGTACTGAGGCTTGATATTTAGGAATGAAAACATATAAATTACTGTTCAAAACTTACAAATAAAGACAAAAAAGTATAAAATTTATACAAATCCAAGTTGTCCCACAGTTAAAAATTCCTATACAAGGCTAGAAATCTTAATTTTAATTTTTTTTTTAATTATTTTTTTGGTATGAAGGTCAGGAGGAGCTTTGACCACAGACATGTAAAGTGAGCAACTCTGTCATGTTACAAAATGAATTGCTCTTGGCAAATTGGTTATTTTTAAACTAAATTACTGATTATTGCTTGTCTTTCAGCGACAGGCAATAATGTTTCTGCCCATGTCTGAAGCTGTATCTCATGAACCACTGGATGAATTGTAATGAAATTTACAGAAAACAATCATTGGCTGTACATCTACAATTGGCTAACATTTGGAGTCAATCCAAATCAAGATGGCTGTTACAGCTAATCGATATTAGCTAACACAGAAATGGTCATAATTTGTACATTTTATAACTACTGATTTAAAATTTGGTGTGGTTGTAGGGGAGTTGTTCACCACACATACACCAAACATGACATTTTACAATATCACAGGAAATAGTGTGTTTCAAAGTTTGCCTAAAAAGGCTACAACTCTCTTTTCTCAAGATGATCTTAGTCACAAACTCTGACATAAAATGCAGCAGGTGAGATTCAATCCATCAAGGAATGCTAGGCTTTTAGTTTTTTTTTAGTGTATTAGTTGCAGCTAACTGGTATCTCACTAAATTGTTTTTTAAGCACGTTTTAGGCATCGTGAGCCCTGTTACCCCATCATCACAAAAAAGGAACGAAACTTTTTAAACAAAAATTGTCTCCTCAACCTGAATTAGTTGAGGGGACTTGTTGTATTTAGCCAAGTATTTCAATTTTAGGTGTCTAATCAAATTAGTAAAGCTGAATAATTCTCACTTCTTATTGGCTCAAAAGGTTGTCATATTTCAGACATGTCAAGTTGCTGATTTTAAAATTTGTCACTCAGAAGTTGTGTTGAAGATGAAACAGAGATCAGGATTTGACTAAACTCAGTGATGCAGATTCTGGTAAATTAAAATTTGACACAATTAAAATAACCTTAAGATCACTGAATTTGACTCAGGGCAGTCCTAGTTCTTTTCATCATCACATCAGATTACTTACGCTGGCAGTTTTTTGCTGTAACGGCGTCTCCATAGAAACCATCAGCACAGCTGTCACAAGTTGTCCCACTGTAACCTTGGCGACACCGCAGACACTGGCCTGTGATTGGATCACAGCTGCCAGGTACGGATAGATCCAGATTGCTGTTGCAGTCACAGGGCTGACAGGACCCCCCTGGTACACGGGGCTGGCCATAGTATCCATTGGAACATCTATGGCAGAAGAAAAATGAAAGGATAACTGATAAATGATGATTCACAAGTTGCTTCCAGAGATGTTCTAGAGGGATTCCAAGTTAAAATGCTCCAAACATCTTTGGACATTTTACATAAACTAAAACGATTGGAAGATGAAGCAACTTTACTAAAAAATGTCTGCAAGGGTGCATAATGTGAAAGTAGTAAGAGTTTAAGCTTCATCAACTTATCTGTAGTCCTCTTTGTTAATTACCTCCACCAAGGAGGTCATGTTTGTAGTCTTGGTTGGTTTGTTTGTCTGTTTGCAAGATCTCCTAAAACCTAATGAACAGATTTTAATGACATTTACAGGAAATGTCAAAAGAAACAATTGACTTTTAATCAAATTTTGGTCACACTATGGCCCTGGTGGAAGTTTGCGCTGTTCTAGTTTACATTGGTACTTTGTCACGCTTCTGCACCCACAAGAGGAACATCACAATTCATAAACAGTACACACATAGGTGTTAGAATATCTCAGGAACAAATCACATTTCTGCTTTGTGCTTCCAACTTGTAGCAATCAAATGTCATTTTATTTTTAGATGTTATTTTCTCCTTTGAAGCAGCTGGTAGGCCAATCGCCCTTGAAAATACAACTTTGCTTTGCTTTTATGTAGTGAATGCTATTTAAAATTATAGTTTTCCTCAGCTTTCAAGTCTGCAACAAAATATACAGCAGCTCACCTCGTTTTTTTCTTTTAAATATCCCACAGCAGAACAATAATTTTAGATTTCAGCAAGACAAAAATTGATATATACAATGAAAAATTATTATTTACCTCAGCTTCTGTTGAGGATAACATAAACACATAATTCTCAAAACAAAATTACTAGTTTTAGTGTCGTTCAAAAACAAACCTGACAATTTAGATCCAGGTATCAAAAAAAAAATAGTAATGAATTTCAGCCAGTCCATGGGAATCACAAGCATTATCACAAATTGTCTCTGACCAGAGACACAAAATGCCCAAAGGCAACAGTTTTATTACTAATAAAACAGTCTCCTGTCAGACTCGCACAGACGGATTTTAATTTATTGGTACATAAACAAGGTCAGAACAGAACCAAGCACCGACAGATAATGAGGTTTTGAACAATTCCATCATCTTGAGTGTGAACAAGATGAGAAATCTGATTTTCAGCTGGAGGTGGCAGAACAGGCTGAACAGCATTTCCATCCTAGGAGAAGAAAAGGAATAATACTGATGCTTCAGTTTTTACAGAGACAACTGGAAATGAACCAGTGCGTTTATACCAGGGCCCAGAGGAGACACTACATCTTGAGAAATCTTAGGTCCTTTAAACTTGCAGATTTTCTTTTTTAAGTCTGTGGTGCAGAGTACAATTTTCTTCCCACCCATCTGTTGAAGCAGCATCACAGATAGAGATGAAACAGAAAGCAACAAAGAGCTTTATTAAGGGGACTTCTTCGGAGCTCTCACCAAGCTGAAAAAATAAGGAAAATTGTACAAACTTCACGTCACCTTATCAACTTTATCAACCCACACCTTCTGAACAATAAACAGATGAATCAACAGCTTAAATGATTGTAATGAGAGCCTTTTTCTCATTTTCTGCAATAAAACCAGCATAAACAATTAAGTATGTATTGTTCTTAAATACAATTCTGATAGGGTTGGACTATTAAACATAAAAAAACAACATGGATTTATGTTAAGTGTTTTGGTTTTAGTCAATAACAACATCTGATTGTTTCTAAAGAGGAAAAACAGGCAAGGTCACAAACGTATTAACTATCAAACCGTTTCAAGATGTATTTATTTTTGTTTTTATTTTTCTATTTTTTTGCTTTGTCAGAGTCTCAATTTGAATAATAATTTGAGGATGTTCAGATGTGACAAAATGAATTAACCTTGGAGTGCAGCGTGGTTACAAGAGCCACTAAAACCAAATAAAGAGAGCCTTCGCTGAAATAAAGCTCTACAGGATGAAAAGGGAACTAAAATGAAAAAAGCAGATGAAAAGAGATGGGAAGAAGGAGGGAGGGAGAGTGAGAGAGAAAGAGAGAGAGAGAGGAGATGGAGAGATTGAGAGGGTGGAAAGGTCTTCACATTGAGAAGAGAATTGAATTTATAGAGGAGGGAAAAGAAAGGACCGAGAGAAGGAAAGAGTCAAGAGGAGCCAGCCATTATTACCACTGACCCTCCTTGGTACTCAATAGAACTGGTTTATTAGCTTTTGTGTGTGCGTGTGTGTGTGTGTGTGCACGAAAGTTGCAGAGGTGTGTCTGCAAGTGTGTAGCTGGCGTGTGTTGAGCCAGAATCGCATCTTCCCAGTCAAGTGGCAAACTGTACTAGAATCAATCTTATTTTTTGATAGGAGAGCAGAGGATGGAGGGGTGTGGAAGGTGGGTGTATGTGCTCCCATTTGGTCCTATTTGTGATATAAATCTCCACTTTCAGACGTCAATTCTGCTCTATTCAATCACTTTCTATTTGATTAACTGAGTACATCCGTGTTTCTTTTGGGGCCTTGAGAGGTGGTGAAGGTTTACTATATAAAATAGTAAATAGTATTGTATCATTTTAGGCATTTTAAATGCAATATCTCTGCATTTTCCTGCTCAAAAATTAAAATTTGCCTTTCAAATTAAGTAAAATTTGATTTTCATGATGCCTTAACTCATCTGCGGTTGCTTTTACGTCCATTGATACAAACCAAGTTCAGTCATGCAGTTTTGTCACAAAACAGTCAGAAAATGATTGTGTTTTTAGTAATTCAGTGATTTTTTTTGTGCAGAAAGCATTTAATTCAAGTCTTTTTGTCAAGTCCTCTTCTTAGACATTAAAAGATGTTATAATAACAAGCTTCCAGCCACTGCTGCCAACAGGCAAAACTATAACTGCACCCTAGAAATTAATTTCAGCAATCAGCTTCATGTTGTGGCAGTGGAGCCTCTCAAAAATATTTCAAATGAAAATCGGGTTTTTGTATGTTTTTTTGTTTTTTTTGCATCTTGGATTTCTATGTCTATGTTGTCTTCATTACTGGTTTGCTAAATGTCTGAACAACAGGACTGTCAACTACTTTTATTGAAACACTTAATGGAAAAACTAGATTAGGTTTAATTGAACTTTTCTTTCTATAAAACAGATTAAATAATTATATATATAAAAAAATCTTTCAAAGGAAAACAAACCCAGTGGGAGAAATGCGCATGTATTGTTTACACAATGTAAATCCAGCCCACACAATATTTGATTGAATCACTGATGTTTTTGCTAAATATCAAGCATCTCTAACCACTCTTTGTGGTAGGATTTTAGTCCAATTAAGTCTGTTGTTTTTTCTGGCATCAATATAAAATTTAAGTCATACATTTTTGATAGTGCTGAAGTGTTTGTAAGGACAATTATAAAAACAGTGTTTTTTTGTTTGCGTTAGGTGTCATTTTGAGAGCTCATTAAAGGTACTCTTTGCAAAGTCATAAAGACTAGACAGAAAAAATATATAAAAAAACAAAATCTGTACAATATTTTTCTCATATTGATGGTTAACATATCCTGAAATTAAAAACTTGTGAGCAAAATTTGTGGCCAGCCGACTGCCAACCACCACATGAGCTTGTTTACCTACGAAAACAACCAAAGTGACTGAAAACAGATCAAGTGTTAATTTTATTGGTCATATTTGTTTGCCTACACAGACTACGGCCATCCTAATGTCACTCGTGTCTCAAACTTCCATGTGGTTCCAGGCGAATTCAGCCGAGTGCTTTGTTTACATTGGATGTGGACCCACATTTCAGAATTTGTAAAACTATTCGAGTAAACTCTTTCAAACTGCACCATTTAATATAGTTCAAAATAACATTTCATATGTTTAATTCATACTTTACTTTTAAATTGTGTGTTTCATTAAAATTAAAAAATCCAGAACAGGACATAGGACCTGAGAGATGCATCTGATCTGAGATGCTCTTTGGGAAATCAATTTGTTGGCACTAAAATACAAACAGTGTTATCTTTGGTGTCTGTTGTGCATAAGCAGCTCATAAGTCAAAGTTAAGTGGCGTAATGAACAAACTAACCAACAAAAAGAGGAGAAAAGTCCTCTAAAAATGGCTCAATACAAAAAAATGACAGAAAGAGTCCAAACAATTACTTTAACAGACATTTGGTAACCTTTTAAAAAATCTTACAGAGAAAATCTGATTTTTTTGTGAGAAAACTTTGAAAAGAAAAAAAAAACATGACTCAAGTCTGCTGTTCTGACTGAGTTTAAGAGTGGCTCACAAAATGACTAATTTGGGGTCTGGATTTGAATCAAATTGGTCCTCTCTCTGTGATGTTTGTAGACTCATTCCCATTTGCAGGGCTGGTAAAATAAACTTCATTTAACAAAATTATATAAAATAATAACAGTAGTCATATCAGCAGCTAATTGGCACAGAGTTAATTCAATTGAGGTTCCAATATGTGAAATACCTTATATGAGAGAGCATTTATATACTTGCAAACCCTAAATAGCAGCTTCTGACTCATTGGGTTTCATCTGCCAAGCAGGTGCTTGTGGGGGCTTTCAGCTATATTTTAAATGGATGTTTATGGACAGAAAATTGAAAAGTAGAGCCTTTTAGCAGCAAGTGGATAGTCTATTAGCATGGAATGAATGGAGTGGCTATTTTGTTGAAGCCCATAATACAGACAAATTGCCGTATTACAATTAATTTCCACAAACAACATTACAAAAATACAGTAGATAATGAAGTGGAATGGCAGGTAGAAGGTATCAATTAGACTAATAGAACAAGAAACAACAACTGCTGATTGCCTCTTTAATTCTGCCATTAGTTATAAAACCTTATTTCATATAACATTAACTCCTATCTGTCCTGAGCCACTTAAACAACTGTCAGTCTATTTTTCTTTACTTTAGGAGTGAACTGAGGCATTTTATAAAATCAGAACAGCACATACAATTACGTTAAGTGTGGATCATTCTGGACTTTCAGCTGAACAAGAAATAAACGTGTTTAAACTTTAAACATCACTGTCTTCTAAGCACCACAAATGGTCTATTAAAAGACATTTTTGATCATGTGACCATTCAACAAAGGAAAAGAAGAAAGTTGAAGCATTCAGGTTGCATTAATGGACTTTCTGTCAATGCTAAAGCATATTGGTTGCTGGGTAAATGCAGAGTGGTGCAGAGATGATGATCGCACAGAGACAGGGTTAAAAAGGGGCTGATATAAAGTCAGAGGAAAATTAGGTTTATAAAAAGACTAAAAGGCAGACAGAGAGATGCTGCCCTGGACAGTAAGGCAAGGCATGCAGACTATGCTTGGAACTGAGCTGAGGGTCCGTGTCCTCCAGCCGCACCAAATATAAACAGCTTGCAGTGGGGCAAGGATTCAGTAAAATACCACAATGTTTGTGATGAACTCCGTTAATAACTAAAGAAACATGAATCCTGACTGCTGAATGACCGAAGAAATTTACTGAAGACAAAACTGAATTGTTAAAGTTAAAACAAGAAGAAGAGACCAGCTGTTAGCAAAGCTGTAGCTAAAACCTAAAATTAACAAAACAGTAAATAAAAGCAAAACAATCAATAAAAACTGAAATTTGCCAAACCATGGCTAAAAGCTAATATTAGTTAAATGCAAACTATACTCTACAATTAGTAAATCAGAAGCTAAAATCTAAAATCAGCACCGTAATCGAAAGCTAAAATTTATAGGCTATAGATAAAAATAAAAATAGCAAAACGGTGTCAAAAAAATAAATATTAAAGCAAAAAGCAAAAGAGTGAAAAAGCTGAAACTAGCTAAAGTGAAGCTAAAAGATAAAAAGAGCTTAAGATACCAACAGAGAAAGTATGCTTCGGCAGATCTCAAAGAGAGCAACGATTTTGAAAGAACTGAAAAATTGATTTTTTTGGGGAATTTTCTTTGTAAATAAAGTTAAATATTCTGAGAAGCATAGAAGTTAGAAAAACCAAAAATCATGGCTGAATCAGCATTCACAAAAACAGCTAACACTGACATTTAACCAGCATATAAAAACTATTTCACCTGCTTTGCTCAGAATGAAAACAAAACTGTCACTTATAATAATAATAATAATACAAAATTGCAGAATTTTATACTTCAATGAAAGAAGATGTAATGATGGAAATATTACAGCAGTGGGAAAAGTGCCCAGTGGTTATTTAAATACAGTAAGAGTGTTTTGGTTCGCAGTGACATACAGTTACTCTGAATTAAGCAGACTATAAAAGGGAAAGTGAAGACCATCATACTGTACACAGGCTAGCTATTTTAAAATGGAACTATATAAAGCTCTAAAATTGTTTTGTATAACCAATGCAATGATTGGAATGAAGTTTTCTAATTATCAAAGGGGATGTACTGTCAACATCATTTTGTTTTAAATGTTTTAAACGTTTTTATTAGGGTTTTGTAGATACATTACCTATTTAGGCATATTGAACCCTCTGTTGATTAGAACAATTTAAGCACATGTTCCAACACTCATAATACATGTTTAAACTTAACTTTTAATAAGTTTAAAAATACAAAAACAACTTGGGACTAATTTCAGATGCAATTAATTCTTAGAAAATGATAAACTGTGTTTATGCAACTATGCAGATAAAAATAGATACACATCAGTCATAACTTCTTACGTAGAATTTGTTCATAAATGGTTGAATTAAAAGATGTTTTCAGCATTTTTGTAACCTGTTTTACGAACCTTTAGTATCAAACTTTGTGTAAAACTGGAGAACTGCAGGATTTATCTTTTTTATTTGATGTGTGCGCACAAAAAACAAAAACAAATAATTCTAACAATAGTCTACAACAACATTACGAATCTGGACAACCTATTAAACCCTCAGCAACTGAGCTTGTTTTTAGCTTAACATTGTTAAACGATATTTACTAAAAAAACAAAGTAAAATAAAACACTTGTTAGTGTAATTTGTGCTGCAGGGACTTTTAGCTTGATACAAACAGACCTAATGTAGTGCATTTCACTCAGCCTGGCTGCTGAAAAGACTTTATTTACTCCGTCATCACATGACAGTATAGCCTGAAGTTTTAACAAGACGACCATCCAGAGAGAGAGAGACTTCTCATTAGTGATGGGCTGGTAAAAAAAGCTCTCAGCTAATGGTACAAAAATGTCAGTCAACTACAAAAATAAAATGTGTGTTGGATAGACAGCCAGCTGGACAATGAGACCCAGAATACTCAGAATAGAGTTAATGAGAAACACATTCCATTCTCATTTGGTAGCAACTGACTGCAAGCCTGATTTATTACCAAACAGTGATTTCGAGGAATGAAAATAACTTCAGTTTTGTTGCACATCGTGGTCACTTGAAATTAAATTAATTAGGTTATGAAATGTAATTTACGCCTAATTGCTCCAAGTAACACTTTAATGGAAGGAAATACCAAAAACTGAGTCTGTGGATTTATGAATTTACATCTAATATTAATGATAATTACAGTTTTGTTTGTGTAAACTGTTTTTGACTGTGTTACCTGTCACATCTCGGTCCTGTGTAACCGGGCTGACACTGGTCACAAAGCACCTCCCCTTCTTTACCCAAGTGGCAGGTCGGGCTGAAGCTGTTTGGGTTCCCATGGTGATGTAATTGTTGTTGGCGGGATCGATAGCGTTGTCCGAGTGCAGGGAAAGGCAGGAAGGAGGAGAGGAGGAAGAGAAGACACAGGCGAGTCAAGGCCATTGTTTGTCTCCTCATGGACACATGGACATCTGTGTCCCTGCTTTTACTTCCTTGTCCCTATAGTTACGCTCACACCTACAAAACACATGCGTTTAATCTCTCCCACAAACACACACATTTACACTTTAACACACTCTTAATTCTGGAAGAGAGCGAAAACATAAATAAAGAAAAACCCTTCCTCGCCACAAACTGTTGCCTAAATGAGAACCAGAGTAAAGTGATAGTCGTTTGCCCTCGCTCTGACACCCTCCCACTTCCATAAACTATAGATAGTTCTGCTGGCTCGGGTTCCAGGCTCCAGCCTGACTCACTAGATGACTGACTGGCTCATTATGAGCCACTCAGAGTTACAGATAAGCTTGCTTGGCAAGTGCTTGTGCGGAAAACATAACAAATGCAAATTCTTTTAATAAAATGAGATATAGTTGTATAACAAATGTTATACAACTTCATCTTATTGTATGACATCAGCTGTATTTTGACTTTAAGTTAAAGTAAAACGAAAGGAGTGTTTTGTTTTTATTACCACATCTAATTTTAGCTCAAAATATGTAAACCTGACTGAGTTACAGCCCTTTTTGTGCTGGTTTTGATTAGCTGTGGTGTCCATCTTGAATTGGATTTTACACCAAAAGTTAATCAGTTGTAGAGGAACCTCCAATCATTGTTTCCTAAAGGTTTCATTAAAATCCATCCAGTGGTTCATGAGACATCATGCATACAAACAACACTGACTACAACAGTTAATGATATACATCTTGTGCAATAAATAGCACTTAGAGTAGTCTCTGCTACCACCACACCAAATCCTAGCTCAATATCTGTAAAACTGAGTGAATTACAGCCATTCTTGTGCTTTCAAATCAGTTGGCTAGACATTTTCATAGAATTAAAGTAGATAGTTGAAAAAACCTGACCAACAATATCTATTATTTTTAATAGATATTATTAGTAATCTTAACTTTTGTTGAAAGAATCTAACTTTTAAAAGAAATATATAACACCTTCAGTATTCATATCATTTCCTCTGTTAAGGATGTGTTTTATCTGGCCACATCTACCAGGTTAGAATGATTAAAAGCTCTGTGGCTGGAGAATCAACAATGAATTTATACACATTTATTGTGGGACATTATATGAATTTAAATTTAAATAATAAAACAAAACTTCTTAGCAATAAATTTATCTTGTGCATAAATAAAATATTTAAAAACTAGGCTGATTATTG
Source organism: Kryptolebias marmoratus (assembly GCF_001649575.2). NCBI lineage: Eukaryota > Metazoa > Chordata > Actinopteri > Cyprinodontiformes > Rivulidae > Kryptolebias > Kryptolebias marmoratus. The sequence continues at coordinate 5,639,700 of NC_051448.1, forward strand.
CTTATTTTGTGTAAATCCTCACTCATCTTTCAATGCAGACCCTAATGAGAACATTTTATTGGGTGCTCAGTAGAGGAAACGTCTGAGCACCTTTTAAACTTGTTTAGTGAACATAAAAGACATTTAGGGTATTTTAAGGGGTTGAAAGGCGTAGCAACAAGTTATTTTTACTGCCAGGGCTGAGTGAAGGTAAAAAGAGGCAAGCAGCGAGATAGAGAGTTGTATCTTTCTTTAGCTCATAGCATTTTGGACATGGCATTTCAGGACTGCAGGAAAATTCTCAGCTGCTGCCGCCTGTGTCTTTGTGTGCAGGCCTGTGCTCATAATGATGACATCACTCAGCGTGAATGCATTTATAATTAGTTTCAGAAAATGATCAATTTTCTAGCAGAAAGGTCAAGTACGTTTCTGCTTCATTCTGACTTAAGTTGAACTTTCCTTTGCTCTTAACAACCTCCATGACCCCAGTATTTTGCCTTTTTGTGCTACTCCAACACCATAGCCACACAATATTCCCTGTAGCTGCCATGATATGGGTTTGTTCTTCATCTTTTGTTTAGAGTTTTGAATTGTTTCTTGATTTGGATTGTCCATGTGAGTTGTGTTTTTGTATTAACATATCCGCTAGCTGTCCTCAGTTGTCCCCGCTTCCACGTCCTCACTCACTTGTCTCGCATTTGTAATTAGCACGTCTGTTGTCACTTACTAGTCACCCCTCCAAGGACACGTACTCCATGGTTTTCCTCAGTCCTTAGTCAGATTCTCGTACATTCTGTTAAACTGTCATGCTGCCAATAAGTTGTTCTGCTGCCTTTTTTCACGGTTTATTTATTAAAGTCTTACTTCACCATGATTTGTCTCCTGTGTGTCTGCATCTGGATCTCCCTAAACACACCACAGTGATACTCATAACACCCTGTTTGTACCCCGGTGTGCTCCTGAAAAAAAATCTCCATTTGTAGCGTCAACCAAAGAAAAAACAAAGAAACTACTATTTCAATTTGCCATTTCCGATAAAAATTAAAATATCCCTTGCCTTTAACATAAATGCACCAATCAGGTGAGGGCAAAGAGTCAAATGTTATTCACCTTTTGTTAATGTCAACAAGAGAAGTGGTAAATTTACAATGGATATTTATCTGTCTTGACTCAATTAGGGCTTACAAAGACTTACAATGACCTTCAAAGGTCAAAAGTAGCCATTACTCCTACTACGACTAGCACCACCACACACACCAGACTGTAGAGTTTCTTTTAGGGTTTGATTAATTAAGTGAAAACTCCTGACTTTCTAGTAATCTGTATTAATGTACTGTTTTACTTTCACTCCATGACACCATCCAACCTAGAAGACTCATATGATTAAAAAAAGAAGTCCTTAACGTTCCCATGTCCATTTTATTTAGTGTCCTTTTTAATAGGTCTTTGCGTCTGTATTTGAAGTGTTTTTGGAACCCTCAGAAAATAGTTCCTGTAATCTAAGCAAGTGTAATTTCAGCTTTGACAGCACAGCAGGAGTGACTTTTCAAACAAGAGTCGGAGTATGGTGAAGAATTTTTAAATTTTCTAACGATGTGTTTGAGTATGGCTTCAGGTTTTTTAGTAGCAGTTCTGATGATTCTAATGATAATGACATTTCCTCCTACAGCGATGATACTTCTGCACATCTACTGTTCCATCTACCTGCGGTGATGATATTTCTAACATAATGTCACTACAATTATATTCCTATCTATAGTCATGATGTCTAACTTTATCAGGAAGGGAGAAAATGAAGTAAAAAAAAAAGTTAATAAAGAAAGAAACAAGGTCGTGGAGTCAGGGAGGACAGCCGGGATCACATTAACCCCAAAGGCTCCAGAACCTACTTGTTGCTGGGAATGTTGAGTGGGCAGGCACATGGCTGACAGTCCTCAGGTAACCCCCGGGTGGTGTTTCCATAGTAACCAGGGAGGCAGGTGTCACAGTGATGACCTGCCGTGTTGTGGGAGCAGTCCTGGAGGAGGCAACGAGGGAGTCAATTAACTGGAAAACAACTTCTGTTTGTGTGAATGCTGATTCAGCAGTCATCCTTGTTTGCCCATTTAATTTCTTCCACGATTTTGTTTGCAAACAACTTCCACATACTATTTTAACTATTCATATAACAAAACGATTGCCTCAATCAGGGATAGTATACTATGACTTTTAGCATTTGTAACCTTTGTCATTTTTGAATTGTTAAACTTTTTTTTTTTTACAAAAGAAATGCACTGAGGTTTCTTCAGGTCCTTCAAAAACATTTTCTAAAATCTGCTTCATCATGACATAACCATACTTGCTTTATTTGTCTCCTTTTATACAGTTTTGTTAATTTTAGCTTCATTTAAGGTTTTCCTATTTAGCTTCTAGCTCTAGTTTTGCTACCTTTAAGTTTTAGCTATGGTTTTACTAATTTTAGCATTAAGCTACAGTTTTGCTCATTTTAGCCTCTGTTCTCCTTGTTTCAGCTTTAGCAGTCCAGTTAATAAGTCCTTTTTCAACTAATTTCAGCAGGGTCGTTCAGCATTCACTGCATTTTAATAGAAAATCCAGTTTCTCTGGATCGTGTTGATGTCAGAAGATTATGAGGAGTTTAGGTGTTAATCAAAACCATCTTTCAGTTTTTAGCACAAACATGTTTTGGTAACTTGTGAAATATTTTTCTATTACAAACACTGTTCTTTTCTTTTGCATCGTTTCATTTAGTTTATCTGCTTTGCATACTTTGTAGATAATGCAGTCTGACCTGGCAGTGCACAGACGCCTGAACATAGGCAGTTAGAAGAAGAGACAAATGCTGACTGCTGAGACGCACGTTTTTTTAAGTTGTGGTAATAGCTAATGCATAAAAAATGAGCTAAGGATAGACTCCATTGGCACTATTAAGTGTAAATAATGTTTTGTTTCTAGAGGTTAGAGAAGCAAAAATCAATTGGCTCGCATGGTACAGCACTGGATTAGAATAAAGGAATACAATACTTTGATACAATTTTACAGAAACAGTACTGTTAATAATTGTCACTGTCAAAATAATTATTACTGAGAAGAATAGGCATAAGTAGCAATCTTATGGCTTTAAGGTTAAAGACTGTGCTGCATTTCATTACCGTAATGCTCCTGAACACTGGATTTTTACATTTTGAGCAAATTGAACAAATCTCTTGGCTGTTCATGTACATTCAAAATGCAAGAAAACAAAATGTAATACTAAATACATAATGATACAAAGTTAAATAAAAAAAAGATTTGCTAAAGTCTTTTGTGTGCTTCACACTCACAGTAACAATTATCTGTATTAGACTTGAAGTGTTAATGTTTTGTTTTCAACACTGTTCTTTTTTTATCTTTACCAACAAGTTGTCATTTTTAAGCTAAAATGAAATCAAAACATTGCAACTGCAATATAACGATAATTCTAAATATATAGATTCTGTCATTTAAAAAAACAATGTGGAGAACTTTTTTCTTCTGTCATCCTGACTTTACTTAATAAGGCATCAGCTTCAACCCACGCATCAGCAAAATTATTCCCTTTCTTTTTTTTTACCGCTGAATAATAACAAAAAAAAACATGCCCAAAAAGGATTAAAGCATCTTATGTCTAGGCAACAAAAGCATGCATATGTAGCATCAGGTCAAAATGGGTTCAGGGACATTATTGATAAATTAGACAATATTTTATCATTAACATTCTTGTAAATTAAATAATATGAAGTTGCTTGTTGTTGCTGGCTGCCATGAAAGGCCGGCGATCGATCATGTAATGTGTCTGTCTGTGTGTGTTCATTTGTCTTCCTGTTAGCAAAATATCTGAAGTGTGAGTAAACAGACATTTAATAATTCTAAATAAATAAAAAAGAAGATACCTAAAACACTTCTTAAGCATAACACATAAATATTAGGATGTAAACTACAAAGACTTATTGCAATTTTTTGGGGGGCACTTTGTTACCAACCTTTTTTTTTTCCATCTACAGCAACTTTTCTAGTTTCATACAATCTAATGTTAAAATGTTTATATGCCAGTGATAGTCCAAATCATTGAATTCTCAGATCAGATGACCTTACACAGCTAAAACACACACTGACACATGCCCGCCATCTTAACCTGTACCTCCGTGGCATCATTCAGTCATTCAGCTGCAGCTACAAATCACAGCTGTCAGCGAAGGTGTGTGTGGATGGGTTTGACTGTCTGCCTGTCACTGTGTATACATACGAGACAGGTGCTAGTGTGGTTGTGAGTGAGTTAACGTCAGATTGTCTATGTGTGTATCTGAGAATTCCTCCCTGACTGTCTGTTGGTTGCTTTTTTTTGGTTTTGTTTAGTTTTCTCAATGTGTGTCTCCCTTTGACACATCCGATCCTCCTCATCTATAATGAAACATAACATGGTAATACAAAACCCACAGGTCTGTGTGTGTGTGTGTGCGTGTGTGTGTTCTCTGTGTGCGCTAACAACTGTGTGTTTTAGTATGTGTGAATTTAGAGCAATGAAAACTGACAGCATTAGCCTTAGGCTGTGGGTAGACTTGGGAGTGAGTGTGTGGAGAGACACAGAAGAGGGTTAACATGTATGTGTGTGTGTGTGTATTGTGCATAAATTATGAATGAGTGCGTGTAAACAAAGAGTGTATCACCCAGCAGTTCCTCTAATGACAACTAGAGGGCAAACATGAGATAAAATGAAGCCCGGGTCATGCAACTCAAGCATTACTGAGGTTTAACAAGGATAAGTCTTCAAATAAAAACCTTCATACCGGTACAGTTTGTTCCAAAATATGGTGGAATTTTCTACCTGTAACAGTAATGCCAAGATTAAAACCAAATTTGTGCAAAAAGTGACAACTTCCTATTCTGTTTCCAAGTGTGATTTCTTCTAAATTTATAGAAAAAAAAGAGTGACTGTAATTTATAGTTTTATATGATGTTTTTGTTTGTTTTTTGTAGTATTTCTTTAGTCTGCTAACTGCTTTGTTATCACCCGCCACTGAAAGGCAAAGGTAAGTGATAATGTTTTTATTCTGTCTGTTTTTTGCCAAAATATTTTGTGAACCATTGGTCAAATTTTATTGAAACTTGCAGACAGTGACGTAAATCTACAAGTGATAAAATTTTGGAATCAGCCTTTTTCTAAATGGCTGCCACAGCCAACTGACCCTAAAAAAAACAATTAAAAGTTCATAACCAAGCCAATTCTACAGATATTGACCTGGCATGAATTGTGGCGGGTGATATGCATTCCTTCGAGAAATGATAAGCTTTTAATTTGTTAGTTTTGCTCTCTGGTCTTCCTCCACACCTTGTTTTATTTTGCCAATTATCTTTCCCACACTGTGTCAGTCATTTTTACTCAGCATAAACACTCGGTAGTTTTTTATTTTCTCTTGGTTTCTCAACTTTGCTTGTTCTTGTTAGTCTCAGTTTGAGGGCTTCTTTTTTTAAATTAGTCACTATATTTACATCTCCTGCCTGTCTTTGGACAGTCTATCTGCATTAGGGTCTTCCGTTCCACACCTCCACCGCAAGACAGTTCTGTTGTCAAACTTTATCTTTCAAATGAAACCCAACAATGAGACATACTGAACTAATTAGTAAACTTACCAGACAATGGCCTGTCACCTCGTGGCACTGCATACTGTGTCCATGGCAACGGCAAGGTTCACACACGCCATTGTACAAATGTCCGTTGACTCTCCGATAACCTGAAATGCAAACCTGAAACACGCGTCTCAACACAGTTAGAAAGACAGAAAGACAGGCAGAACTGTATTCAAATGTCTGTGATGTTGACTCGTCTTTATGATCTCATTAGCTCTTCAATGACTTTGCAATTTCTGTAAATTTTTCCCCTTGTGATTATAGAAGTTTACTGAACGAATTAAAAACAAAATTATGGTGTCAGAAATAAATGAGTAAATAAATAAATAGTCTTAGCTACACTCTGAAACTTTAATTTCACAATTAAAGCAAGTTTTAAGAAAATGTTCATGAGAGGTTTTGCAGGGGAATTGTCAATACATTTACCAAGTGTTGACACAACCAAGTTTCATTTAAAAGGACAAAATTAAAAGTATTTCATATACATTTTTTTATAATCTACCTTTTAACTGACTTTATGCTCACCTCACAAGATAATCCAGCATATCCAGAAGGACAAGTACACATTTCTACAGCTGTCGCTCTCTCTCCTTTGGCAAAGGGATTTGCTACCTGCATTGAGAATAAGTAGAGCCTACACACACACACACACATATATATTAAACAATCCTTTTGGCCTAGTGACGATCGGTCTATTTTCATAGTTTATGAGCCTAAACAAGTCAGTTTGGATAATTAGGCTTTATAAACTTTGTGCTTTTCGCTACATAAAACCATGTTTATTGTCAAAAACGTTTTCACACGTTATTGGCTCCAACCTGTAAACGGCGCTGGTTTCTGTGCTGTACGAGGCCCGCACCATCACACTCGTCACATTGGCCAGCACAGACAGGAAGTCTCTCCTGCTGATTGGTTGTCCCGTTTCTGAAAGCAGGAAGTTCTCTGGAAGAAGAACAATGCGTTTGGTGCTGGGTGAAGATGGGTACACGGGCTGGCCAAACCTCCTGTCAACAATCTTCATCCCGCCGCCCTAATAAGCAAATTAAAAAATAAAAAAGTTGGCAAAGTCTCTTTTTTTTGTTATACAATAAACTCAGAAACTGAGGCAGTCTTTTTGTTTTTTGGGGCTTTCTTTTCCTGAAAGAGTAATAATTTTCTTTCAAAACTGCTCTAAAAACAGCAGGATATAATGATGTGTCATTAAGTAATGAGCTTCAGTTTCTATTGATATTTTGAGAGTACAAAACACAAAGTGGATGAAGCTCATTTCTTGTATCTGACCATCTCTTGTTGAGAACTAATCAATAGCTGGTAGCAGCTAACACAGAGCGACAACAACCAGTGGTGCAGGAAGGGGGTATCATGTCAATAAACCAATAAAAAAAAAAAAAAACTAATTGAGTGTAAGAGGAAGTCATTTGAACAGAGAACGCAGCACTTTCATAGGAACCAGTATATAACTTAGTTTGTCATAATTTCAGCTTTGATTTTGAAGAGTCAAATAATTTACAAAAACAGAAGGACATTATAACTTTTACCAAAAGGTTTTAAAGCTGAATTCATGTTCATTCAAAAATACTCTCTCCAGTGAAATGTTAGGAAGGCGATTTTGTTCATTTATGACCTGTATTTGTGTACTGTACCTAATAAAATATATGTTAAAATATGGATTAAAAGTAATAAACAATTGGAATTACAATCAGATCTACCTAAAGTTTCAATCTGAGAAAAATAGCATGATCAACTAGCAGTAATATAATAATAAATTTAGTAATGTAATGTGTTCATCTCAAATTAATTACATGCTTTCATTGGATTTTAATTACATGAAAATAAAACTGAGTTCCCTTAGCGCCATAGTTTTACATCTTTTATGTCTATGTGGCATCCTGACAGTTCATTAGAACTTTGATCTTACCATAACAGAATAAATGAACCAAACACGAGCTCTGGAAGGGATATTCTGTTTCTTAGCCACTGTAATTTTCTTTAATTGCTCAGAAGAGGAATAGGAGACAGTATTCAGTTTCAAGTGTTTACTAGGTGATGTTGATGTGGAAGATCTGCATTTGTTACTCTCTCTATATATATATATATTTAAATAACTTATGATTGGAAATCCATTTTTTTCCCCCATTTCTAACACATAACATTGTATTTTTATTTTTTCCACTATACTGGTAAATGCTGTGTGGATAGAGACAGAGTTGGGAAAAGGAACCAGAAAACAACAGTCAAGGAGAAAAACAAGAGATTGTTATCAGCCACTTTCCCAAACTTGCAAACAAAACACAAGTGCCTTCCTGCACATCATGAGGCAATGCAAATATATATGTCCAACATCTTGACAAAGATATGCAGAGCATAAACTGTGGAGCAAAAAGAGATACAACACGAGACAAAGGGTGAAACAGACAGTGAAGAGGAGAAAGTTGGTTGACAGTGTGTGGGTGGTTCATTATTGTCATCATTTGGAGAGGCTTTTTGTTGACAACAAGACCAATGCTTGTCCTCCTCTCCTCCTCCTCCTCCCAGTCTGTCGACACTGACATGTCTTTAAATAACACAAGCGCACTGGCCTGTGACTATCCATCTTTCAATTTTCTTTCTGTTTTTCAACCTATGTTTTTCTTATGGCTTTAAATTTCTCATTTTGCTACAATTTTTGAAGTTTTTGCAGTTTTTTCCTGTTTCCATTATTACCATGTGTTTTTTCAACTGTTTGCATTTAATCATTATTGCTACACATAGTTCACCAACAATTATGTGTATAAGAAATTCAGTCTGGACACCATATTTATTTAATTTGTCAATCCATGTATGAATAGAAGTTACTTCCACAATTCTTGTATGTCACGGGTTTTCTGAGCATAGGTTCCTCTTCTTAATGTTATCAGTTATGACCTAGTCCCCCAAGGACTATTGTGAGGGGTGCCAGGGTCACCTTTGCAGAACGCTGGGTTATTGTATAACCAAAACATCCTCAGCACAAAGCCAAGCTTGTTCTGGGGCAGATTGGACTCTGCCAGGGTTGCCCCTCATCTCTGATCCTGTTTGTGGTGATCATGGACAGAATCTCAAGGTACAGTCATGGAGAGGTCTTCACTTTTGATGAATAATGTGGATCTGTTTTCAAATAATGAGTGTTCACTGGAGAGGTTTGCAGCTGAATGTGAAGTTTGTTTATTCCTTTGTCAGGGACAATGTAATTGGAACATTGCAACAGGTTAAAGTAACATATTACCCATGTGCTGAAAACAGGATTTCTAGCCGTGATCAAGCTTGAGAGCTAGATCCTTCAAATCTATCTATCTAAACCTGGGGAGTAAGCCTTTGCCTCAAGCAAATAAGTTTAAGAATCTTGGTGTCCTCTTCACAAGTAATGGCAGGATGTAATAAAAGACAGGCAAATCAAGGCCTTGTTCTAAGTGATTAGGGTGTTGCTGAGGAGACAGAGAGATCTTTGGGCTTCTCTACTTGACGTGCTACATTTTCAACCCAACATTGAATAATCCGTTATAGCTGGTTGGATAAATGGATGATTATCAATGACATGATGCATTTTTGCGCAAAATAAATCATTTATTTTAATGTGTCTTTTTGTAATTTTAGGTATTAATGGGTCAGGATATGATAGACAAGTGGCCTTAGAACAAGAAGGTTGCATACAAAGCTCTGGTTTCCTCTCACAAAAAAGTGGATGTAAGGTTAATTGGTAACTCTGTAGTTACTAGGTGTAAGTGTTGAGCGTGAGTCTACTGGACCTGACCAGATTGTACCCCACCTCTCGCCCAATGACTGCTAGAGACCAGATCGACCCTCAACATAAAAAGCAGGTAAAAAAAAAAAAAGATCAAGACATTAAATAAATCCATCTGATCCTAACTACGTTTTCAAATTGGGCAAAAATAACAGAGTGGGAAACCTAAGGTAGACCTTTTCTATTTCCATTGAAAAACACAAAACAGAAAGATAGCAGCTAAAGAAATGTAGCTCATTACAGTATATACAGGTATGGCTGCTTTTCAGAAGTTGCCAGGAATAACCTTCTCTTGCAAAACACAAACAGTGCTAAAGTTTGACATCTTACACGGGAACAGACCACAAGACTTCTTGTCTGGGCAGAGAACTCATCTGTATACCAAAATAATTTAGATTCAATTCTGAGATAATCTATGCAACACATCTGCAATCATACTTGGCTTTATTACTTTCGACACTTGCAAATTTACATCAGAATAACTATATAATAAAAGTATATAACTCTACATGAATAAAATGCTATACTCAATAAGAACCAGATGATTGTTTTTAATCATTATGTCCCGATACATAACACTAGAATTAAAAGAGGTTGCACTTTTCACCTTGCCTGTCTGTGCCTGTTTGTGTTTGGTGTGTACCACATGCTCATGCACACAATGTTGTTTAGTGATATGGGAGGCATTAACAGTTAACTAATAGTGTTGCTGCTTTGCTTATTGCTGCCATGCATCACATCTCAACCTCCTCATTATAAAGACATACAGAGAGAGGAGGTGGAAGAGTCTTCATCTGCATTTTTTATTGCTAAGTTCAGCACTTCTCTGCAAGCTAGGGCTGTTTTTGTGTCTACGTGTATGTCAGTTTTTTGTTTTTTTTTAAGATTTATTTTCTGTTTTATTTAGTGTTTTTCACCAGTGGAAAAAAAAATAATGACTTGTGGATAAAGAAAAATGATGCTGAAAACAGATATATAAGCACAACAGTGTTTTTAAGTTTTGTAAACATTAGTTCCGACGTAAACACGAGATATTCATTAAGCCTTGGTGACACTCGTCAATGCTTTCTGCAGAGCAAAATAATTTCTTGCCATTACCAGACAACTGTTCACTGCTCCTAAAAATGTTTCAAATTTTTCCTCATAAAGTTTAATGAAATAGTACTGCTTCATTAAACTTTAATTGATTTGCATATAACTCCATCCTTACCATTACATTGGTTAGCCTCTGTACTTTTTGCCTTTGTCTGCTTCTCCAAAACTCCAAAATTCACTGTAGTCAATACATCCACTAAAGATAAACACCTTACAATAATACCTCATTTAATTTGGTAATAAGCAGAATTACCTTTAAAAATACCAAGAAGTGTATTAGATATTAGTATGTCAATACTATAAAACTGGAATCAACAACAACATTTTTTCAACAGGCAGATTTTTTTCTTTCTTTTTTTTTTTTTGAGTAGACCGTTTAAAACAACAGTCTGGCCGTTTGTGCAGTGACGTTCTGTCGAATAGTTATCAACAGTTATCAGACATGACATCAGTCAAGCACAGAGTACAGAGAAAGAGGCAAAAGTCTTCATCCAAGCTATTCCAAAACCTAACCAAAACAAGGCTCTGGTGCTTTCAATTTTCATATTTATAAAACAAATCTTTCTCAAAAGCAACATACTGGTGTGTGGGGCGATCTTATTAAAATGTTCACCGTCACCGTTATATGGCTCCTATTTTTCAAAGGTGTTAAACAATTTCATTCTTTTTTTTTTGTAATTGTATTTATGAATCACAGTCATCATCAGTGCTATTGTAATCAATGTTAAATAAGGCAATACAAAAATACTAAATAAAAAAAATGATTGAGAACATTATCGATTGAAGAAAGGCACCCGTCGCAGAGGACTCACAGAAGACTGAGTTTATTTTACTTTACTTTCACTTGACTGCAGTTGCATCAGGTGCAGACATGAATTATTTCAACAGTTAACTCCTCTGCAGTGTCCTGCTCCAACTGCAAAACAAACTTCATGGAAAACTAACTTTACAGCAGTTGCTGTTGCCACTGCTAATGACTGCTCAGCTTCTTGATGCTAACTTTGTTAAGTCAGGCATATTCATGTGAACTTGTTAACCTAACCTAGCACTTCATGGTGCAGCATTTCTTTATTTTCTTAAAGTAACTTGTCAATTCAGATTTGAATTCTTACTTTTAAAGTTGGAAAATTTGGAACACTGATGATTTAAAGTGCTCAACTGCATATCGTCTCTAAAGATCTGAGTGAGCACTCGGATTGGCTAACACATTGCCTTCATTACCCCAGTCTTTGTCTACAACTCGTTCTTGTGTTGTTGATTATTTAATAAATTAACACTTCATGGTCCAGATGAGCGTCCAGGTCAGACATGGTTCTGGGACCACCAATTGACAGTCAGCGCTCAAGGATATTTGTAACTTATAACTATTTAAACCTTACCTCTATTATAAAGTCAGGCTCTGAGGTGACTCTAATGGCCGTTTGCTCCTGCTGATCTGTAGTGTAAGACACAGTGAAGACCACACTCCCTCCATAGGCTGCTAACTAAAGAGGGAAAGAAAGAAACACAGTCAGTCAGAACAATTCCCTGAACTGGCATAATTAGTCATCTTATCTGTGTGACTTGGAATCACATGCATTTGAAAATATTGGTTTGGGTTAAGTTACAGCAGCTTTTTTTTAGGATATGCTCAGCCTTCCATTAGTGCATAAATAGAAATGACATTTATCATAATTTACAGAAACTAATCAGGCTCACTTGATTGCAATGAGATTCAAAGTAAAGAGTGTTGGCATTTAACTACAGAAAGAAGATGACGACTGAAAAAAAAAGCAAAATCAACAAAAAAGCAAGAGGGAGAACAACTGGGGATTTGACAGTGATTTTACGGAAATTAAAATAGAACAGCATAATAAAAAAGGCAAATGAAAGAGAAAAGAGCAAGTTTGCGTCGACCAGACAATTTATCACACAGACTTTAAACCAAAACTACTTATGTTTGATGCCTCAAACCACAAACAATGTTAAAATCCTAAAAATCTTAACAAGGTATACATATACTACAGTCTTTGTTGACTGGTGGTATTTCTTTGCAGCGTTTCTGTTGACACCACAGAATGAGCTTGAGCTGGAGAAACGCTGCATCGGCACGATCCTGAAATTTATTATTCTGCTCCAACCTGAACAGTAATGGGTGAGGGAGTGAGATAATAATGCCACCATAAAAAAAGAGAGGAGGGGACACGCTGGAGGAAGGGGAGGGGGAGAAGAAGAAATAGTCCTTGAGAGAGTAAGTAAAGAAGTAAAAGGTAGGCATAATGCCTCTATAAACTTCTGCCATTCTACATCATTACCCTCAGTTTTTTAAGCCGGAGGAGGAAATCACCCATTTCGCAGCTGAATGAAAACACACACACACGCACGCGCACACACAAGCAAGCCTGCAGGGGTGCTTCAGTGAATGTTTTATTCTATAACACTTATTCTTGATCTATCTCAATTTGCAGATTTGGACTCCAGAGGACAGTAAAATCATAGTTTAAACCCACACTCAGCAGCCCACATGTATCTAACACTTGTGCTGCTTGACCTCCTCCTTCATTCGCTAATCTGAAGTATAACAAGACATTTAAACCTTATTATTCACTGAAACAAAATGGCAGTGTTATAAGTTATGAACTCATCAACTAGCACAAGAGATCTTTCCTGCCACAGGCCACTACAATGTACCTGTTCGCTCTGATTGTAAATAATGCTGCTACTGTTTTTGCACATTTAAAATCATATTTTGAACATTATAAGTCTTTTGCAGTTTTTAAATCATATTTTGCAGTTTTAAATTACTGTTTGCACAGTTTGAATCATGTGTGTGCACAATTTTAATATTTTTGTACAGTTGTGGATTATTTTGTTGCGTGTCTGATTATCATCCTTTCAATTTGTTATTCTATTTATGTCTGAGTCTGCAACAACATGATTTCCCAAGCTCGTATTATTAATGTACATCCATCCATCAACCTACCCACCCACCCACCCAGCCACATATCCATCCATCTGTCTATATCTATTTGTACTGGTTTTTAAGATCCTACAGTTTGAAGATTGTAAATGTTTGTTTTTGAACTAATGCAACCAAAATCTATTCAAGCATTACAATTACTCAATTCCTAAACAAAACCTAAAATGATACTTGCTAAAAAACTGCATTTAAAGGTGAATCAGATGTGGACATTTAATTTGTCTGTCAAAGTAATGTTAATTTGTCCGCCAACAATCAACTTTCTACACGTTAGAGACCCATGAAAGAATTTACATTTACATTTTTGTTAAACTACTTTTTAGATTTTTAATATATCTCCCTTTCTAACTCCTACTGAAATTCTCTGGGTGTTTATCTGCCTCCGAGTCCACAGTGATTAACAAATATACATGTCCAGACAGCAGTGCTCAACAGAAAGTTGGATGTTTTCATAGAAAGCAAATGCCTACGATATTTGGAAATCATTAAAATTCTTAGTCGAAGTATATGTGCATATGTATGTTTTTGGTGTTTTTCATCTGTCTGACAATGTTCAATATTCAATATACAATAAAAACATAATTGTTGTTGCAATAAATTCTAGGAACTTCAACTCAAAATTGCACAAACAACTCTAGATTTAACCATTAATAAGTAAAGTGTACGGTGCTTTCCTCCGTAGTTCTGCTGTAAATGCATCCTCTGAGCATTCAGCAGAACATGAGCAAAGGATGAAACAGCAAAAGCTTTTTTTTTTCTGGATGAGGCTCTAGCCTTTTAGGGCTCCTGAATTTTGCAATTTACTTTCTTTGAAACTATTGACATTTCTCAGAAAACTCATTTCTCTTGATGCCATCCACCAAAACCTGGACAGAAATCAAAGCTTTTGTCATGGCAACCAGAGCACCAAACTCTACCCCGGGGGGAGAGGAAATAAAGAAGCAAAATACAGAAAAGAGAACAAACCAATGAAACGGCGCAGCATGAGAGGAAAAATTATGTGTGGGGAGAAGGGAATTATGGGTAGTGAAAACGACTGAACAATAAACACTCAGTTGCAACAGACATTAGTCAGATCCTCATGTGAGCTCGATAAGCCTGTTATTAACTCTATTAATGGCCAAAAGAAGAAGGAGACGTAATCCTCGCTGTTCGAGGCATAATCAAGAACCTGAGTCGATCTTCATTAAAGTGAAAGCCACGTGTATCAGTTTTAGAAGTCATAAATCCTGCAGTTAGACTCAAAGGCAGAGGTAGGATGGAGCAAAAGAAACCACAATAAAATAATTTCTTAAAAAGAAAATACGAAACTAATCAGATGCTACACGCATAAATTAGTTTTCTTTCCAAAACATTTACCCTAAACGAGAGAGAAAGAAAAAAGCTTAGCTCTGGAAACAAATAAGGTAACCTTAGAGTCACTGTGGAGTAAACATGAAGAGTATAGTTATAATATTTAATTTGCTGCCTGTGCCAAGGAGTGGGTTTGTCAGAGTGAGAGGAGTGAAAATGAGTCACCATCGACCTCACTCGTCCTACAGGGTTCTGAGCAGAGCCCTGATGTAAGAACTTTACCGTAACTTTAAAACAACCAAATCCAAGTATTTTAATGCCATTCGAGCGTTAGTCCATCCTTATTCTGGTACTGTTCTGCTCTAAAGCTCAGAATTGTGTTACAGCTGATGAGAGCTGCGCTAAAAAAACACCTTAGAAATTTCTAATCCAGCACTGCTGACAATAGAGTTTATTTATTATAAAATTTATCCAAATGTGAAACTTCAGATTTTATAAAATTTGATAAAACACTGTGTTTAAGTTAAATACCTTTTTACAAGTGACAGAAACTATACCAGAAAGAAGAAATGACGTGTTAACAAGGCATCAGCGTGTTGTTAAACATTTGTGGAAGAACTTTGTTTTTTTCTAACAGCATGGCTTTGTAATATAAGAGTCCAGGTGCTGAACTGGCCTCACTGCAATCTAAAACCTCTGACCAACAGAAAATCAGTCAAAATCTGGTTGAACAGCTAGAATACTCCATCAGACAAGAATGGGACAACATTCCCCTCTAAAAACTCCAGCTGCTGCTCTCCTCAGCTCCTAGATGTTTACAGATTGTTGTTAAAAGAAGAGGAGATGCTTCACAGTGGGAAACATGACCCTGTCTCAACCTTTTGGATATTTATTGTTGCCATCAAACTCCAAATTACCTTTTTTTAAAAAAACCCAAAAATTAAACAATTGATATTTATTTTGTTCCACTGTGAATAAAATTTGCCATTAGCTTTTGTGTTTGCTTTCATTTTTTACAAAATCCAAATCTATCTGGAATTAGGGTTGTAAATAACTAAATACAGGTCCTATGCTAATGGGTCAACTGAGTCAGACACCATAAACACCTACAGAGGTTTCGAATTAAAGCCCTGATGGGTCAGAACTACTGCAGCAGCTAAAAAGGGCAAAATTATTTGAAAACTATTAAGCTTATTAACAATTTTGGTAAGGACTTCTATTTGAATACCATTTAATTTTGTCAAGTAGCATTTCTGCTGTTAGGCGATGCATAGGGTGCCACTTAAAACACAGAGGGAAGCAATATTGTTGCACTTTGAAGTGGTTGTGTGCAGGACTGTGACATGATAATTATTATCGCTGGAGGGAAACAAGAGAAGGTTAGAAGAACTGCAGCTCAGTATGCACATCTCATCCAGAAAGATGTCTAAGAGCAGCTTACTCATTTGCTTCCAGTATCTTGGAGTCAATCAATTATAGTTCTGCCTCTCCCCCAGCTCGCTGAGGTTTGAAAGTCAACCACAGCAGCCTCTTGTGTTTCAGACTTCGAGAAGCTGACACATTCAGTCGATTTAATGTAGCTGTACCTGTGAGGCTCAAACCCCTCCTAAATATGTTTGTTTAATTACGACTGAAACGAGAAGAATCTTATGAGTTTTAAATAAATGTTGAAAGTGCAGCACTGTCAGCCTTTATTGGCTTGGATTGCAGGTAATGTGTTTGATGTACTGGAAAATTTTATTTGAAATGTAAATATTTGACTGTGCAGCGAATGCATTACGGTACAAAGCTGGTCTTATACAGGCGTCAGATAGCAGCAGCTTTTTCAACGGTGACCATCAATCTAAAGGGAAGATAACCAAGTTATCGAATATTATGTATTATTACCCTGTACAGGTCCTGATTCTCTTGTTTAGTTCAGCTTTTCTGATTTTTCAGCTTGATTTACAGTAAAACTGCACTTAGAAAACAGCCCTTTTAACTTTCTGAAACAACCAGTATTAAAATAAATGCTAAACATTCATTAAAGAAATTATATCACCTGCCACCTTTCATGCAAGAGATTTAAACTGGAACTATTTTGTGCTGAGAAGGGATTTAGGTTTAGCCATTTGGGTCGAAACCTGTAAATGACAATATGGACAAGCTAATGTAATACTATGTGCTCATGCCAGATGTGTTAGCATTCAGAGAATGTGTTGAGGACTCTCAGCTACTACCACACCAAAATCTACTCAATATCTGTAAAAATGACTGAGTTAGAATCTTTTTGTGTTTGCTAAAGTTGATTAGCTGTGGGAGCCATCTTGAATTGGGTTGACTTCAATTGCTAATGAGTTTTAGATGTACATCCAGTGATTATTTCACTAAAATATGTTCAGTGGTTCATGATATATTTGACAATAGATAGACAGTGTTGTTTAAAACAGTTATCGGCAAAGTTTAAAGTAAATATATTGTGCATTGTGTAGTTCTCATGGGAGGATTCTCAGCTACCAACACACACTAAATTTGAACGTAATATCTGTACAATGAACAACAGAAAGGGAGGAAGATGTGCAAATAGAGAAATGAAAGACAAAATTTACCTCATGCAATCAACACCAAAATGAAGGCAGTGATCTTTACAAACATTTGCATCTTTTATAAACTACAAATTGCCAGTTTTGTAAAAACTGATATGTCTCTTTCAAGTGATTTTAACCGTTACTGTGAGGTATTAACTTCTAAAGTTAAGCAAAAATGGAACACTTCTTTTCCTACATTGTCTTTTTGTTGTTCTTGGTTTGCAGTTGTAGCTCATTCTTTACCGCTCCTTTTTACCACTTTCTCCTTTGTTCTGACTCTACTACACAGAAAAACGATGAGTAAAGGTTAGAAAAAGTTAAGAGTCCAGACGAAAAGTTGCAGGAGAAAGAAAATGCATCATAAGCTGAGTTGTGTGTATTTACACAGGTTTCAGCACATTTTGAGTTTCTGTCATCATCTGTCAGGAAGAAAGTTTTCTGTTCCCTCCATCTTCATCCATCATCTCCTTATCTTCCTGTTTCAATCTCTCAATACTCCGTCTGTTTCTGTCCATCTTTGTCACCTTTTTTTTCTAAATGATGAGTATTTTATGTATGTGAGGCTTTCATCTGTCGTGCCCGTGAGTCTGTTTGTAAATCAGGGTAAAGGATGCGTACAGAAAGGTTAGTATTTGACAGGCTGCTAAAAATTCTGCATCACTATGAGCAAGAAATAGTTTCTGCTCAAAGACACAAAACAACCTAAAAAAAACTTGTACTCTTACTTTAAAGGCAACAAGCAGACATTTATGCAAAAGGTAATTCCAAATAATTAAAGTTTTAACTAACATTTCTTGAAGAAATGCAGAAATCTAAACTAAACCAACGTATATTGAGAAGGGAGGAGTTGTAGCTGTTTTAGTAAACCTTAAAAATAAAATTATGTGTGCTGTAAATGACTCTCAGATACTACCACACCCAATATTAGCTCAATATCTATAAAAGTGACTGAGTTCAACAGTTTTTGTGTTGATTAATGTCGATAATTAGCCATCTTAAATTGAACTGACACCAAAAGTTAATCAGTTGTATCTATACATCCTATTATTACTTTCTGAAAGTTTCATTAAAAGTCTGTACTTTGGTTCATGAGATATTTTGTTAACAGACAGGGTTGACTCCAATAGTTAGGTCTAAAGTTTTAAGCAAAGAACTTGTGAATGAGTCAGCTACAACATCACCAAATTTTACCACAATATCTGTAAAACTAACTGAATTGCAGGCATTTATGTGTTTTCTACAGTCAGCTGAGTGTGGCAGCCATCTTGAATTGGTTTGGCTCCAAAGATTTATCATTTATAGAAGCACATCCGATGACTATTTCCTGAAAGTTTTATTAAAATTGGGCAATAATATTCATTTCCTATTTAGAATACATAAATCTGGTGCAAGCTTGAGGAAAACTACCACATGGACTTGAAAGTAGTCGCCAAAATACTTCTAAATATATAGAACACTTCATTAAAATGATGCTACACTCTCATGTGGCAACATCCGGAGGTTATTTTTAGCTGAGATACACTTGCTGCCTCTTTACTGTCAAATAAACCTGAAACACTGGATGAATATTCTTTTAACTGCACACTCTTTAATGATGATAACGACCATCCTTGTGAGCGAGCAGTCCCTGGACTGACACGGCCAATAAAATCCCCAATGAACATCGGTGGAAAACGCTTCTGGACCAACGAGCACCCTCAGAGCTGGAGCCTTCGTGGCATTAATGATACAGGAGGTCATGCAAACGGTGTGGAACATTATCACACACACATTTCTGCTCTTATAGATCCAGTGCTAGCTTGTTATTACAAGCACAGCCTGTCATTTCCAATGAAGCACACTAACATGACGGAGCCCTGTTTGTGTGTGAAAGAGTCACATCAAGTCAAAGAGCATCTATCTGTGACACGATCAGAGAATGAAGCAAGGAATTGCTTTTTCATACACTGCTCACATACTGCTTCTAGCAATCACACACACATGTATGCATGCAAATACACACACACACACACACAGTGGTAATTTGTTTGTTTCCCATGTTTGGAGGCATGCGGTTCTGCTCCGCCGTCCCTAATGCCTCCAAAACACATCATTATCTGACTTATGTAGACCTGGGAGTCTGCGTGAGTGTTACTGCGGGAGCGTACGTGTTTGGTGTGTGCATGTGTGTGAGCGCTAAGAGAAAAACAGTTGATTATCGAGTTCAACAGGCGAAACACTGTTTACCCCGAGAGACACAAAGCAAGTGAGAGAGATAGAGAAAGAGGGAGACAAGAGAGCCAGGGGGAAGTAGAGGGAGATGATTTAGGAACAGCGAGGTGAGAAATGGGAGTCCTGGAGAGACGGAGTGAAGAGTTCGAGGAGCAGGCCGATGAAAAGGAGCTGGGACAGAGGGATGGTTAGAGGGAGGGAGGGATCCAGGCTCAGACAATGAAGTGAGATGACAAGCCAGGCCTGCAGGGTGCAAAGTAATGAAATTCAGTGGTAGATCCCTCTAAGCCACGACACGCAGACAAACATCACAGTCGGTCTGTTGTTGTGGTAGGGCAACAACTTCAGAAACATGGACTGCAGCTATTTACCAGCTGGAGTGATAGAGCCCAATCGAGCCCAAAGAAAACCATGGCACAATTTCAAACGGTCGACATTAGCTGAAGCTGATCCAGAGGAGGAGGACTGGGAGGGAGGTGAACATCCCAGTGGGATATATTCTCAGACGTCCACCCGGGGGCTTTATTTTTTACATCACAAACTGGATGTGCCTTAATGATACAGCATCATAAAAGCATTTTCATGTTGGCCTGTTACTTTTATCATCAAACTGTTGAATCTTAAGAGGAATCATAATTAAAATCAAATATTTCAAGCAAAATTATTCCAGTCATTTTTTTTTTAAATCTGTGCCTAAAACTAATATTTTTACCCAAAGATGTGTTGTGATGTGACTGAGGAGTACACATCAATGTCTCCAAGTGTGTGTCTGCAACCAACCTGGTTTCCCAAGTATAAATCAGGTGCGTTCCAGTAGTAGGCGGAGCCAAGATTAGTCACAACGTCTGAGTGTCTGATGCTAAGATACAAAGGCGTCTCTCTGTGAATAGGCCACACCCTCCCTCCTGTGTCTCCAACCAGATGCCAGCCAGTCAGAGTGGTCTCCTGAAAACACAGCAATCAGGCAGAGAGAAAAGAAGTCATCTACTTTCCATTGCACACGCGGCTCTTTTACTGTAAACGGTCGTATAATTTAAGTCATTTTGCTGAAAGAGCTTTGCCAGGATTGCACACTTTTCACCATTTTCCTGCTATATTGAAAATCTGGGTTTTGAAATGGGGTCAGCTTTCAATTTCAAGTTTTTATGATGGTAAGTTTTCAGTAGCCTCAATATGTGAGGAGCTGGTGTATACACCGATTTTCAACAGAAACACACTGAATTTTGTTAATAACTCTAAATCAGTGTAGATGATTCATTCCTTTCATGTAATTCATCAGTAAATTAGGTAAATCATAACACCGTATAACAGTGTTTTCAGTCAAGAAGAACTCTACATACAAGCCAACCAAACTCAGAGAACAGGTGAAAAAAAAGCACTTGCTCTTCAGCTGTAGACTGTAGCTGTGAATGTCTGGGAGGTTTTGGCTTTTTAGTAACAACATAAGGGCTATACATGAAGCATATTCTGTTATACCGATTTGTTCAATATTTACTCTATAATACTGACAGTTTAAATGCTTCAGTTGTGTTCATTTAACAGCACATTCAACGCTGATTGTTTCATGTGTCACAAAGGTAATAAGCCATACATGTAAATGGTTTCAACAGTGCTCTTGACTTTTCTTAATGTAACTACTGTGTTTTTCACAGTTATATATTGTTTAAGGTCATTTTTGAATTAACGGACCTACATTTTGGGCATACAAATAATGAAAGTAATGATAATTTGGCCTGTGCCTAATAACCAAGGCTGAAACTGTGTTCAAAATGTTCACTCTTTACATCTTCGGAGGGTTTGCATTATGGCCTATTTCTATCGATGTAGTCTACAACGTATGCATTTTTACAGAATCTATATAGTAAATGAAAAAAAAAAAAAAATCCTGTTTAAGTTTTGAACATTACTACAAAATGGCTGACTAACTACAAGGTGCACTAACTGAACAATTTGACTTGTTTTAGCTACTCTTTACTCTTAGATTAAGAACAAATTATTCATTCAAAAGGTAAAGAAAACTTCACATAAAAGTTAATAAATTATTAATAGTTTAACTTTTTTGCTTTTCTTTATAATTAAAATGCAAATAAAATAAAATGTGAATGCCAATGTACATAATTCAATTCTGAATTAGTGCCAACATTACAAAACAATGCAAGCAGGAAACTATTAGATACAGTAAATATCTACCACCACCACTGGGTGATGTGATCCTACTGACTGATGGATCAGAGGCAGTCAAGCTGAATAATAAATACAAAAATACTGTAAAGTGTACAAAAACAGAAAAGCTCTACATTCTCCAACTTTTGTTATATTAAAATACATTTCTCATCATTGTAAACCCAAAGATTTGAAGGGATTTCAGGGAGACCTATGAATATATTTACAGTTGATCCTCATGTTTAAATAAAAGGTTGCCCAATTGCTTTCCACTGACAGCACTTTTAGGCATAAGAGTTTTAAAAACCAGGAGTTTTCATTTGATGTTCTGTACAACTAAAACCATCATCTGAGCGCCTTCTGGTCCACAGCTCAGATAAACCATATTGTTATGGAAATGTCAAGCATGTAAAATATCCACATCCGTATTTGTTGCCATTGCATCAGAATATTATTTGAATCTGAAAAACACTTGGATGTTTCAATAAATATGTAAAAATAAAGACTCCTTTATTAGTTCTGTAAATCTGCCACATGTCAGCCTCGAAGTCCAAAAACTGACACCTTTAAAAGAGGCTTGTTTCTAACTCCTGAGTGATGTGTGTGTGTGTGTGTGTATGTGTGTGTGCATGAAAGCAGCACAGACACATACGTGTCTTTGCAATTAACCTAACCTTGGCTTCCCCTTTTGAACACACACACACACACACACAGACACACACGCACACACACACTATCGGTGTCTGAATCAGAGCTGTCATCCTGTCAGCCTCTCCTCTTCCCTCCTCTCCCACCTCACCTGTCAGTTAAAAACTGTTTTCCTCTTGCTTCACCTCTCTCCTCCCTCTTGCCTCTTGTCTTGACTTTCCCTTCTCCTTTCTACTCTTGAGCTTTCTATTTTTTTCTTGGCAACACTTTCCACCTCATTATTACTCTTCTCTTTGCCCCTTACCTGCACCCGACAGCACGGAGTTATATTTTGTAAAAACCATTTCCTTGTTTCAGATTTTTCACTTATCTAAATGCCTTTTATGATTGCTGGGCTAAAATGTCTGTGCCAAATTTTGTGTTGCACTCTTTGGTTAAAGCTCTGATAAACTACTGATTAGCTTTGTTGTCAAAGCCCAACTAAACAAAAGTTTAAAAAGTTTAAATAATTATGGCAATTAGTCAAAACACAGGTCGAAGAATTGCATAACTTGTAGATCTACTGGTAACCCCATTAGACCACTAAAAGGAGCATTACATACATTCCTAAAAACACTTTTTGCTACAGATGTTTTACTAACATTATTTCCAGGGTCCAAACAGCCACCAGGTTACCCAAACAGAAACAATTTTATACCTAAAACGTTTATGTGGCAAGTTAGTTCAATTGGAAGCAATGGATCTTTTTCTTGATTTGTGCTATTATCAGATTTGCCAACATTAAAGGGAAAAAAAATTATTTTTTTCCTCAAATTTATTTAATAATGTAATGAATTCATTTATAAAATGTAAAGTGGAATTAAAATATTTACATTTTGACTGTGGAAAATTGATTGCATAATTAAGCCTAGTAAGATTTTGACTTTTATTTTTTTATTTTATTTAATTCTCTCCTTTTTGGAACGTATGAAAAGCTTAGTATTGATGCTGTTAAGACACCATGCACAACACATGAAAGCTTTTCTGGCAATGAGAAATCTAGTGTTCACAGAAAGGATAACCCATGTGCGTACAAATCCTTAGCTGCATGTTCTATAACTATGTTATTTGTGGTCATTTACAGCACAGTTTTATGACATGGGTTCAGGTTTTGTATATTAAGACATGAAAAGGGCCCAAAGACATCCGCTGCCTTTGGAACTATAAAGACCCCAATCTGCTCATTAGATGACTGAGATCATCTTCTGATCTTGGCAGAGGGACGGGATCTTCTCAGAGTATTGGACAACTTCCATTTATATATTTGGCAACTGCTGCACTCTGCTGCAGTGTCACATCTTCTTGGCTCGGAGCAACCAAACAGAGTTCTCCTTTCAACCACTTCGCTGAAGTGTGCAGTCTCCCTCAAACTTGTCTCGTGCCTCTTTTGCAACACAGTTTATTCTAAAATTAGGAGGAATATATAAAATGATGATGATACAACATGATCACAATAAAATACCAAGGAAGATTCTGTTCATTTAGACGAGCAATCGTTCTGCTCCTTCAAATCTCTAAATTGTCAAGGTTATTGAACATTCATAGTAAAATTTCGTGTCAAAGTTCAAAGTCTGACTGCACACAATCTAAAATTTTTATCTGTGTGAGCAGCTCTGCTAATTGCAGCTATTTTGCTTAATTAATCCCACTCAGTTTGGAAAATAATCTTTTTTTTTTCCAAAAGCTGGCAAGACAAAGGCAAAAAGGGCAAACAAATCAAAACATTATACAGAGCAATTTGTGTCAGAAGTCAAGCTGCCCTTATCGATGGACAGATGTTTATGGAATCTAATTTTACAGTGAATGTTTCTTGTTTTATAAATTGCAGACAGGAAGTAGTTGTCATTTCAAATAATATATATTTTTTCCTAATTCAAGTAAATGCTTACATTCCTATAGAACCAAGTGGAAGGAGAGCAATGGCTGGAAACGCCCATGCAGAAGCACTTTTCACAGCCACGTCGATTATCACGTTGCAGATTGTAGAATCCAAGTTTACAACGGTCACACTTCTCTCCCTCCACATTTTCCTGCAAGCGAGAAAGAGGAAAGTAAGTCAGCACGAGGAGCGGAAGCAACAAAGTTTATGAGCTGTCCTCAAATATGAGCACAGAGCATGTTATTGGAGTGTTAATGTGGTGAAAATAATGATGACAGGGCTAGAAAGGTTAATGCAAAGTACTTGTCATTATGTGTGTGCACGCATGCATAAGAGTGAGTGTGTTTTTGTAGATGTGAGTGTGTCTTGACCTTGCATACGCAGGGTGTTATACACGGGTCCGTGTTCGTGCTTCCTTCCACGCTGCATTCACACCGCTGACAGGACGGGTAGTCCTTATAACCAACAGCACACCTGGGAGACAAATAAAATTACTATCAAGATAGAAAAACACAAGAAAGAGCTAAAGATAATGTGTGGATGGATAATAATAACCACCACAAATTCAACGTGTTAATTCTCAAAATAACCACGGCTTCTATTTTGCTGAAAAATGTTATCCCAGACAGAAATGAACAAACCCATGCAGTAATATCTTAATTTACAAAGTGACTAAAGGTAAGTCAACTATGAAAAATGTATAAAATCGACAAACAAGTTGTGTTAATCCAGTGGGGAAAAAATTACCAGCAGCATTGACAATAATATGACAGAATGATAAAAAAATATTGTTTAACAAATAAGAATAAAAGGTATTTTGTTAGCTTATATAGATTTCATGAATAGGTTTTTAAATCACCTGCCTCTAAAGACGAAGAGGCGGTAATGTTTGTGCCTGTGTGTCTGTTTAGTTGCCTGTAGCTTTAGCAAAATATCTCATGAACCACTGGACAAGTTTTATTAAAACTCTTTGAAAGTAATTAAACTAATTAAATTTAAGATAGCAACAACAGCTAATCATATTTGTCTCCGCAAACATCACTATAATTAGGTCAGTTTTACAGATATTGAACTAAGATTGGATGTGGTAGTATCTGAGCATCATCACCTGTATATACACATTGCGCAAGATTTTATAATCTCATATAAGATTGCACAAGGTGTGACCAAAACAGCTATAACTCTGTTCCTTCTCAGCATAAGATCTTAGTTTATAACTATAGCATGGCTGCAGGCAGAATGCATTCCTTCAATGAATGTTAGGCCTTTAATTAAAATGCTTTTCTATATAATCACAGGTTGTTTTAGAAAATGTGTAATATCATCAATTACAGTCACTCAAAGCAAAAAATAAAACAGCCTTTTTTTCCTATGACTCTACTATGGTCATTTATTAAGTGACTTTCTAGTTATGGCTCCCAGTGTCATATCATCATCTACAATTTTAATTTTAATCAAAGTTTTTGGACAATATCAAAGCACTAATAGGAGCAGACACAAGCTGAAAGGTTCTGCTCACCTGTCACTACAAGTCTGTCTCTTTCAGTGTGTGTGTGTGTGTGTGTGTGAGCATGTGAGTCTCTCACCTGTCACATCGCAGACCCCCAAAACCTTCTTTACACCAGCATGACCCTGCTGGCTGACCTGTCAATCAAACACACACAAAGGCACACACATTTTAAAAGACACAAAAAAGGAGAAAACTCTTTGAGGTGACTGCAACATAAATAGCTCCACTTAAATAAAAAATAAAATACATAAAGGGTGCAAAATTATCTTTATATAAATAGTTCATCTCACTCGGATATTTTTTAATAGCAGAAGTTTCTGTACATGCTACTGAGCTTCAATAAACTAAATCCCAAAGGAAATCAAGCTTGACTAACAAGAAGCACAGATAAAAATCCTGAAGGTATCTCTTGAGAAAGAATTAGATTATTTATATTTCAAGATGCAAATTTAAAAGAGCAAGACTGACAGACACAAGGAGAATTAGAAGGAAAAGGTAAAATTATTTGCATACTGGGCGTAGCTTGGCTTGGATCTGCGACACATGATTGGCTGATAGAACCATGAGGGTCACATGAGCATTGGATGCAAGAGTTATCCTCATCTGCGCTCACCTGGACGGATAAAAAAAGAAACATTTAAGTAGAGTAGTACTAGTAAGGTAAAGACATGCACATCTGTCATACCTCTTTAGGTCTGTAGTAACCAGGAATGCAACTCTGACAGTTGATTCCAGCTGTGTTGTCACGGCAGCCGATACAGACTCCGCCCCCTCTGTACTGACTGTGAATGTCCAGACTGAGGGATAAATCAGCTACTGTCTGATTAAAGTAGCACTCCTCTGCCTTACCATGGCAGTTACACTCTGAAAACACACACAAGTGGAAAGTTGGTGGGCTTAAAACACTCCAGTGAACAAGTGGTGTGGCCTCGTCCCAGTCGACACCAAAGGCGCAGCACGACCCATTTTACTGGGACGCGCGCCCCAGGATACATCTGCTGTGCCACAGTAACATGTCAGAAACGCCAAGGCATACACACAAAGACATTTCCTCTCACTAAAGTCTTTAACTGTTTGGAGCATGTTGATATTAAAAAGTCAAACTCCTACAGACAATGTTTGAAATAAAACAAACAATTTATACAATTTGGCCCCTATAAAGAAGGAACTTTGGGTCCCGGAAATATTTACAGTCAGGTAGAACATAGATAAATTCAAAAAAGGTTAAAAAACAAAAACAACTGGACTTCTATTCTGTAGTTGAAGACATTTCGAGGAGCTTTCTCAATTCAGAAACAGAGTCTTTTAAAGCTGAGATGTGATGTAAGCTGGATTGCTTGCAAATTGTTCTCACTCTCCTAACAATAGAGGCTCGTTAGGGTCCTTGTTCGTCTGACTCACTGATGGGTGTTGATTGGAGTGAAACTGACTGGGGATCAGGCCTAAAGCTCCATTATATGTTTTTGAAAGCTGGAATCTGAGACCTCCTCCTCTGTTTAATGTTGGTTTCTCCTTTTTGACATAGATGGCTTCTTTTACCCCCCTCTCGAACCATCTGTCTTCTTGGTCCAAAATATGAACATTTTCGTCCTCAAAGGAGTGTCCCTTATCCTTGAGGTGTAGGTAAACCACTGAGAAGCGAAACGTCTTCAACTACAGAATAGAAGTCCAGTTGTTTTTGTTTTTTAACCTTTTTTGAATTTACCATGGCCTGGATGACTGAGAATCTACACCAGCAAACATAGATAAATGTAAATTTAGACCCATGTTCATCGTTGAAAACTATAAAGTGACCGTTGATTTAGTACATTTCAATTTATCTCATTATAATAAATTATCTCACACATTCATGACTGCATCTTTGAATTTATACCTTTCCCAATGTTTTTATCAGTATGAGTATGGCAGTGGCAATAATATTAATAATAATAATAATAATGAGCAAAGCAATTAAAGCTGGTAAAGCATGAATGTGCCCAAGTATGGCTGTATGTTTACCAACGCCTTTTCAACGGTATTTTATATCCAACTAAGGCTACCAATCTGATTGATTTATTTTCTCAGAAGTTGTGAAAAAAGCTTTTATTTTACTCTCTAGACAATGAGTAACATTTAACCATTGTCTGAAGAACAGTGAGTTATCTTCAGCGTTTTAAAACTGAAGAAAATAAAAGCATTTTTCTCTTCACTTGGCTTGCTCTTGACAGTTTAACACATTTAATAAAGTGGTCAAAAACACTAGAATTAGATTTTTTTTTTAAATTCTCATTTGAAGTTCCAATGCAATTCCTGAACTTCAGCTTTATTTCACGGATGCAGTTGCATGTTTGTGTCAGAGTGTTTTATTTAAACACTGCTGAGCCTTAGAAAATGGCTTTTAATTAATTTAGAAACAATAATGTTTGTGGATTTTTTTGAGTAAGCTATTATTTCTCCCACTAAATGTTTAGTTCTAAGACCTTCTGGGATTGATGAAAACATGTTGAATCAACCCAGGCTGGTTCTTTTAACAACTGTTTGAAGACCTCCTTTCACACAAGTCACATTGGGTCAATGTCAAGGCGTCAGAAGTGGTTATCAGGCCTCATTGACTACAGAGTCTTTCAGCAGGTGTAGCCTGTGTGAAATAAAATGAAAATTACATGTTGTAACCCGAGTTTTATGACAACAGTTTCTAACCTTATTCCTTTACTGCTACACAGTTGATCAAGGTTAACAGATGCAAAGGTGACTTTTCATGGCTTAATACACCAAAGGCTGATTCCAGCTGGCTGGAAGGAATGTAAATTTCACTCCACTGATGTACAATTTTATTGAGTATAATTATAGGGATTCTGCTGTAATGTTGCTGTATCACAGGGTTTGTAGAAACATAGCACCACAATAAACAAGAAACTAACGCATCATAAAAACTCCAAAAAAAATAAGTTTCCAGACCAAAACGATGTGTTGTGGATGAACTAACATCAGCTCAAGTTAAATGCGCGTTATTCAGATGTGTCACGTTTTTCTTACTCTCACAGACATGCCGAGTGAGGAAGGTCCCTGCCATCCAGGGCTGCTGGTGGTAACCCGGGCAACAGCGATCACAGCTCTCCCCACATGTATTGTGTTCACATTCACAGCTAAACTTCTACATATGCAGAGACACAAGAATGCAGACAAACACAACAAACACAGTCAGTGTAGTTTCACAGATTTGCTGTATCGGTTAAACAGATGTAGCTCATTATTGAATCGTGTGTTGACTGGAAGCTGATCATGTGCGAGTACTAAACATGGTATTCTGTGAACAGATCTGAATCAGTCCCTTGAGTAATTAAAAACAACTAAATGACAGACCTTAGATTGACAATAATTTATATCAATTACACACATAATTATGAGCCTTGATTCATAACCATATCATAGTTTCTTAGGTTACAGAATTAAAGCATAACATAAGAAAAACATTTTGACAAAGTTTATGACAGTCCTGAAGCTTAAACTGATCATCAAGATGCTTTGTTCATTTGTTTATTTTTTGCTTGAGAGTCGATTATGCTTGGTAGTATGTGCAACCAGATTTATACTATGGTAATACTGGTGTTAGAGTGAAGTAATGCTCTCCATTTACCCAGAATTTGTTCAAATTTAATGATGATAACTCAGAGGTCATCTTGTCTGGTGCCCCAAATTATTTCAGTCTTGTTGTCTTTAGTCTTCAATCTTTTTTTTTACTAAATGAGGTTGCTAAAAAAATTATCTTTAATCTTGATGCTCAATCCAAACACGTTCAGTCAAGATTTTTTTCCGTCTTTTCAGTGGCTGACCTAAAGAAATAATTGCACATACATCTGTCGACTCTCGCCTTCTCTCATTTAATGCACTTTGTGCAGCTATTAGCCAGTGCTCTCTCTGTTAACTCTAGTTATTTCAATACACTGCAGCTAGACTCATTATCAGAACCAGTTTTCTAGCATTCCTTCATACACTGACTCCTTGCTGGATACTGTATTGATTTTAAAATCTTCCTGCTTACCTTCAAAGTCTTAAATTGACCTCGCCCCTGAATGCAACACCAACATGGCATTTACCTTCCAGACCAATAAGATCTATAGACAACTCCCTGCTAACTATCCCCAGGTCGCAGACTGTAACAAAGAGAGATCGAGACTTCTTCACAGGACAATTTTAAGAAAATCAGGAATATCAAATTTCTGTTTACCTTCAAAAATTTAACTATAAAACGTTCTCCTGTGTGTAAGCCTTGGATGATGTCTGATATCTTTTAAGCATCTTTATTGTTGAGGTGAACACTTATCTGTCCAAACTCACCTTATTCTTTTTTGTAAACCATTTTGTATCTTTGTAAAGTGCTATACAAATAATATTTTTTACTGTTGTTATGACTAACGCACACAAAAAAAGGCTAAGTCTAAGAGTCTTGGAGTTCCTGGTTTATCATTCTTATATAATAAACCTGATAAACATAGAAACATCAGTCATCAGGTGAGTAAGATAATTTATGTATGAAAACGACCGCATAAATATAAAAACCGCAGCTCTAAACAGCTAACCATTGACAAGAATAACCTATTTAAAGTCTATCAAACAACAATGCTTTCACTGGAGTTTGAAAGAAAAAAAAATGCTTTCCAGATTGTCAGTAAGTAGCAAATTGGTTTGACTATTATTCTCCCAGGAGAGAAATAAACTCATAACTAAAGATGTGCAGTCAAAGCAGAATGTAACAGCATGTTGGCCAACTCTAATGTTCTGTAATTCAATTGAGGAATTTCTGTAAATTGGGTTATGTGCTAAGGGTGTTAGATTTAACTGAGAACAGTGCGGCACAATAACCAGGCAAGAGCCAAGTTTGGATTTGTTGGCACCAGTGAATTTTCCCCGGAGACACAACGACAGCTCCTGCTTTGGGCTGCCATTGTGCTGAGCACACATTTGGGCAAATGCTCTGTAGACGCTGATCAACAAAATTATCACACAGGTCTCCAGTTTATCTGCTTTACTGAACGGCTGCTTGGGACTTTAGTGAGGAAATGGTTTGAACTTCTGTCAAAGTAAAGCAGGTGGCTGTTGTGTGATCTTTACAAAATTGCAAATACAATGTGCTTGTAAATGTGTCACATTCAGGCTTGTCTAAGTATTTTAATGACCACATAATACACTGTAACCACCATCAGGTGTATTAAATTTGCATGTGACGTCATCTCTCAGCTCTTGATACACTTTTTTTCAGTTAGTATAAATACCTTTATAATATAACCTTTCAGGATGGGAGTAGGAGTGAAAAGAAAGTAAGAAATTGGAGCTCTTTACACACCACTGATATCACTTATTGTCACTGACATCATCTCAGAGGGACGAGACACCAGTGTCACATCGGAGCTACACTTTGTATTTAAGCCTCAGGACATTTAAAAGCACACAAGATCGTGCATGTGCGCTTGTGTGTGTGGTCAGAAAAAAGGAGCGAAAGATCAGATGTCTGGTATCAACTACACCTCTGTTTGAAATGACATGAGAGACAACCTTTCACTGTGTCACCTGTGTCCCTGAAGGCAGCCACACACTCGGGAAGTTTGATGTAAGGTTGTGGATAAAAAGCCGAAGCCTCTGGCTTCACTTTGCTCTCATTTAGTGCCATGGAAGAGCTTTATTCCTTTGATGGTATTGTTAGCTGCGCTTAAAAACGTAGAGTGAAGATTTTTACCTGCGTAACATGGTTGAGTGGACAGGCTTTGGCGTGGCCATAGCAGATACACATTCCTCCAACTGAGATGTCCTTAATGGAATAATAATACTGACGAGAGAGAGTAAAGGAAAGCACAAGTCTGTCAGAATGACAACAACGTTAGCAAACAATGTAGAAATTAAATTTGGAGGTTTAATCAGACAGAGACTTTGCTCTCGTCTCTCAGTAGAAATAAGGATTCAAAAAAAGATAACACAATGAATTACAATACTTGTTACAAAAGAAGCAAAACAAAGTAAAGTCTTCTGTTTTAAGCCTCACCCTTCTTGTCACAATGTAATCAATATCTTTGGGGTCGTTGAGGGTCAGCGTCATGAGGTCGGCGTTCAGCGTTCTTATTCGCTGGAACACCAACCTGATGTAGCGGGCAGAGGTAAAGTGTAGCAAGGTCGGGGAGGGGTCCTCTGCACTGGGTCGACCATTGATCAGAGATGTGTGGATCTAGAGTCAGAGAGACAGAGACAAGTAACATCAGAAGTAAGACAAAGGTGGGCTTCCCAGGCCAGGATTTATGGTGATCATAGTTTTTTTGTAGCAAAAGACAAGTGGATAATGGTAAGTGGAGAGTTTAGAAAGTCTTTTTTTCTTTTTTCTTTAACAAACAATTATTAAAAAAATAAACCTTTCACATAATGTGACTCATCAAATCTTACTAAATTAGGACATTCTATTTTAAAATGTAATCATGAAGAGTGAACTCAATCAAAAGGTTAAAAAACAAAGATATTTTATTTGAATATTCTATTTCACAGTCAACAATGAAATATGGAGATATTTATGAGTCCTATAGCTTTAATAGCAGGTAATTTAAAAAAAGAATGGCCTAACCCTCATTGGATCCTCACCACAATGTGTTTGAATCCATATTTTTACGACTTCGTGTTTGACCTCCAGTGGATAGAATGATGTGAGCAGAGTCAGCATTGTTTTCACATTCTTGTGCTGAGTGTGGAAAGTTTCTTGAATATCACTTCAGACTGAGGTGTGTAAGTGCAGAAAATGATTTGCAACATCACAACTTGTTTGGAATTCAATGCTTGTTCAACAGATAACTCACAGCAGTGTGAAGTGGAAACCTGCAGTTCTCATTGAGCACAAATCAAGACCAGAAATCAAGCTTTTTATGTAACATATATATAAATTGTCATAATTTATGCATGCATTGATTAGACAGGAGATGACATTTTCATATACAACGAGACATCTAAAACATGCAATGGAGTATATATATATATATGCACAGGAATCCTTAACATGCCTGGAAAAAAAAACAATAACATCTTTTAAGGTCCAACAAGTAAGCTTATAAAATTACATTAGAGTAGATGAATCTTATTCCAAAACAACCAAAGTGTAAACCAAACCCCAAGTGGGTTGAAAAAAAGTTTAAGGATTGTATCAAACCAAGATCTATCAAATTTATTTTCGACACAATGGCCATAAATTGTCTTACAGTAAAGAAAAAAAAATACCTTTATGACTGTGAATGTGAATTAAGGCATCCTTTATAAACTCACCAATGACCTCCAAAGTCACCAGATTTCAATTTAATTGAGCACCTTTGGGATGTGGTGAAACAGGAGATTTGCATCATGGATGCGCAGCTGACAAATCTACAGCAACTGTGTGATGCTACCATGTCAATTTGGACCAAAGTCTCTGAGGTCTGAGGTCTGAAGTCTGTTGACTTTATGCCACAAATAATTAAAATAGTTCTGAAGGTAACCCAGGACCAGCAAGGTGGACCTAAAACTGTGGCTGGTGAGTGTATCTAGTAAAGAAAATGAACTTTGCTCATTCTAGTCACACCAGATTAGTTGCAAATGACTAGTTTCAGGAAAAATGAACTGTATAAAAAATTAAAATCTATGAACTAACACAATCCTAACCGTACAGGAGGGGCTTACCTGCACTGACAGCTGGGTTGGCTGCCACAGCCCAGAGCAAGAATGACAAGACATGCAGAGAGTGACTTTCTCTGATAAGGGCAACATCATGTTCCTTTATCATAGAGCAAATAGTTGACATAACTCTGTGTGAAAAGGTGTGTGGATATATGAGTCCAAACATTTGCATCACAAGTTGTTGTGGCACATCTCTCTGAAAGTCATTGTTGATATTCCACTAGTTGCGTGTATACATTTTTTTACAGAATCCAAAACTAAATGATTGCTTCAAGTTTAAACAAAACAAAAAAACCTAATGTTGTTCCAGCGCTGACCTACATTTAAATCAGCTCTGAACTAAATGTGATACAGTTCGCATCATGCATCAAAATTAATTAACAAGAAGCCACATAAAAAGCAGTGTGAGGTTCGGGTTGCCTGTCTGTCTGACTGTCCATCTGTCTATCTGTCTGTCTCACTAATGTGGCCAAAAGCAACATTTGGCATCTGGAAAAAGAAAAGTCTCAGAGAGGACCGACTGACTGTGTGTGTGTTTGCCACAGAGGGAACACTTGATGGGTGTAAGCTGCACCCTTGGAAGTAACGAAGGCAGTGGCTGTGTGTGTGTGTGTGTGTGTGTGTGTGTGCGCTGCCGTGTGTGATGAGTGGTGGGGTGACATTGTGAATGTGTGTGCGATGCAGTGACACATCGCGTACGACTCATTATGGTTTCACTGTGATCAGACGGCTGGGGAGCTGTCAAACACACACACACACAGATTCAGACACCTCCGTCGTTACTTGCAGCTCTTGACATCTTCCAGCTCACACCCCCTCTAGCGCTCCCCCGCAGGACACAAGCACGAACAGTACAAACACACGAGCGCACACCAACACTTGTGTGAATGCATGCGCGCACTCAGAAATGCATCAGCAATTACAATCGTTTGTGGGAGATGAAAACGTGGGATTAGTTTGTTTTACTGCAAGTTTGTGTACGTGTGGGGATGTTTGTGTGTTTTGTTGTCCTCTTCCTTTTTTATTAATGCCAGTTACAGCTGGCTTGCTCTTCTGTTCATACTGGATGCAATCAAACAAAGATGATCAAAGCAGCCCAGCAGTAAACACTGGTGTACACACTGTGTGAGTCTGAGCTTAATATCTAAACTTGCTGTTTCTGTCAATGATTTAAATGAATTTTCTCAAATATTTTATGCACATGCCCAAACCACCTGACTATCACTCATCTTTATGTTCACCTTTGCATTTCTCCCAATTAGCCACAAATCCAGATTACTCATCCCCAGATCATCTGATGTGCCTACCATTTTTTTTTTTGTTGACTCCCTGCAGAAAAATCATTATGGGATGAGTTTATAAAGCCCAAACAGTTCAGTTACACAACAAACAGTTCAAATAAAAAGCAGGGAATGTATGTACAAATGTACATTACAAATGCAAAGTAATGTATGAATGATTTACAAATAATGTAAAAGCTTCTTTTCTGGAAATAGTAACCAGTCGACCAAAGCTATACAGTGTTGACTATTTAAATTTGATAACAAGAACACACATCAAAAAAGTGAAGGGACTGAATATTTACCACTGTTGCATCATCACCTTTACTGCAAACATGCAGGAACCTAAAAGATCAACTGCTATAACGTTAAAAGCTGTTTTTTTACTTCTTACTTGATATAGGAATTCATTTACACGTCATGATTTACTTTGATGTATTTTTTTTTGTTGTTGTTTAAGAAGCCAAATGTTTTCAGTGGATTAAAGGTTTCATCTGCAGGTTAGTCAAAATCTGTGGTCCAAATGTTTTTAAAGAACATAAAGTATGTTGTTATGTGTTAATGTGCCTTTACTGATGTGCAAATTACCCGTAACATGTGTATTAATTCACCTCAAGACACTATACATGTTGGCTTGTGAACTTCTCACATTAACCTGGACGATACAGTGTTCATAATCTCAAAAAAAAAAGAAAGTCAATTTTTTCTTTCACAAACAATTTAAAATTGTCCTCATTGTTATTCAGCCCCAAAGGCACTATTTACTGATTCATGTTACTGACCTGTTGGCAAAATAACTAAATTTGTATAAAAGATTACAACAGCTGCTGGCATTAGCCAAAAAAAATGTATTTTAGAACTGAAAAAGTACTAAAATTAGGGGCACTTTATTTTGGCCAGGAATGAGTCAAATGACTGAAAACTAAACTCAAGAATACATTGTGAAGCATTACCTCTCCATTCTCCAGTGGGTGAATTTTTGAGTAAAAGGACGTGCAGATAACTTCATCATCTCTGGTGTAGGACGGAGGTCCCGTCCGTGGGTTTATGTTGAACCTTGTCAGGCACTCTGTGTCTGTGATTGCGTAGTACTGCCAAGGTTCAAAAGTCACACCATCGATTGAACGCTCCAAGATCCAATTACCTGTGGACAAAAACATTAATGATGAAATGCATCAAATATGTGCATGGACTGAGAAAAGATCGATATGAATGATGACAAACGACCTAAAGCCTTGCCTGGGTCACACTGCTTAATATACACAGAAAAGTGACAGCATATTCAAATTTGTTTTTTAAAAAAACATACCAGATTTTTTCCCAGCTCTTGTTATATGCAAAATGAAGGGTGTATTCTAGTGGAAAAGCTAAATAAATTAGATTGTTTTCTATTTGTATACAAAGAAAGTGGTGAAACTAAAATTTGAATCTAAATTTCTAGACTTAGACCCATTTATTGGAATTTACTTTATAGTTCAATTCACTTTACTGCCATTCCAGCACAGTGCTCTATATTGGCACAATAATGCCATTAAAGGCTAAAGTTAAAATTATAAAATGAGGGATTAATCATTCTGTGTGTGCATATCCTCTGAGGGAAGATCATTTGCTCTTAAGACAGTAGTTACTGGATTTAGCTTTTAATGAGACGGAGGCTGAAAATATGCTTGCAACATGCATTTTCATCCCACACTCTAATTTTATAACCAAAGTGGTGATGTATAACACTTGAAACAGTATGTAATTGCCTTAATAAAGCAGAATTCATACCTGGACGAGGTGAGTTGGCTGCCTTTATTATCACATAGGCTATCTGGAAAACCTGAAAAATGCAGGAAAAAAAGACAAAATGACATAAAAACTCGTAACATAAGATAAACGTTTGAACACAGTGCCTTCTTAAATAAACCTGCCAGTCCTACATTTTCAGTGCAGTACCTGAATGTATTAAGATTCAAGGTTTTTGTTTTTTTGCTAATCCATGAATCATTCAGTCATACAAAAGCTTCTAAATTCAAGAGATGAACCAGTGTTGTGTCAACACGAATAAATTAAAACTGATTATTTGGGAGATTTTATTTCCTGCAGCCTGTCAGACATATTGTGTACTAATTTCTTTAGCTGAATCTATAAAAGTATCATAATTAGATTTTTTTTTACAGTTTCACTGTGCCAAATACAAAACCAAAAAGATAAAAATTAACTTAAAACATCTAAATGTTACTCTTTTTTCCCATTAAATTCATAGCTTTGGTTTTTGCTGATTCCTGATAAATTTGAGAGTATTAAAGTAACTAAAAATTGTAAAACTTCAAGATTTATACAAGATTTACACTATTTATTCAGATTATCCCGCAATTGTAACTAGTCATAAAGGACATCAGTTTTTGTTTTTAATAACGGAAAACTGGGTTTGTGTGTTATAAAAACAATAAATATACTGTGGTCTTTGGGCCACACCGCCCTGCATGTTTTAGATCTTTACCTGCTTCAACACACCTGGTTTAACCTGATGACCAGGACTTGATGTGAAGCTGTGGAGATAATTTATTCTTTTGAATAAAGTGTGTTGGAGCAGGAGCACATCTAAAACACGCAGGACAGCGATAGGACCAGAACTGTTAAACACGTAGCTGGAGACGATGTAAAGATTAGATGTAGGTCGACTGTGGACTCCCCGTCTCTCTTCATCACCCTGTTTTTCTCCCCTTCTTTTCTCTGCGAGCATTTCTCTCTTTCTTCTCGTGATGTGGGAAGCGGTGTCACATTGCACCAATTAGAATGGAGAGAAAACCACCAAGTGTGTTTGTGTGTGTGTGTGAGAGAGAGAGAAACTGTCTTTTAAGGTAACCTTATACCAGTCATTCAAGGCCCTTTCAAAGAGTCACTGTTATCTATGTTCATGTTGAGGATGAGATGTGTGTGTGTGTGTGTTTGTGAGTAGTACAGCTTTCAGCAGTATCTTGTAATATGGTGACAATTTTAGGCCAGTCAGACAACTCAAGAAGCTAAACACAGATCAGTACAGCTAACCCATGCTGTGGGTGCCTGTGTGTGTTTGTGTGGCGGGGGTTGCTGCAGTGTGTCAACTTTCAGTCTTGATCAAATGTGGATCAAACGGGATATTTATTTTTTTTTGCCTCAAAAGCTCAACATAGCATCAGATGAATACATAGTTGTCCTGACACGGATCACACTTAGAGCAAATAAGCATCACTTACGTTCAAGACATTTACATCACTTAGGTGCATTAAGGTTGAGCTCTGACCAGAATAAGATTTTACCAAAGGTTTTAAAAGCATTTTTTTCTTATTTCTTATCATTATACCACAAAAACTAAAGAGTTCAAAGCAGCGGGGAATCTGCAAGTTTCATCATGTTTGGTTTAAGACCTTGTTACTTCCAACCACAGCAAAGAAAACAAAATGCTCTCAAAGACTAAAAAAAGGCAAAACAGAGAAAAATAAAAAGGGCAAAGATCTGAAATTGTTATTGTACAGAGTTGAGACCTTATGTTTTTGGAACAGAAGGGTTTAAAATTTAACCTGAAGATAAACGTAAATTATCTCCCGGTGGAAATGTCCTTGGAAACCCAAAAAACAAAGTTGGATGGAGACCCGTAAAATTTTATTCTCACAAATATCTTTGAAATACTAAACTAAACAAATCATTTTAGCATAAATTGTTTGACAAATCTGAAAGCAAAAAGTCGTTAAATACTAGGAAAAAGCTTTTAGCGCATATTCGTACATGATAACTAAATGAGCGAGTAAAATGCTTATTTTAGAGCTATATCAATCCATTTAAGCTCTGTGTCCACCATGGTTGGGTTGCCAACAATTAAACAGTCTGAAGAATCCATTTTGTCTCAGTTTGCTTTGGACACGGTAACAGCAGTTTAACTGAGCAGCTGGTGTTTACGGGTCATTCAAATGGAA
The DNA here is from genome assembly GCF_001649575.2 of Kryptolebias marmoratus. Lineage (NCBI taxonomy): Eukaryota > Metazoa > Chordata > Actinopteri > Cyprinodontiformes > Rivulidae > Kryptolebias > Kryptolebias marmoratus. Next base: position 5,678,323 of record NC_051448.1, read on the forward strand.
AAGTGTTAAAATTCCCCCTGGCTCAATAAACTGGCAACTTCCATCAACTTCCATTTCCAGTTCGTACATTCCACCACAATTTGCACGTGAGGAAACAAAAGACTGACCAAAATGGGATTTGAAAAAGGAAAAAAAACAAACATTAAAGCATGCTTTAGGATTTACAGACACATTCATGCACAGGTGGACGTGGCGTCAGAGCAACAGAACTGGTATGTGGACTCGTTAAAATTTATTGTCACCTCAAATGAAACGTGTTAACATCTCACTGGAGTAATAAAGTAGCTGTTGGCCCAGTTTTCCATAATGTGAATCATCCAGTATCCGAACCCACAGCCAAACAAAATGCACAAAAACAAGCAGCAGATATTCAGTGGAACCAAATCACTGCAAAGCTTTTCTACCTTTTCAGCTGAGCAGCCACTGAAAACAGTTTAAGAGATGTTTTGAATGCAGCTGCCTTTTGAATGACTGCCTCCTGACAATTTAGCACCAAATAGAAACGTTCTTATTTGAGCTCAATTGCTCAAAAAGATGAAATTTGAAAAAGAAAATGTTTTCATATAAAATGGCTTCAGTAAATACAAACCTAGTATAGATAAAGGAGGAGCAGCATGTCGTGTTTGGCCACTGAAATCCGTGTGCCTTTGTCTAAAACTGCTCAACACTTTTTCACACAAACACATTTACACAATAATTGCTCACAGACTGGGTTGGTAAGTCGTTCTTTAACATTTTTTTTCAGTCTACACATAACACCAGATGCTACAATTTCTCCCACACTCTCATATTGGCACAAGCTACTGTCAAACAAGAAACCAACAAAGTTTCATTGAGCACAACAGATGTTATGTTTAATGATGTCTGTTAGAAATAAAAACAACAACAAAAAAAAATCCTGGCACATAAAGCTCCAAGAACACAACTTCCTTGTTTACAGTATCTGTTGAAACGTGAAAAGCAAAGTTTGTTTTTGTACATTAATAATGTGCTGTATGTTTGTCTTATATTTCCATGTACATTACACAAAACAAAAACAGAAAATTGCGTCGTTCCACTTTGACTTTATAGTTTTAAAGATAACAAGTTAGTTACAAAGATATCAGGTTTCCTCCCACAGAGCGGAAACCTGCATGTTAGGTTCATTGGTAACTCTAAATTGTCCCTCGGTGTGAGTGAGAGTATGAAAGGTTGTTTGTCTCATGTGTCTCTATGTGGCCCTGTGATGGACTTATGACCTGTCCAGGGTGTCCCCCGTCTCGTGCACGAAGACTGCTGCAGCTTCGCCGCGACCCAGACAGGAAAAAGCAGGTAAAGAAAACGGACAGATGAATGGACAAAGATAACAAGACATCATATTAGCCTTTAAATGACCTTTTCAAATATTAATATGGTCTAAAATTGTTTGTTTTCTCAATGAGGAGGTACATATGTTGCCAAGAAAGATGGATCCACACCAAGTGTCTCTTTTCAAAGCACCACACCACGTTCATTTTCTGCCTGAACTTTGAATATTTAGAAAAGAAACTTGCGGTGTCAATAATTCTACTTTCAAAGAACCCGGAAAATGGACTCAATCATCCTGCTAATCAGGAAAATGAAGAAGAAGCTGGTTGGGCCTCGTTTATCTGGAGACAGAAATGACCCATTTATAAAAGAGTGCATCAATAAAAAAAGCTGATGAGTGTTGAATGAGTTGCAAGCTTGTTGTGAGCTGTATAGTAAACACTAATGTGAGTGGTAGTGCTTTTATGCCAGCCATGCTTTTCTGCATTTTTATTACAAGATGTAAAAAAAAAAAATTCCTGTGGATTTTTAAACTTTTGAAACCTCTAATTGAACACAATGGCTTTTTAACATAAATGAAAAGTACGAAAAGTAGAAACCTCCCCTCACATCTTTGACCAGTTTCATTGATCAACGATCTGAACGTTTAATAATTGTGTGAAAGCAGCACTCACGCTATCGTTTTCCTGCTTATAGTTGCTTTTGTGTGTTTTCTGTAATCAAACAACAATTTGTGCTTTTTTAACCATTCATATACCAAAATGTCAGCTGGATTGGAGTAGTGTACTGTGACTTTCAGCACAACTTTTATACTTTTTGAATTATTTAAGCATTTACAAAATAATACTCATTAATTCATTCCAATATATTCTGTTCAGCTAATTTTAGCTTTTAGCTATGGTTTTGCTAAATGTAAATCTAAATCTCCAACTTGGAGGAAGAGCCAAAACTTGGAGGAATTCTGTGCCCTCTCTGGCCTGGGAACACCAATTCGTTCTTCAACAAAACTCAACAATGTTACTCAACATTCAGAATTCACACTGCATTTCCTCAGTGTTCATCCACCAATTCATACAGAATCTATTCTTTCAAAAGTCCTAAGATAACCATGAAAATAAGTTTGTGTGTGTTCGAGGTATTTTGGAGCTGTGCATAAAAGCATTTTTTGAGTGACAACCTCTTTCGGGACCCTGATCACCAGGTTCTCCTTTCCTCCCTAGAGAGCAGAGCCGGCGCATGATTTGACCGCTGTCCATCAATCAAACTGATCGCTGCATTTCCATAACAACTGCACTGTAAGTGAATCCTGTCTGAAGCTGACAGAAGGGAGCTGCCACAGAAAATCAACTTCAGGTGCTTATGGCAAAGTAGTTCCGATATATTTACTTCTGATTTGTTCATGTCATTATCATCATCATCAATTCCAATTCCATCAGATGAATTCACACGTTTGAGATGAACAACTGCAAACCTTCTGCTTTGATACTGAGTGACTGGAGGTGCGACGGAAACAACGGTGAAAATGTTGAAAATCTCGCGTATTTACATTCAACCTTGAAAATAATTGAAAGTTCAACTTTTCAAAAGGTCAGAAATGATTCACAACCCTCCTCCACAGGTCTCGGCAGACAACTTCTAGTGTATTGTCAAGTTTGATGCATCTCCACGCACAATTACAATTCAAGAATTCATTGGAAATAAAAAAGAGGAGCAACTTCAACAGACACCAATCGTCTCCTTCACACACACACACGCAGTGACACACGAGGCCCCTCAGCTCCCACTCTCTCTCATTATTTAGTCTTTCTGTCCAGAGAGGCTCAACAATAACAAGGGAGGAAATGAGAGTGGTGATGTCACAGGCGATGAACCACACTCACACACACAAACACGAACACACAAGGCCACTGTCATTTTCTGACTGAGATGACTGTAGTCACAAGGGAAATTCAGTGCACTGGAGGGTAAATAGCTTTCTATTGGACTGATCGCACCGCACACATACAAATACACAAAATGAGAACACACATATGTATCCAAAGATATTAATGGCATTCAGTAGTCAGTCAGAAACTGTGCACAGTACCTGATCCACAAATTAACTTTAAGGTCACAGGTGAGTGAGTATATGAATAAGCATGATGATTGACTTTTTGGACAGGTGTGAAAATGGTGTGTTTGTGTTTCAGAGACCATTTAAAGCAGTTTATTTACTCTGAAGCTGCAGCAGAGCAATGAAAGGTGTGATTGACAGACGTAACGACATTAAGGTGTCACAATGGCAGCTGCTTTATTTCCTGTTCAGATGTATGATTAATGTTCTGGGCATTCGATGGCCGGGAAAATAAATTATTACAGCTTACTTCAGATTTGCTTATTGCTCTTTTTCTCCTGGTTCTGTGCATCTGTGGTCATTTTGCTGTAAACTGTAAAAGTCTAACTGGAAATACTGCATATAAATACAACTTTTTTATGAATGCTTGATTAAAAAGACTTTAAAACTGCTGTTAACCAGGAAAGCTGCAATTGTTGGATTTCTATTTTAGCTTCACACTTAGATTATATACAATTTTATAATTGTGTAATTTTATTTATTTTGATTTGTATATTTATTTTATTTTCACTTATTTGTATCTGACTTTTACCCTTACAATATCTAAATTTTTATTCTTTTCATTATCAAAGATTAGACAGTGCATTGGGAATTAAACCAGAAGTGCTACCAGCATGACAAATATGCCAAATTCTTGGAATTTATTAGCTCAGTTTTTAATAGCTGCTCGATTTTTATTCCTGTATTTGTCTAAAATAATGTCATTATGCTGTGACATTTCCCTGGTGTATTAGTGTTTGATTACTCATCTAAAATTAATCTATTCTTAACCTTAAAGAAATATTTAAGTGACTTTTCTCAATGAGCCAAATGGTTCTCATCAATCCAAGCTCAGTGCCTCATTAGCTTCATTCTCTTGACCTTAACAAAATGCAAAAAAATATATATCTAATTTGTTGAATCCCACTTCTTGAATAAAGTTAGTGTTTACTTTCAATGATGAATAAATCTTTCAGAATTGGCAAACTGAAAAATTCCAATTTGCAAACCGAGACTTGTTTTTGAGATAAAACACGAAGGTGTGGAGGCTCTGGAGCTCTTGGATAAATCAGAGTAAAGAGTAAAAACTCTTCAAATAACACAAAACTTATGAATTGTAGTACAAGGAGCTCGCCAAAATTATATGATGTTCAAAGAATAACAAGCATGAATATAAAGTGTTTAGTACCTGTTTCAGGTCAAGTGTGATTGTCACATAGTGGTACTCCATCCCATTCATGATGGAGGGGCTTTGCCACCAGCGGTTGGTTCCATCTATGGCATATTCAATCGGATGATGTTCTGCACACAAACACACACGTTTTATTGGCCATCTGTTCTGAAATGCCTACAGTGATTTGCATTTCACATTGTTCTTCACAATTTTCATCACATTAATTTTTCCTCACTGTGGCATTTTAACCATTTAAGGTCAGTTTTTTAAAAGCCGTGTAAAAAAAACAACAACAAAAAAACATTTTCTTTCCACCTTACATAATTTAATTTCACTTTTAATTAAAATGTCAGCTCATTTGAATCACCTATTTCTGAATACCCCAACTACTCTAAAAATGGCTTTAATGTATAAAGCAGATAAAACACTGGTTAGTTTATTGTACAGAAAAAAACTTAATGCAGTTTTTTTATATGTTGCATGCTCAGAAGTGTTTGAGTGCTCAAGTCTGTGCGAGGTTATTTTCAAGAAAAAAAATTGTGAAATTTCAGCTTGAATGCCACCCATTAATTAACTGGCTACTCATGTGTGACATTTCCGCTAAAATAATCACACAAAGACAACTACTGCTATTTAGATAAAAATAGCATTTCATTTAGAAACACTTATGTCTGCTCCCCCCCAAACACAAATTACAACACCCTTCTTCATCTTACTGTTTATTTCCTTCCCACTGAATGAGGAGCTTGAAAAAAAATAACTTAAAACAGAAAGGTGGCATGGCAGCATGAACTTCCAAGAAGAAAAAAGGACAGGGAGTAGGAGGACAGCCAGACAGTGTCAGTAAGCAACAATTATCAACTGAAGGAGGAAGGAAGGCAGGATATATGGACTGAGGCTGATGAGCGACACCTGTCTCATTGGAGACTGGTGACTGATTGCTGACCAGGTACAGGTGGAGATGGGCGTGGCAGGTAAACAGGGGAGGAAGTGACTCATGGCACAGAGGAAAACACAGGAAACTGAACTGAACACACAAGGAGCAATATAACCAAATAACAGAAACACACACAAAAAAAAAACCTGTCACAAAAAATGCAGCAACCCAGAAAGTCAAGAACAGAGTTCTTCATTAAAAGGAAGATTATTAAAAATACTGAAGCAGTTCTATATTAAACAACAAGTCAGTGGGTTGGGGGAAACGTAATTTATTAGTTAACAAGAAAGCTTCTACCTCTTAGCTTCAATGTGCAGCAAACTTCCATAAAAAGTTATTGTAGCAGTCCACGAGGCATCATGTTTAACTGCATAATTTTCACTTTCTTCTATAGGTTGACATATTCATTTATAAAATCAAGTGAGCTATGAAGGTGCTTTCAGACAGATATTCTAGCAAACTTATATAAAATTAGCCTGGCTGCATTTACCCCATGCACAATTGTTGCCAATTGACTGTTGTTGTTTTTTTACTAGATTACTGTTTCATCTATGCTGATGGTTTTGAAAGCTAATGTCAGATATGTGAAGCTACATTAAAGACAGCAAATACACTGAAAATTTATCATCACTGCAATATCAGTGAGTGCAAATATCAATATCTCAAACGGACTGCAATAAATCATAGGTCATTATATTTCAAGTACCACGCATTCATGTTGGACAAAAAAAAACATAAATTAAATGAATAAAAATCATGCTAAAGTTTCTGTTCTTCTGAGTTTAAAAATTTGGTTTAGGGAGACTCTGAGCAAGCTTATAAAAGCTCTTTAGATAGTGACACTTTAAATTAAGAATTTCAGACCAAGTTAGCATAAAATACATATTTTTAATTAAAAACACAAAGACTTTGCCCTAAAGCCTGGATTTGAACTGACACTTTGCACAGGAAAGCGGGGACAGGCTGTCAACTTGAAACTTGTAGCAAATAAAAACACAGACTTGAGGCAAATATGAAAAAAACAAACAAAAAGGACGTGTAGTGGCAAAAAGCAAACAAAAGGAGCTGTAAAGGTGTCAAGTAAAAAAGAACTGTTTAAATGTAAATACATATAAATCTATTTCAGTAAGGAAAAAAACAGGGAAAAAAGACAATGTAGCAGAAAGTAAAATAAAAGTCATAGTGATTGAAATGATAACTAAAAAAAGCAGTTTCATACTGGAATTGTGGAACTTGACTACTTGACTAGACCCTTCAAAAAAAATAAATCATGATTTTCTGCCCTGATTCATCAGTTACATCTGTAATATTTTCATATCATGTACTAAAACAACTGTACATAAAGATTAGATCTCTGCTACCGGTGCTGATCTGTGGATCCATAGATCACTGTATTTACTGCCATCTGTTTCTTCTTCCTATGTAGATCTGTTTGTAGTCATGTCTCTCTTTACTTGTGGAACAAATTGCCCTACGGGGGCAGATGAATAAAGTTAAAGTTGTAACTCTATCCTCAGTTCCTTTCTTTTTTTCCTTTATTGACCCTCGCTCTCTCCCTGCTGTTCCATCACCTCTTCATTCTCATTCTGGCTGACTAAGGTTCACTCGAACAGATTTACTGGCTGATTTGTTGACCAGCTAATTACTAGATTGTAGTTAATGACTCACTGATTTACTGTCAAAGTGACTTGTTTGGCTGTATGATTGGCTGAGTGGTTTATTGAATTGTTGATCTATTATAACATGTCAGTCTGGCTGACTGAATAATGACTGCAGGCTAATTTCACATTGTCATCTTGTCATTTTGTGGCCGACTCCTCAGCTTATTCAATAATTATCACTTCAGACAAAACTATTGATTAACATCTGCCCAATTATGCAACAATTAATAAATCTGGCACAAATAGTTTCTGTAATCTCCTGGAATATAAATCTGGTTGGGGTGTGAATCATTCTCACCATTTGAATTTGAACTCCTCTGGTTGCAGATTCGACACTGGGGGTTTCTCACAGGCTGACCTGGTACATGTTCCACCAGCTTACAGAACATCTCTGGACCGTTGGAACCGCAGGTCGCGTTAGCCGTAATCTCTGCCATCGTAGCCAGATTTAAAACAGCTGGAAAAAGTCCTGAAAAACACAGAAAGTGTCACAAAGGCTGTTATAAAGAATAGTGAAAGATAAAAGAGATACATGCATTTGTATAAGTTATGCAGATTCCAACTTCTTTTTGTAAACAAAGAGCGTTTAATAAAAAAACAAAATGCTGAATTTGCATCATCTTCATACTGATTTTGTCACTGACAGTGAGATACACAGGAAAAACCTTATTTAACTCAGTGTATCATCTGTTATTTTCATTTATATGAATATAAACATCCATTTCATATCAAGTTAAACTTTGTTATGTTGTCATTTACTCACTAAACATATCGTGATTAACTTCCAAAATGACAGTGGGAGTTTTAAGGAACTTTCAGCACATCCTTGACTGCCAAAAATATATTTAGTTACATATTTCTCAGGATTTGTCCACACAGAAACAATGTTTTTTCCAAAACAAACAAGACACCGTTTTGAAAACTGTCTTCATTCACATGACCCAAAAGCGCCGCAGTAACTCCACCAGGCCTATATGTGGCACTGTAAGGCTGCCAGGAAAATACACAAATAGATGAAAACAAGGCGTGGAGCATGCACATAAAGCCTGTTTGTTGGGTGTGAAATGTAAACACAACCAGGAGAAGAGGATGCACTGACATCATTGTTTCCACAGAGTTGCATAAAAATGAAAGGGTGGCATTTCAAGTGTTTTTAACAAAACAACTTGAACTAAAAAAAAAAAAAAATGCCACCTTGAGGCTTCTAAAACATTATTTCCATTCAGAATCAAGGCTGAAATGATAAAAAGCTTGTGCAAAGTCACAAAACCTGTTCCAGTGTAACTGGCCTTTTTAAACTTGATAATATATTACAGCATATATAAAAAAAATATATAAATTAAAGTCATTAATTTGAACTTCTGTAGACCTGATATCAGTTACAGTTAATGTTGGTAATTTAAAAAATACATTTTGCAACTGACAAATTTTAAAAAACGGCTATGCAGGTACTAATACTAGTTTATGAAACATTGCTTTAATGCCAAAAAATGGCTGAAAAACTTCACAAAAATAAAACAATATAAACACAAGAGCATTGTCAATCCTCTTGAGCCACTTATGCTGACAGCCCTTATTTTAAATGCATTGTTGTTATTATTCTTATTTTTCCAAGTTATATTTTATTGATGGGAGTTTTGTGTTTTGACCTGCAGTGAGCAGTTTGAGAAGCAGAGCTGCAGAGAATGTTACCCTTATACACACTGCATATAATTTCAACTTACTCCTTTCTGCCTTCCAAACAACAACGCGCACCAACACAATTTAAAAAATGCTACAAGTCATCATCACGCAAACCCAGCACTGAGAACAGGTCTTCATATCCAGTCAAAGAAGGACATAAACAAAGGTCTGAGCAAGCTAGAGGTAACTGATTGAGAAATAAAATGCATAATAATAAAAAAATTAAGTAAGTAATGGTGCAGCAGAGTAATCTGAAAACAGAAATCCAGAGTAGGTAACAGGATGAGGCAAAACAAGGACAAACAATCACACGGATGCTGCTCTGAACCAAAAGAAAAAGAAATTTAAAAATATTTACCCAGGGAAGTAATGACTAAATACAGAACGGGGGAGGCACTTAGACAGAAAACAAGTGTAACTCAAGGTCAGAAAGAGAAGGAACTGAACACAGAACAGAAGTCAGTCAACAGCAATACCAGAACTAATCAAATTAAACTAGACAGAGCAAAGGAAAGCAAATTACGAAGCTGAAACCTGAGCCAAACATTCACAGATTATACCATCTGTATGGTTTTACAACTGCAGGTTTTGTTCCTCTGTTTTGTTCCCATAATAAAACACTGGAGCACTCCGAAAAGCTCGTTGAACTTCAAGTTTTGGAATCTTGAAAATACACATGGTTCACATTTCCTGATCGGAAAACTTGAACAGATAAACACAACATTACAGACACATTTCAGTCCTGTTGGAAGCCGAACGAAGAAACGCTGAGAAGAGCTCAGAGAAGACAAACTTGTCAGCGTGTAGACGGACTCTGTATGTCTGTCCAGAAGAGTCCAGCTGTTTGGCCAGATTTCAACACAGATGAACTGTGAAGAACATCTAAGACACAAAAATCTCTCTCACATGTGTGTACACATTCTCACACGCATACTCACAGCGTGTCATATAAGCTGTGAGTCTGCTTCCAAAGCTTTCAGTAACAAGAACTCTACTGCTGCAGAAGCTAAGACTGGTTTCAGAAAACATTTTTACCAGTTAATCAGGAGCTGAGTTGTTTCAAATGTGTTACAACAAACAAATATGAATCTAAGTGGTACACACTTAGATCAGAGAGACAACGTGGATCCAGATATCTGAATCTGTCAGGTTTTTTCCTGACAGTGAGTGAGGGGGACCCAAAGGCAAGACTACAGCCCTGAAGCAGGCCAGTTCAGATTGTGCAAAAGTCTTGAGCCACACTTTTTACTGCCCGCTGCTGAAGGGAAACGTGGAGCGATAATGTGTTGGTCCGTACCTGACTTTTACCAAAACGTCTCCTGAATCACTCAACAAATTCTACTGAAATTTGCAGAAAGTAATCATTAGATGTACATCTACAACTGACTAACTTTTGGGGTCAATTTCATTCAAGATGGCTGTCACAGTCAACTAACCTTAAAAAAATGGCTAAAACTCAGTCAATTTTACAGATATTGACTTAAAATTTATTGTAGTAATAGTAATAGTAACAGAACAAATGGAACTCTATCATTTCTCAACATAAACTGATCTTCCTCTAAAACTCTACAATAAAAGATGGCGGGGCATATGCATTCCTTTAAGGAGTGTTAAATCCTTATTTGTTTACATTTTGCCTCCAAAGGAGCCAGATTTTCTTATAAGCTATTGAATTGTTCATGAGTATTTTTTGATTCTGAAAGAGAGATTTTTCAAAAATGTGCCATGTCTTGGCATGGTGTGCATATGTGAAAAATATGAACTAAGATTTTGGCGTGTGCCTAATCAGCTCAGAGAGAGAGACAGCTGCAAAAGTAACTGGTTAGCTTTTATATCTCTGCCTCTGCCTCTGACTTTGCATGGCTGTTCTTTTTCCATGGCATTTGTTTCGTGTCTCACTGCGACAAGAACAAAATGACGCAATTTTCGTCACGCAACCACGTAAATGAAAGCAGACTCTGTGACTTCCTGTGGAGTGTGCAAACAGATTTAAGCTCAGCTCCGATAAGAGACTGTATTTTGCGAGAAGAGGTTTTTGAATAAACTCTCGGTGCAGCGACAGCCCTATAAATATGGGGAGGGACTCTGCCCTCTCTGGCAATGGCAGGCTTATTTCCAGCCAATGTAATAGGAGCTTCTGATGAGGTCACGCTGAAGGCGATCCCCAATGTGAGACACTCACTCATGCTACTCAGAGAACTTGAGGTTATGACGTAACCTAAAGTTTCATCTACTCTGCTGCCAGACTGGAGGCTGGAATTATCAGAGCAAATTCTGTAAGTTCCCCTCTGTACTCTTCTGTGTTTGTAGTAGCTGAAAAACAACGTCATGGCCTCCGGTTTGGAGTGGGTAAATTCCCTGTCAGCACCAGGCTAGACCACAGTGTCGAGGTCAGTGATGATGCTCACCTGACCCCTAACAGGGAGTAATTAATCAAGCACCTGGATGTGGTTGCACTACAGGTGCTGAGTTCGGTTACAGACAGTGTTGCTGTCAATTACACAATGACAGGGTTAGATGCAATACTCTTGTATTATTCTCATCTAAAATCACAGACTTTCAAAGACATGGCCTGTTTACAAAAGTTAAGATCATTATGATCACAACAAAGCCATATTTATAGATGTTGCACCAAGATCTCATTCTTTTGAATGGGTCTGAATTTTAACAACAACCTCTTAAAGAACCTGGTCAAGTTTTAGCTTCGCACTTTAGTTCCCTTACTCAAACTTTAAACAATGACAAGAGGCACAAAATAACGCTCTTAAGATAAATGCAATAACTACATAGTTCCCCAAACATGAAATCTGCTCCCACTCCACCCTTTCATCTGCACAGCCAAGAAGAAAGATGCGACACCTATTAGTCATATGACCAACACAGAATATTCAGACTCCAGGCTTAGTTAGGCCTTTAATGCAAGATCAAAATAATTATTTTCATGGGCTTATATATAGTTCTTCATACCATGCCAGGGAATCAAGCCAACATCTGGTATATTACTGGGTCTTGATTCACCACCATGAAAAGACTCATGATACAAATACATATGTTGTTTTTATTTTTGATTTTACCTAAGGCTAATTATTAATTCTGTTTAATTTTGCTATTTCAGGGTGACTGAATAATATTTGAGGTTTATTTACAACAGATGCTACCATTATTTAATCAGATACAAGAGACTTTTGTTTATATTATATATTATAGTATCCACTTTTTTCATAAGAATGGTTTGTCAATTTCTGGTTCCAGTAGGTTTTTTTTTAGCTACCTTGGGCACTATAGATTTGCTTATTCAACTTTTTAAGAAACAGTTACAGGAAAAGTGACTTCACACTTCAAAGTTGTATTTGTTGTAGCTTATGTGTTGTATTTTAGTTTTACACTATAAGACTACAAACACATAAGACTGAACAGCAGACCTGTCTGACTGAAAACTCTGTGCAGTGAGCTGAAGAAGGACCCAAATGCAGACATGTAGGAGGTGGTCTCAGCAACAAATTAAAGCTTTAATAGCCAAATTAAAGGATATAGACGCATTATCAGCAAAAGGCATACAGGCTAACAGAGGATCTGACAAGCACAGTAAATCCAAGTGTGCTGATTACTAACTGAGTACTGGTGGTAAGAAAAAAACAGGAAGAACATAAATCGACGCACTAATCCAAACAGAGTGGAAAACAAAAAAACTAAACTGGGAGAAATTAAATACACAAACAAAAACAAACCTAATGTAAGGTAAGAGAATTAGGCGTTACGCAGCATTTTAAACATTTTACTTCGACCAAAATAGTTTTTTATGGCACAGTCAAAAACAACAAAAGCACACGCAGAAAAAAAATACGAAACAAACTCATTTTCATGATTTTTATTAGTTATAGTGTCTACACTGTTTGACATGACAACTTCTAACAAACATTAAAAGTATTTATTTGTAACTGAACTTGTGTCTGAATCTGATTTCTGCTATAAACAGTTTTTCACTTTTCTTTTATGTTCAACAGTAAGCAAAGATAATTTAGAAAACAAAGGAGGTAAGGTAAATGATTTACATTTCAGATTGACTAAATAAGAAGAACAAAAGAGTTGTCTGTTCCTGCCACACAAACACACACCTACTCAGGTCCATCACTCCATTTTTTTCTCTGCTCTGATAACCATAGTAACCTGTCTGTCTGTCCTCCATCTATGCTCTGTTAAGCAGGTGTCTCAGAGGATTTACTGCCATACAGGACCTAAATTATAATACTGTTAACAAGTATAAAGATGGCAAAAGCTGGTCAGTCATTAGCAAAGAAATTTTTTATTTTTTTTTAGAGAGGTTAATGTAGCTGAGCAAAAATGAAAATGTATTTTTATTAGTATGAAGTTGTAAAGACCTGAAGTTCAACCTTATCGTTAACTTGTCTGATGATTGATTTATATTTGTCATTGTTTATTTAATTTTTTCTGCTAAAGGACGAAACATAAAATGGGCTGTATCATTAGCAAAATATCTCCTGAACCAATGGATGGATTTTAATGAAACTCATTGCAAATAATAACTGGATGTATACCTACAACGCAACTCAACTCATTCAAGATGGACGACACAGCTAATTGACCGAAACAAACACAGAAAAGGTTATAAATTAGTCAGTTTTATAGTTATTGAACTAAATTTGGTGAAAGCTGAGAATCATTCTAAATACATTCTCTGAGCGCAAACACATCTAATAAAAATTCACAATATTGCACGAGATTGCACATAAGATTTATAGGGTTTGACCAAAGCCGCTCTAACTCTGAGCCTTCTCAGTAAAAGATCATCTTAGTTATCCATTCTTTCAAGGAATGCCACACCTCAGAATGTCATGCCTTTAATTGTTATAGAGGTATGGTACAGTTGAATGATACACACATTTCAAATCATCATACCTTTTTGTTTTATAATTTTCAACCATTTGCGCTCCATTCTCCTGGTACGGTTAAAAATCTGCATTTAAGTAAGAATCATTAACATCATAGACTTAGTTGCCAAACCAATGACACAATAATGCTGCTGACACACGCTGAAAGGGGAGCTACCTGTGTAACACAACATTCAGAGAGCCCTAAATTAATCTGAACTTTGTGTCACAACAGTAATATATTTTAAAGGTGAACTTCAAATGTTCAAACAGTTGTAGAATTTAAGCACCCCGGCTTACTGAATCTTGCATTTTGCTTCCCACATTGCCACTTCTCTATATTATAATGAAAACAATAATTCATCAATGTGTCCAGTTTGTATTAAATCTAAGAAAAACTGTCCACATGGAACAGATTTCCACAGGCTTGGGGTGACAGCATATTCGTTTCATACCATAAAAGTTTCTTATTACATTATGAATACAACTTTATTTGCTTTCCGTCATGGTAGAAGATGACTATGCATTGCTTGCCTCGCGGTGTGTGTGCATGCATTTTGTGTGTGTGTTTGTGTGATGGATGTGTTATTGTTGAGTTTTGAGGCTAGATGTATGCTTGATGGAATAAAAAGAAGGTTGAAAAAGACAAGATCATCTCTCTCTGTAGCCCTCTGTAACTTTCCATCTTACCCTGCATCCTGAGCGGTCGAGCTGTGTGAGAGAGATATGGATGAAGGGAGAAAAAAAAACAGAAAAGATTGATGGAGAGCAAGAAATGGATGGAGGGATTCCCAGAGAAAGATAAAGTGCTGTTTAAAAGGGTCAGGGCCAGGAGAGGAATGAGAGATGAGACTGACATAATCCTGTAAAAGTCACACACACACACACACATTCACACACACACACACACTCACAACCTTTACATACCGACATTTACATACTGAGGTGCATCAACACAAAGATGCAAAACAGAGACGAGTTCTTTAACCTTTTTACAAATACCACAAATATCTACAATCACAAATAGATGACTCGCATCTTTTAAACTTTTAAACAAATAGAAGCAATCAGAGAGCACAAACCTCCACCAAGGCTGCAGTGTCATTAAAAAAAAAAGTCTGACCTGGATCACCACCAAAATTCAATTAAATGTTTCTTGTGACAACCTCAACATTTTCTCAGAATTTCATCAAAATTAGTTCATTAGTTTTTAAGTAATTTTGCAAACAGACAAACAAACCAACCCTACCGAAAACATAACCTCTTTGGAAGTAATTAAAGGCAGTAGCACAGTTGTAGCTCTTTTGGTCAAACCTTAAAAATAACTGTGCAATTTCATGTAACGTTGCAAAATGTCATGCTCAAAGTATGTATTGTGAATGACTCTCAGCTACTACCATACCAAATTTCAGCTCGATATCTATCAAATATGCTGAGTTATTTTTATGTTTGATAAGGTTGCTTGGCTGCGGCATCCATCTTGAATTCAATTGACTCCAAAAAGTTAATCAGTTGTACACATGTTAATGGGTTACTTTCTGAAAGTTTCATTAAAATCAATCTGGTGGTTTATGAGATATTTTGCTAACAGACAAACAGGATTGACAGTTTAAGTTTTAAGTAAAGATCCTGTCCAATGAACAGCCCTTGCAGAATGTGTTGTGACTGACTCTCAGCTACTACCACACCAAATTTCAGTGGTGGGCAATAAAAAGGAGTACAGATAATAAAAACAACAATTCACAAATTTACTTCCTTTCATCCAGCAAAAGCAAGATTAAAGCTATCAAGTAGACGGGGACTCAACTAAAGCTAAATAAAATCATTTCCCCGAAAACTCATCATCCTTGTTATAGCTGAGCTGCGCTCCAAGCACCTGAAAATTATTTCACGTTGACTTTCATAGCACAGGCAGTCCAGGAAATAAGATTTTAACAGTTTAACAAGGCCAGGAGAATTCAGCGCATGTCCAAAGTTGTGGCAGATATTTTCAAAGTGCCCTCATGCTGGTAAAAAATCAACCACAGCCGTACCTACTCTCAGTCTTTGAAATCACAATTTAATTATCTTGTTACCTCAATATTTCAAACTTCCAGTCAAAATGAAGAAGATAAAATTGCTTTCTTGAGAGCACAGAGACTCTGGATGTAGCCTTTATGTATCTACTTATGACCACAGAAACACAGTGAGTATTACCCATGATGCAACAGTTGGTTTTGTTTAATAGATGGACCGCACAATTAATAAGATTTAACTTTTAAATGTGATTTTGGGTTACAACAATTTCCTAGAGTAGTTCTAAAGATAAACTGGCTTGGATTAAGTTTAACTTCAATGAATTTATCTTCTTTTTCAGCCAGGTCTTGATGGTCTGGAGTTTTAGGTTTGTTCATTTTAACTGAATATTTGGTTTACTTTGAGTTTCTGCATTTTTTTTTTGTTTGTTTTTTTTTGTAACTTACTGAGCTTTTCTTTGTTTTACCCTAAAATATAGTATTTTTGTGCAGCTTTGTTAATTTGCATGACGTTTTAGCATTCTTCTTCTTCTTCTTCTTCTTTCGGCTGTTTCCTTTCCAGGGGTCACCACATCGAGTCATCCTCCTCCATCTAACTCTGTCCTCTGTGTCCTCTGTCCTCACTCCATCTACATCCAGACCTTCCTCTTTGTCGTTCCCATTATTTAAGTCTGCATGTTTTCAGTCATTTTTCTTTTTGTTTTCTGTCGATTCATCTTTTTTCAGATCCCTAGTTTGTTGCTGCTTTGAGTCTAAATCCTGTTTTGTTAACTTTGTTGAAGACTGGTGTAGATTTTAGTTTGAAAACCTGATTTTTTTACATTTTGTTTAGTTTTAGAGACATTTTATCTCCTTTAAGACATCACTGACAACTTCTCAGTACAGTCATGCTTTATGATTGAATTTATATAACAGTAATCTCATTATATTTCTATGTAATGACAATAGATTTATATATTTATCTGTCTCTGAATATAGGCAGGTACAAAGACAGGACAGAAAGTTAAAAGGGCCAATTCAAAGGAGTACAAAGTAATATACAAGTTAAAAAGAAGGAAGCTTCAACTATGCATTAAAAACAGTCTTACTGTTTTTCTTTTGTTTTTGTTTTTTTTGTTTTTTAAGGAGGACAGTGTCTCTGCATCTTACTGTTATGCCTTCTTCTGCAGTTGTACATGTTTATGTAGTTTTAGCTGTTTTATTATTACTTCTCTGAAATGATGAGAATAAAAAACATACAATAATCTGAACTTCTGGTCCTCTGCCTCTGTCTTTACATCCTTGACCGCAGCTCTGTCAAGCTCTCGAGTTATGAAAAGCTGAAATGAAAACTAAGTCAACATCCTGCTCCCACCAAGACTTCCTGCCCTGGGAGAGAGTCTGAGACTGTTTGTGTGGGTTCCAGTCGGCAATGAAGTTCCCCATGAAATGCAAACAGTCTGTTGGTGACTGCCTTGAAAAGAGCAATGGATGAATTATACAAAGAAAATAAAGTCAGAAATCGCTACAGGAAATCAAAACCTTCTTTTTCCTCCATTATTGCTCAGTTTTTCAATCCAGTAATATCCTGTATCAGCACATGGTCATTATACACTCTAACTTAAACACTTATTGTTGTTGTCTCCCAATGCATTAATTTATCCATTACTGTTAAAGCTGCAATTAGTGAGAAATCCCATTACTACTACTTACATTAACAAATTTACAGCATAATTAAAAAAACTAATTACCCCTGTTAATTTCAACATAAAATAAAGCCTCTGATAATTACATGTATATTCAATTTAAGGAAATTAGAGCCTAAAATGTTGTTTTTTTTCCCCAGACAGCTACACAGATGTTTCTTCTTGAAACAACATAACACACTCAAACATGTGGGTTTGAGTGTGGGATCTTTACAAACACTGTCCTCTTCTAGAGACTCACAAACCCAGACTAAACAGGAAATTCATTAGGTTATAGACAGTTAATACCCAGCTTAAAAACACATACACAAACACACTGCCAGTGACCTGGACATGTCTACGAGAAGCTACAGTCTCCACCGTGCTCCGAACTGGGAGGATATTTGTCTCCTAGGGGGCTCACTAGTTTCCACAGTAATTAAATTAATTTTGCAGACTTGAATGTAGGCATAATGACAAAATGAGAGGTCTTTGGCAACACAACTTTTCCCTCTCTAAAACTCTGCTTTGACTAGCTGCGTGTTTCCTGAATCCCATTCTCTTAATTAGAAAAGCATGAATCGATGGAAAGGACTCAGCCTGGTTTCAGCTTTAGCAGCCATGACTGGTAAAGCACAACCATATATATGAAAAGTTGGCTCAGTGTTTGTAACAACTTACTGGCCAAACAGCAGAACAAAACTTTTATGCTCATCCACTATTTCTACAGGTCACCGAAGTATAAAGAGGCATAAAAAAAACATAGATACAACAGAAACCCCTTCATTTTGTCTCTGGGGTTCTCTTAGCTGTACAGATGAACCCTGCTGTTCTGGTCAGGAACATCAAAATAAAAGTGGCCATGATGATGGGCCTGAGCCAGATTAGTGAGGTTAGCAAGATGAAAGTTGTAAAGTTGGACTAGAAGCCAGGCAGTATTAGTCTTTTTGATAGTTTAACTAAAAATCAGCAGTCCTCAGGGCACTTTAGTTTCAAAAGTGCTCTCAACTGCCCTCAAACACACACACAACATGAACTCACTCAATTTTACTTTTAAGACTGATATAAAGGGCAGTGTCTAATGTCTCGGTTTTTATCCGATTCCTGTCAGCTGCAGTTATTTTAGGTGTCATTAAAAGCATCAACAATAAAAGACTTTGTAGTCAAGGTGTAGGAACCAGATCTATTTTTTCAACAATACCATTATTAAAATCCCTTTCACCAGCTGACTGTTGTACTAAAGTGCAGAGTAAAAGATCATTTAATGAAATTAGAGGAAACATCAGCTACTTCCTTTGTCTTCAAAGACTTAAACGTCAAACTGCCAATGATTTATGTGAGTCTGCAAGTGCAAATAGGGACGATTGAGTGTATATAACAGTGCTGTACATTTGTGAGCATATTAATGTGAACAAAGATGGTATGCTCTCTGCTGGTCTGTGCATTAGATGACTAAAATTATCTCTTACAGGAATTAGAGGTTATCTACAAAGTGCAACAATGAGATTAAATTAAATGATGCAATACCAGTGACAACTATAGGACCAAAGCAAGCATGGCTAAAGTTAGAGAACCTAAATGTGTCTCATCTAGCACAAACTGCAGTCTCTTTTAAATATAATTACACAATAGATCCATGGTTCTCTGTGGTACAAATACCACTGGTGGTACTCAAGATCTTTTTAGTGGTACTCTAAAAAGGTAAAATAAAGTTGGGTTTCAACCAGTTAACGAGTTAAATACAAACGCTAATTAACCATTACAGGCTGAACTGTGATGTAAAAATAAATAAAGGACAGAACTGGTAAGACAGATTAGTTGTTCAAACAAATTCTGATTTTGTTCCCAAATGGAAACTAGTTGAACAAAACTAGTGGAGAAATATTTCAAAAACCTCTATAGGACCAGGTAGCAATTAATTGTGCAAAACAATGAGAAGATTTAATTCAAGTTATCACAAATTTGAATTCAGTTATGAGGCAGAGGAAATAGCCCAGGATGCAGTGTATGTAGTGCTGTTCTCAGCAACGAACGCATGAATCATCACATCATTAAACTGCACCTTTTAATCATACTTTGAGCTCTTCCTATCTCTATGGTTCCCAGTGCAACAGTTTAGTGTAGGGAGTCAAAGTCAAGACATGGGCTGACACGTCAATCAAAATCCCATTTAATTTGTTTATGGCAGGAGTAAAAATGGGAAGATTGTTAAAATTCTGAAGCTCATTTTGCAAACAAACATGTTTAGGTTGTAGTCAGAAGGTCGGGACACTTCCTCAGAAGTGGACTTGGGGTCCAGTAGGTGTTTCAGCCATTAGACAGCCTCAGCAGAAGAAGGCCTGGCCTTGGTAAATCAGGCTTCAGTTTTTTTCAGTGAGCCAGCTGGGTTTGTTGAGGGGTTAAGATTAGGATAAAGATTGTCAGATACTTGATTTGTTTGAAAGGTTTCGTTACAAGCCTAAAAGCTTTTAATGTCTGTTGTAATGGTGAGCTGAGTATTTTCTGAGGTGGTATTTGTTATGAAAAGTTTCAGAACCACTGCAACAGATATTACAAAAGACAAAGAACAATTTAATTTAACTATGAATAAATGCTGTCTAAAATGCAAAAAACATTTTATTTATTTGAGAATCTTAAGGCATGAAAAGTGAACTAGAAATGTAAAGTCCTATTTAAAAAATGTTAAAAATGAGAAGGGCGACAGAGATGATGTTTATATGCAGTAACTCTTGGATAAGTGTTCAAAGTGATTTAGCAGAGCTTGGATCAGCAAGCAGTAAATCTATGCAGTGCTGGTCCAACTGCTCTCTCACATACATACACCCAATCCACATCTGATGAGCCAGTGATGAGGGCTTAGTTAAATCATCCACAAGCACCTCTGACGAATGAATGTGTATGCTTGTGGTTGTGTATGATTTAAGATGGAGCTATTGGTGCTACCTTAGTAAGTACTTACAATCCAACCTCCAGCCAAGGCCACTACACACACACTTAGACGCTGTCTGGGGAATTGGTGGGGGTGATGTTGGTGATGGTAATGAAAACATGCCAGTGAGTAGATTTACAGGAGAGAACAACTTGACCTCTGGTTCCAGAGACGATCTAATCTTCTCATAGCTACAACCTAACGCAGCAAACTTAAAAGTGTATATACAGAACATAACAGAACGATTCTCTTGGAAATATCAACAAAAGCATTTAGCCTTTAGCTTTGGAGTTGCCCCTCCTAATGTCCCAGACTTCTTCTATTTAAGTTAAACTGCTCCCTAGAGATAGTCATGGTTCACTGGCTGGTCGGGCTTGTAGAGCATGTATGTGGCCTATGTTCTGAAGAGCTAGAAATTGACATTTTTTGACCTCACAGAAGTGTATGTCCATCCAGTCTTTAAAGGACCTTACCATAGTGAGAACACAGATCGTCGAATGTTTCTTTAAACCAAATATTCTGTTTTAGTTTTTATTAAAGCTGCTGTCATGGTGCCAAAGAAACCTTGTCATGTTTAGTTAACACAGCTCTTACTATTAAATGACAAAATGGAAGCCTATCAATTATAAATATAAGCTGATGGAGTCCATTTTGAAATTGTTCATATTGTTTAATTTATTTACATTTTGCAATTTTGCTAATTATATTAAAATCCATGATAATGTAAAAAGTCACATTTAAACTAAGAATACTACTATCTTGTGGTCAACAATGCCTATCAAAAGCTCCAAAGACAAAACAAAACAAACAAAAAAAAAAAAAACAAAGCTAACCCAGAAGGTTGAAAAATTCCCTGTTTAACTAAGAAAAAGGATTGTGTTGACACACTTATCTGGGAATGACTTCAAAAATATGTTCTGTTGCATTTAAGACTCCCAAGAGCACAGTGGCTGCCATCATTCTTAAAATGGAAAAAAAATTGGAATAGCTAGAACTCTTCCTAGAGCTTGCTGCCTGGCCAAACTGAGCAATCAGGGGAGAAGAGCCTTGGTAAGAGATTTGACCAAAAAATTGCCAGTTACTCTGGCTGATCCTCAGAAATGTTGCTGTGAAGATGGCAGAAAAGAGCAACAATCACGGAATCACGTTACCAATTTAGTGAACAGAGGAAATTCTCTCCTCAATAAAAATATCACTAATTAGCATTCAGTAAAGGACTATCTCTCAAACTGAAAGAAAAAACTATTTCCTAGTCTGGCAAAACAAAGACTCTATTAGCCCTAATTCTTTTGGTATTCTGTCAATAAAATACTGATTCAAAGTTCAGGGAAAGCTATTGGAAACACCAGAATAATCATTATTTTTTTCAATGTTTTTGAACAGTTTTGCAAAGGAATAAACTGTGATGGCTTAAAGGTTATTTAAACTCCTCAACCACAGCCTTGTGGGGTAGACTTCTATTGTGGTCAGGACCTACCAAAAGTGGTTTAAGGAAGGAAAACAATGAATTGGCAACCAGGTCAAGAGTGGCCGAGGCCTGCTGATGCATGTGGGGAGCAAAGGCCTGATGTCCAATACAAGAGTGAATTTTGTAAAAAGAGTGAAAGCTGGTTTTCAGTGCCTGAGCACACAGTGTATCTCATTTTGTTCTGCATGTTGCTGGATCACTGCAGACTGGTCAGGATGGCAATGCTGATCTATGTACTACCTCTGCCAAACCAGCTGACAATGAGCAGATGAACATTAAAAATGATCCACAGAGAAAATAAAAAAGATGAACTGAACTGCAAAGTAACACCCTCTAACTTCTCTCAAGACAATGCTGTTGTGACTCACAGAAAAGTCCATAAATGCACTGACTCTTAGTCATCAAACAACTTGGAAGAGAGGTGAAAATGGCAATCTACCAATGGCCCTCATCCATTTCACCAGAGTTTAAGTGAATCCCCCTAAAAGTCCCTCAAATCCAAGAGTACAACACTTGTAACAAAGATTTATAAGTGTTAATCTAAACCAAAAAAGTTAACATTGTGTGAATATTATGGGTCACGTATGTGAAACTTTTTAAGTAAATTTTTTAAGAATATGTTCAGATAAACTAAATTCTCCATATATTATGTTACTACCAGAATATTTTCTTTTGTGATGCTGTGCATTCATAAACCTTTTTAATTAAAAACATTAGTTTGCAGGGTGTATGATACAATTTCAGCATTTAATAAGTTGATGCAGAGATATTTTGGCAAATTATAGAAAAAGAAAAGAGCACTACTTTTAACTTCTTAAAAATCATTAGGTTTGATAAACTGTGTCAGAATTTACCCTTAGTAAGTGTTTTAACAACTAATAGAGATCGACTTCTCTAAAACATATTTCAATATATATCACATCCAGATTTTCATTATTTTTTAGCTATATTGTAGCCTGACTAAATTTAATTATTTAACAGAGACACTGGGTGTAGATTTCTTGGAGGCCTCACAGTGTTTATGTGCATCACATTCTATGTTTATGTAGATGTATTTGGTGTCAGAGTGCTGGTTTGGCTGTCATGAGAGTGTTTTGTATTTGTCTGGTCAGGAAATAACATTATTTTCTAGAAGCGACCAGTTGGGTCACAAGGGATTGTGGGTAATTGGAAATCCAGATGGATGAGCATGAGCTTCTAGGAAGAAACAGCTACTGCGGAGATCAAACTGAACACGCTCTACAACGATAATGTTGTTTATTTCTGTCCGTGCAACCCTTTTATTTTTGTACATTTTCCATTCTCTTCCTATTTTCCTCAACATTTCTTCCTTCATATAATGGCTGTTTTCTCTCCTCTCCTCTGTTCTCCATTCAGATGACCTCTGAGTGACACAGGGAGAGACAGGAAGCCACATACAATTGGAAGTGAGTGGGTGGACCATTGGGATCAATCAACAAAATATGTGCAAACAGAACCACCAGTAATCAAGCAGAATATTTATTGTACATGAACACACAGCTGACCATGATTGTTTTCTCTGAGGTACAACTTATTTACAGTAGGAAGGAAAATATAGTTATCTCACCTCCAAAGACAGATTTTTTCTTTTTAGAAAACAGACTTTCTGCTATTACTCTTAGCAGCAGAATCTCTGACAGTGCTGCCACGATTTCAAGATTACTTTTTTTATAGTTTTACAGTTGACTAACGACAACAAACAGCCAACTAATCTAAAAGCCAGTATGGATAACATCACTGCAGGCCAACAGAAATAAAAAACAGATGTTGAAGCTTGATTTGTTCATTTATGTACAAAACAGTGAAGGGGTGAAAAGGGTGTCATTTCAAAGCTATAAAGTCTTTAAAGCAATTTGTTGTAAAAAAAGTAAAAAAAAGTTGTATGGCATTAATTGAGCTATTACTCGTAATGTAATAACTTATTTTTGTCGTGGAATTTCTATAATATCATTTTTATCTTCTCATTTATCTTTAATAAATAATTTTGTTTCTAGGATCATATTTTGTTGTTTTACTTGTTACTTCTTTATCTGTTTTAATTAACTTTTCTACTTTATTCTCAGAATATTAATGATGTTTCCTCCATTGCACCTCTTTTCCCATTATTAATTGTATTACAGCTCTCTAATAAAACTATATATTAATGAATGCATAAGCTTGCTGGGCTAAGAGTTGATATTTTATTGTTTTATTTAGAGCTGACGAATGTCTGATGTTTCTATCCAAAATGGGAACCACTTTCTTCCAAAGCGTCAGTCTATGCTTGTAAAATAGAATAAAAAATAAAGAAAATATTACATTTTTCTTATATTTTTTGTATTATTAAACTCTTGAGTCTTTCCGACAGGTGTCTTTTTTAAAATTTACAATCAAAAGTCAAGTAAGACTCAGACTAAATCTTTGTAATGAGCCCCCCAAGAGTTAAGAGGAAGGAACAGCATTTAAACATGGCTATAGATTCAGCTGGAACTGAACCACAGGTTGCTGACTCATCATTTCTGACCAGCACTGATGAATTCACATATGCTATTAGCTGACCCCAGGCTACCGCTAACTGCTCTGGCACTGAAAATGTTCCGGTTAGACTGAGCAGAGCTGAACTACAGAATCCATTAAAGTGTGTGCAAGACCTTAATAGACTATGTATGTGTGTACAGTCTTTATGAAAGTCTTTTAAGGCTAATAAGTTGGAGAATTTCAATTTTCTTGTTTTGCTTTTTTTTTTTTTTTTTCCTGGCCAGTCATTAGCACACAACCCTTTAGCATTTTCACAAATACTCCATGAACACAGTGACTGTGTTCGGATCAGAGTTAGACAAGTGTAAGGGAGTGTAGAATTATGGTTTGCCTATCAAAAGAAATAACACAAATGTGTCAGTGATTGACCACAGTACAGTACTGACTACAATGTTTATTTGTGTTGCACCAGAATAGATTCATGCAAGTTTAGATGCATGTTTGACAAAACTATCCATTACATGATTAGTCTGCACCTGTGTGTGTGTGTGTGTGTGTGTGTGTGTGTGCAGTTATGGGAGTGTGAATGAATGAAAGGAGCAGTGCTGTGAGTATTGCAGAATATAGCATTCATTACAGAGGCACTACAGACAAACTACTCCCTGGACAGACATTGATTTTCGCCCAATGGATCTCACTGTTAGCAAACCTAATAGCTTGGTGGGTAATGGGTGCATGTTATGAATGAGCCCCTACGTACGTGGTGAAGAGTCGAGGAGAGAAAGAAAAAAGTAAAGGAGGAACGAGACATGGACAAAAAGAAAAGACAAACAAATGAAAGAGATAACTTCATTGGTAAAAGAGAAGAGCAAAAAAGGAAAAAAAGAAAATGTGAATTGTGAATGCAGAGGATGGAAGTGATGGAACTGATAATTGAGGAGAAGACTTGCAAGACAGAGGAGAAAAAATTAAGGTAAAACGTGCAAAAATAGGGAAAGAAAAAGAAACAGAAGAAAAGAAAAAGAGACTAACAGAGAAGGATGAAAAAAGAAATAGATCACATGTGAGTTGAAAGAGGTGATGCTATTTACCATTTACTGCTAATAGGTTTCAAAAGGAAGCAAGTCATTAACTGAATGAATAGGCCCTGAATGACACATTACCGTGTTAAAGGCTGATTCCACTCATTATTGGAGCTCTGATTTCTCCATGCATCACTAGCACTGTGTACTCATCCAAGCTGGTCACAAGACTACAAGCCTGCTTACTCAGCTAATACACAAATACGCAAAAACACACATCACCATAGAACTATAAAAATGCCATGACAAAAACATCCTGGTGAGATTTCTTCATAAGGCAGAATGTAAATCTGAGATAAGTACAGGTTTGTGGTCTGAAATCGTACAAAGCACCATCAGTCTTCAGCTGCTTGGAAAGAAAATATCAGTTGCTCAGCAGTAGCTCGGAATAAAGTGTACCGAAAAACATGACAAACCAGATGAGACTAACAGAGAGAGCTTCAAAGTTTTCACATTGCTTTGAGACACCGAACAGCTGCTGATACGAGGACAAACACATCATAGGCGTGTCTGCTGTGAAACAGATGGATTTCTTTCTGCATTTGACACGCTGTGTTTTATGGGGAAATAAAAGAATAAAAGGCACATGGGAAACCAGTGTTGAAAGTGAGTGTGCGTGGAGGACTGGTTAAAATTACTCATCAGATTACTCAACAAGAGATAAATCTCGCAGAAGCTGAGACTTAAAAACCGCTTTTTTCTTGCAAGGAAATAATGAACACAATAATTAGTTTACAATCTTTAGGATTACGAGACTACACGGCCATTCTTGAGTAAAATGCACAACTTCATACTTACTTTCAAAGTCCAAATAAGTAGCAAATTTAACCCTGATCTAAAATGAAATGAAGCTCAATGATTAAACAACTTTATCACAACCTCTTACACTCTTATGCCGATTCAGTATTAGCATTATTACGTTCCTGTTTGTTATTTTTCTGTACAATTCTTGAACTTCAACCACACCTTTCAACCACATACTTTGTGCTAATTTATCCATTCATATATCAAAACCTTAAACTCATTCAGAAGATTTTTGTGTTTTGTAACTTTTATGATTTTTATAAAACATTCATGTTAGGTTAACTGAATTGTCACAAGCTGTGCGTGAGAATGTGAATGCTTCAGTCTGTAATGAACTTGCGACCTGTCCGGAGTGTACCCCGCCTCTGCTGGAGGAAGGAACCGCTCCCCAGCACAAAAAAACCAGACTCTATTTAACTATATTTGCAAATATTTATCAGATCCAAATATATTGGAATCACTTAAAATATTGTTCTTTTTTGAAATCTGCTTCAACATACTTGCTGATGCACAATTACACGTGCACCTAAAATGTCTCATATATTTCTGTTTTATAGGAGATGAGCTAGGGTTTGGTTTAATAGAAAAACTACTCAGTTTCATTAAACATTTATAACAAAGTAGATGTAAATAAAACTTTAAATCAAACATGGACATGTTCTAGATCTAGCTTGAAAACAAAAAAAATTACAAAACAGATGAAAACATGTTATGTCCCAAATCAGAGCAGATCAAGAGCCCTACAAACTACCAGATGTCTGTGTTACAATGTCCCAAGTCAACAGAGGACAATGAGCCAGTTCAGTTGTAAGAATATGGCAGTGGGCTCCTTGAGGAATAACTGTGCTGACAGCCCTCCTACCTCCCACCCACTGTCAGAACAAGCCTCGGGCTCAGCTGAATGCTTAGGTCGGCTTTCTTTTGCGAGGCCAAACAAGGTCAGCAGAACAAACATAAAGCATGAACCTCACAGATATTAAAAAGCTGATCACTCCAGGCCCTAGGAGGGAAAATGGTTTCTTGTGAATCTGAAAGTTTTGGGTTTTTTTGTCTAAAAATATTCTCCATGGTCTTTAAAATTTGACATTTGCACCAAACTTTGGGATACATAGCTATTTTATTCATCCCACCAAAGAAAAATTCTGCGAAAGTAAAGGAGTGTAACTGGAGAACTATGCTTTGCCCCACATTTTTCACCATTTCACACATTCACTTTTACCTAAACATAAAATGAACAATAAAAAAAGTAGATCCTTTTTGTATCTACTTAAATATGCAAATGTATTGCTTTTAGAGTCATACAATTATATTAACCTGGATTTCTTTCGTTCACCAGCAGGTATTTGAACAATTTTTTGAAAATCTTAAGAGACAATTGAAAATTGAAAATATTCTGTTTTTCCCATTTTCTGATGTCATGTAGAAACAGTGACGTGACCTACAGATAAAATTGCACAAAATACTCACATTCTGATATCCACATGTACTGAAGTATCACCAATAAATATGAAATAAATGCATTTGTCTCCAAAAAGCAGCTTTGACTCAATCCATTTTTAGGAACCATGAGGAGTTCTTGTTTTTATTCATAACACATTATTTCTTCAGAGTGTAAGCAAAGTAGAAATGGGTAAAGGAAAATAAAAAACACTGCCTCGTGAAGGTCTTAGACTCAAGATTTCTTGGATGGAAATCATTAACATCATGTTGTAAGACAAAAACTAATTATCAAGTGTGCAGTTTAATGCAACTGTACACATTGCAATATAGTTTTATCTCACAGAGAGACAAAATACTACAAATTATAATTATAAAATATAATATGCTGTATAAATTAACTGAATAATAACGTACCATTCCTTGAAAAATTGCGTAATAACCACAGTTTGCATGCCAAAGTTTTAAACAAAGATGTTAAGTAATCTGTTCAGTGTGCAGTTATATTCCTTGCACCATTTAATGCAATATTGTGAGATCTTGTGAGATGTAAAAACACTCAAAGTATGTTTAGAAGATGACATACAGCTACTACCACACCAAATTTTAGCTCAATATCTGCAAAAATTACTGAGTTATAGCCTCTTAGCTATTTTCAAGTGTTTCATTAAACTCTATCAACTGGTTTGTGAGATATTTTGCTAACAGACAAACACATTTTTTAAAAGAAATTACTAATAATGAGAAAATATTCTGAAATTTCGAGAAATGTTTTAATACTCACATGCAAGGGAAATTTATAATTATGCCCTTGGTGTCTTTAAACTCCAGCATATTTAGACGTAAAAAAAAATATCTCGTGCTTTTGAAAAGTCATTTATTGTACATTTCTCGAATGCTACCCCATTTTAACACACGGAAAGTAAATAAAGCGGAGTAAATAGCACACAGCAAGTGAACTGAGACACAGCCGAGACGTTCCAGCAATCTTAAGAGTTTTCAAAAACTCCAGTGTATGCTTTGAGATATGAAGCTGGGTCTTTTGGGCTAATAAAGTCAGCATATGTTTCAGCAACTTGGTCAGCCAGTCAGATATTACAGAGATATGTATCCATTAGGGATAAAATAATAGCACAAGCACACAAAGAACAAGAAATGTCACCCTCTCTATAATGATGTTGTAGCCAGCGACAACAACAACAACAAAATTCATCAATTTGAGTTTCTGTCAGTTCTGGCATTTTAGTCTTTGTTGTT
Source organism: Kryptolebias marmoratus (assembly GCF_001649575.2). Taxonomy (NCBI): domain Eukaryota; kingdom Metazoa; phylum Chordata; class Actinopteri; order Cyprinodontiformes; family Rivulidae; genus Kryptolebias; species Kryptolebias marmoratus. The sequence continues at coordinate 5,707,180 of NC_051448.1, forward strand.
GGCCTTAAAACTTGGCCTAAATAAGCCCAGCCATTAAGATGTTATTTACAAGAAAAACTACTAAGCTGCTTTTCTGTCAGACAGAACAGGAAATGATACTGTGGAATAATTTGCTCAATACTGCCCTCGTCCAATCACAAGTCTGCACCCCAAATTCCCGGGTGTCACCCAGTCTATTATTACAGAAAAGCAAAGGTTCTGCACACATATACACACCATTTTTCCACATTTTTCATCTCATGTCACATGTGAACATTTGCTCTGTATTACGCTCTCTGCGGGTTTGCCTTGGACCAGAATAATGGAAATACAAAAAAAAAATAATGGAAATCTGAAATTACATACAAAATATGTCGGCCTACACACACACACACACACACATATACGCAAAGACACACAGATATTGATGAGAAAAGCAACTGAAATAATGGAAAAACAAAAATGTATACACAACACATATCTCTTTAACCCTCACTCATTCTGTCTGATTTTTTTCACTCTTTTTCTCTCCCTTTCTTTCTTACACCCCCCTCCATCAAACACACACACACACACATAGACAGAGGTGTGTATAAATGTTAAATCCATAGCTAACCAGGCCAGCCTAATAGACTCTTATTCCTCTGACACTTTATCAGCTCAATCACACAAACATTCAGCCCCAAAATAATGGCCTTTCTGTTTGCTGCCTACTTGTGTGTGCGCACGCGTGTGTGTGTGCGTGTGCGCACGTGTGCGTGTGTGCCTCTATCTCGGAGCTGTGCTGCACAGACTGTGTGCACTGAATACAGATCTGTCAGTAAGGACAGAAATGGCGATTGTTGGGTTGAGAGGTAAAAAGGTTTTCATTCATTCATTTATTCTTCTGTCAGGCAAGCTGAATATGAATTTGATTTTAATTAAAAGTTTCAAATAAGAAAAAAATGTAAACATTTTAGGGTTCAATAGGAATATTTAATTAAATGGTTGATTTGCAAGTTGTATGGTTTTTGTTAACATTTCAGTGATTGCCTCAAGGTTTTCTTTTTTGGCACAACTTAGATTCGTTGCCAATCAAATGGTGAGAAAAACCTGTTTTTGTGAGACTCATCAGTTTCCCTCTTCAGGCAGGTTATACATGTAATGTACTTAGTTTGCAGATTAAAACGAATTTGAAATAAATATTAAAGTCAAACCAAGCTAAGGGGTTGCCTTGTACTGATGAAAAGTCTTTACTCACTGTGGTGGGCACCTTCAAGAGAGTGCTGCCTGAGAAATACAAGGTCTGGATGGGAACATGTTGTTCTAAAACCTGTAGATACTTTTCTGCATTGATGATACATTTTCAGATGTGTAGGCTGCCCATGCCATAGGCACCCATACATCCCCATACCAACAGAGAGGCAGGTTTTTAAACTGCACTGATAACAGGCGGGATGGTCCCTCTCCTTTGTAGCATGGAGAATGTGGTTTCCAAAAAAATATTTCTAAATCTGATTTATCTGACCACAGAACAGTTTTCCACTCAGTTTATTTTAAATTAACTTTGGCCCAGAGGAGACGGCAACAATTCCAGGTGGTGTTATGGTGTTATATTTTTCTTTGCATGAAAGTGATTTAACCAGCATTTGGAAGGAACGGCAAACTGTGTTTACAGACAATGACTGTGGAAATGTTCCTGAGCCCACGCAGTGATGTCCAGAACAGAGTCAGACCCGTTTTTAATGCAGTGATCACAGGCTTACATACATACATTTCTCCAGATTCTTGAGATTCTTTGACGATATTATGGACTGCAGATGATGGGACATTCAAAGGCTGCCCATTTCTCACTGAGGAACATTATTCTGAAACTGTTTCACTATTTTTAATCACAGTGTTTTGCAGACTGGTCAACCTCTGCCCATCTTGATTCATGAGAGATCCAGCTTCTCTAAAATGCTCCTTTTATACTCAGTCCTCTTACAGACTTGATGAAAAATAATCTAATTCACTGAAAATACTCCTTCAGATGTTTTCTATTCATACCACATACTTTACAGCCTTTTGTCACCCCTGTCCCCATTTTCTTGAGAAGTGTTGCTACTGTCAAATTAAACGTTACCTTCCTTTTTTCCATTTTACACAACGTTCCAACTTTTTAACAATTGGGCTTGTAGTTCTAATTGTCTCAAATTAAAACACAACTGCTCTTTATAGCTCATGAACTAGTTCAGGGACTGACTTCTACCACACAGCTGGCCGTAATCATCTCAACATAAGACAGAGATGGTGACCCTTGCAGGTTAAAGTTCATACATGTGAGAGGTTAAAGGTGGCCTCATATTGAAGGTCAGCAAACAAAATAATTACAGCTGGACACACAGAAAGACACAACAGATGTATCAACAAACCATTTCTTCAGCAATGTCTCTCTTTGAGTCTAACATGTACAAACATTCTGCCAAACATATTGACACCATGTGGCGAAGGAGGATGTTGTGGGAGACGTAATTGATAATCTCTAGGAGCCACTAAAACCAGCTGGTATCAATACAAGACTTCAGAGAGCTTAAAGAAGTCTTTTTCCAGTCTAGGAAAAAGCCACAACTCAGACATTCTTGCACCACAGTGGCCCACAGCAGACATGCAGACAAGAGGGTAACAATCTGCTTTTAAAAGATAATCCATAAACTTCTGCGATGAAGGTGGGAGCCTGGCTGACTGAGACTTCGGGGGGGGGTTTTCTAAGGAAATTGTGTTTCAGAAAGAATCTAAACTCAATTTTTGTGCTAAATATTTGACCCACATCTTTAACATTTTGAAAACAGTAGTAAAAATTACTTACAACTTAATAAAAGAGTAATTAAACTCTGATGAAGTTTTATGTCTCCTCTTTAAAGAATAATGGTTTTATTTTAAAGCCCCAGCAGAGTCAAATAAAGAGGGGTGTGTACGAACAAAATGTTTATTACACCAACATCTGTAAGCCATTTGTGTTGAGTGGACTATAGCAGCTGGCAGTTTTGATTTGTCTGGAGACTGACTGATGTGTTTTAGCTTAAATTGTTAAACACATTTTAACTCTTGACTAGATGGGAAACTGAACTGGGCTTTCTGAGACAGCTTGTGTCAGTTGAAAATTGCACATCAGCATGAACAAGCTTACCATGTGTGGAGTTCCTCAAGGCTGCGTTTTAGGACCACTTTTATTCTACATTTATAACTGGCTAATAATTTAAACAAAAAATAAAAATCCTATCATATGATGAAAATTAAGATGAACTGGTGACATATCAGGGGTTTACCCCACCTCTTATTCATTAGCCCCTTTCACAAAACACTTGCCTGATCTGAATAGTCTTCTGGTCATCTTGGTATGATTTCTGAAAGGATCGAGGCAGCATGGGGGTTGAAACAGATCGCCACTGTCTGTGCCGAAATGGTCAACATTTGAAAGGGCAGGCTGAGTTTCAGCTGATCACACTGGCGTTAAATTCATCCATTATTATCCAAATAAAATGTTCTACAAAATCAACCTGTGATTGCCATAAAAAACATAAAAGGAATTAAAGAACTTAAGCATCTACACAGATTATACTTCTTAATTGGATTCAGAATGTTTTTATTTTTCTTCTCTTTTCTTTTGTTTTTAGTTTTCATGCTTTTTTGGTGTCAAATTTTCAGGTGTTCCCTATATTCCATTAATGTCTCAAATTTAAGCTGATGTTTTTCAGCTGCTTTTAACTTTGATGCTTATTTCTTAGATATAGAATTTAAAATGTACAATGGCTAAATAAAAAAAAGTTTTCTTCATACATTTCTGACAAGTTAAACGTAACATAAAACATTTCTGTATAAAATGTGTAATTTTGTTGAGTTTGTTACATTCACATTGTTTTGATCCATATTTACAACATCTAGACATTATTAATTTAAAAAAAAGGCAGTATAGCAAGAATTTTCTTAAAATTTAAAGAAATCTAATTAAATGCTTCAGCTCCAATCACAAGTCATCAGTTTGAAAAAAGGAGCAAATATTTGGAAGGTTAGTTTTGATTTAAATGCAAATTTAAGACGGCATTTTATGTCTGACTCAAGTAATAACATCCAATCACTTCACACGTACATTTAAACCTAGGATAACGTGCTGTAAACTTATTACTTTTTAACAACATGCCACTTCTTCTAAAACCAGTTCATTATTAGATGAAGACAAACCATTTCAGTATAATTCCTGTTTAGCATGATCCAAGATTTAATTTAGAGGAAAGTTCTCAAATTCTTCAGTTTCTCAAAGCTACAAAAAGAAATTTGGACAAACTAAATCTAACTAAAAAAAAAAAACCTACAGAATGAAGCTGGGGGGTGTTTGTCCTGATTTATGGCTCTCTTTGAATTGTTTGTGTCAGACAGACTTCTCCTGTAAAAGACAGCTTGCTCTCAGTGTGCTCACTGTGAATAAACAGAGGTTTTGAACCGAATTGATTCAAGCAAAAACAAAACAATAAGACCTCTGGAATCGGCGGTGAAAGAGCAGCAAGGCAAACAAACTGAGCTTCGCCATGGCTGCAGAGGTTGTCAGCGGTACTCCTACACAGGATGAAAGGGAGACAGCAGAGAGGCGGTGGAGGAGGAGATCAGGGGGGGAGGGGGGTACAGGAAGGCACAGAGGAGAGGGACAAGGACAGGGAAGTGCAGAATGCTTCCACAAACCTGCAATCTCAATCATGAATTTAGATCTGGATTTGGTGAAAAACTGTTTTTTTGATGAATACCTGAGGCCTTCTTGGTGAACGGGTTAAAAGGGGTGAAAGCAAGAACACAAGGAGGAAACAGAGACGAGCAAACGATGAGAAAGGAGAGGGGCAGAAAGGACTTTCAGGAATGAAAGAGGATTGGTAAAGAACAAAAGGTGAGGGTCAGGATAAACAGAGGCAGGCGAGAGGGGGTGTCGGATTTGGAGTAGCGGAGGAGGGGAAAGTATCTGTGTTTGCAGGGGGTCTCATTATTGACACCATGTGTTACCTCAGGAAGCCTCTTGGGAAAATATAAGCATCTCACAAGATCAGAGAGCAATCTAGACATCAGAGAAGAATATATAAAAATAAAGAAACAAAAGCTCATTCCAAACTCTCTGCAGCTGCAGACGTGTGTGTTTCTGAGTGCGGGGGTCAGCAGCGTCTGTTTTCACATCGGCACATCTGTATGTCAGGCGTGCAGCGTTTTAACCACAAGTTCACAGCATCAAATCCCACAGCCAACAGACACAACTCTGTCAGCCTGTCTAACAATCCCTCCACCCTCTGTAGATGTATGAATATTTAAAATACATCCTGTCTGTCTTGCTTGGTGGGATTTGGAGATTTCTAAACCTGTTCAGCTTTTGCAAACATTCTCACACCATCTGTTAAATACTGCTGTTTTGTTGGAGGGGTGGGTAGGATTTGCTGACTCATACAATATGGAAAAGATTAGTCTGCTAGGATCATGAAGATGGCTTCTCTGGAAATAAAACCATGTATTATTTAATCAATAGGTATGGGCAGTGACTTTAGAATACTCAAAGTCTAGTTAAAATGGGCGAACTCGAAGAAATAACACAACCGTCACAGATGGCATTTATTTCGTTTTACTCTGTCTCCTGGTAGTGACCCACCAACAATGATTTCCAATCTGGAAGCTTTTTTCAACAGAACACCTACCACCTACTGTCCCCCCACTCAAAAAAATGAAATAAGAGAAACAACTTGGAGCATCCCAGCGTCCCTTTATGCCATTGTAGTTTATCTTAAAAGGATTATAACGTGTAAACTAAGGTCGCACGTAAGCTTAGCTGTACAGATACAATGCGGGGTGTAATGGGGAGTTAATACTTAAAGAAAATCCTAGTAATCACTGCTCAAATGTCAAGAGTGTTTTTGTTTAAAATGCACATCCCAATGCATTGCTAATTGCTCAACCAAAAGGTAAAATTTAACAAATGATGAGATTTTTTTCTTATTTCATTTTGCAGAGGCAACTTGGCACAACGACTTGGATAATATGTGACATCTGCAGATGTTTCAAGCTGTTTTGGCCTTTTTTTAAAGAAACCGAACAAAGTTTGCAACTAAAACTCCTAAGAAAGAAACCTTCTAAATGTTTTAGTTTTTAGTAAGCTAACTGATAAACTAAGAGAAAAGTGCTACAGAAGAGCAATTTGCCATAGCAGCTGCTGCGGATGTGTCAGACAATTGAGAAAGGTCAGTGGAATGAAACCTGGCCTGGCACTTCAGAGTGAAATTGGGTAATTTTGGTAATTTCTGCTATGTCAAGTACAAAGTGGAGTACTGTAAAACAGCTTGACTTCACAAAACACAGTTATTGTTTTTTTATTTATTTTGAAGCCTTTCGGTGAAAGAAATTGCAAATGGAAAAACATTACACTTGATTTAATTTCCATTATTTTATGTGTTCAATGCCGCAAACACATGAGATTATTTATGAGCAGCATGGAGCCGAAACAGGGAGGATAATCAATCCAAGCTGAATGCTGGATTTAAAGCCACAAACTTTGTCATCAAATCTATTTCATAATTTTTATAATGTTTCCTACAAATCTATAACTCAGTCCATTTTTGTGGTCCAACCAACAGCCTTTGTGCTGTAGCCAATGCAAGCACAAAAACACACCACTCCATGAACTCAAATGCACACACACTTACCAATTCATCAACTCATGCCCTGTTTCTCTCTGTGTCTAAGCCCACCGTGAAATGGAGCTGGGCAGAGCAGCTATTGTGTCCCTGGTAGAATTAACTATTGATTTTCTTCTCAGCATTATCAATGCTGTTCTGACAACAAAACAGCCAGGACACACACACGGGAGGATACACACATACACACACATGTGCAGACCTGGATTTTATTTAAGGGGAGATGTTGCTTTGTGGGAGGCAAAACTCGATTCACCGTAAGGAGCAAAAGTCAACTATTAACATGCTGCTGCAACAAACTGACAAACAATGATGCATGCAAATAAGCAACTATGCAAAACAAACTGAACCACACATTTTAAAAGTTGTATCACCTTTTTCATTAGTGCAAACTTCTACAGTCCAATCTTCACCCTCAACTTAAATAAGAAAAAAATAAATAAATAAAGTCTCTTATTTATGAAAAAAGCAATCTGGTTAATAACAAGCAAGTTACAAATTAATTGTTTAGAAGCTGCTAGGCTAACTTTTCTAACATGCTATATACACACAGCTCAAAATTATGAGAATACTATTTTGTTTATTTGAATTATTTCTCATTTAAAAACTTCTTACACTATGTTTCCTTAAAGGAAAATGTATGCAGGATCATTTCAACTCTACATCCTCCCTTTGTCAATTTTGCAAGAAACCTGGAACAACATAAGCTAAGTGATTTTACCTATAAAGGTACTATTCTGCTTTAAGGTCAATCTATGGTTCCATTAATTATTCACATTTAGTTTTTGTCTCTCATTTACTGTGTTTGCTGGAGTATTTTGTCAATAAGTAAAAAGCTACTGATTCACTGGCACACAAAGCAAGTTTTATAGAGAGCCTATAGGTTTTTTTTTAAACTTGAAAAGCTAATCATTGCATTTGTTAACTGGTTGTGCTGCGTTAATTTTTAATTACCAAGGTGTCTCATATTTTAATGGTGTTAGCTTCTCTCCAATTTCCCATCTTAGAAATAAAGCTCCTAATCATCCAGCTGCATCAGATTCTGAACAGGTGATGATGTGTACCAACAGAGTGCTTCCCTCTCACACTGGAGGTTGACCTCTTCCACCTGGAGGAAAAGAGCCTGCAGCCATCAGTCTTTCCTGAAGGAAGCAGCTTCCAGTGTTCAAAAGGCAAACATCTCGTCTTCCTTTGGGTCTAAAACGTTCCTTTTTGAAAAACTCTATATCTGACGAGGAGGTGCCTTACACTCACTTATTCTTTATCCTGATGTAGGTTTGGAAGATGTCCAACGATGTACTTCTCACTTTACCATCCTGACTTACTTTACTCTCCCTTCATTTATATAGCAATGATATTCTCACTAACTTTGTGTGTTTACAATGCTCACAGACAACTGAATCAAAATGAAGATGTGATTCAAATCACTGCTTTTCCTTATCTTATTTTACAAACATACTGTTATTACCAATTCATTGAATCTGGCTAAATTGAACTGAATGGCTTAATTGGATTGGATGTCATCATGTGGACTTTACAACTTCATGGAGTTGCATCAAAATTGTACTGATTAAGACTATATTGAGTTTGAATCAGCTGAGTTGAATTGGGTTGTATGTCATTTAATTAGAACAGAATGTGTTGACTTTTTTTCTACAGAACCCTGACATAATTTCTTTTCATTTGCACTATAAAAATAAAGTGAACCATACGGGATGAATTGTGATCGCTTTGTGTAATCAAGTCTTCCTCCCAGCTTCCACTGCCTTTCTAAATGACAGCAGAGATGGAGCACCAGTCCGAATTAGCACCTGGCTAAATTTAGCAGCCAGAAGATTCTTCTTAAGTTCAAATATATGAACACCTGTTTGTGGTCATGTGATCTATGTCTTTTGACACAATGTCACTGATGACATCTTGCATGGCTTGAAGCTAACTACAACTTCACAAACAGGTGCAATTAGCAAGTTTGCCACATACAAGTGCTGTCATGAGCCTAATTTTCTACATCCATTTGGTTAAAAACCTTTCATTTCAGGGATAGACATTATTTTGAGTCATTTAAAAAGATGTTACACAACAAAACCATCAAACTAAATCTGCACTTCAGTTTCTTTCCCATATGATAGAGAAGCTGGAGAAGAGAACATCTAAAACATAATTTCTAATCAGTTTAGACATAATGCTCATTCTTCACTGTCAAGTACTTAAAATAATGCAGCTTCGTTTTATTTAAAAACAAACGAACACAGAGCACTTTGGTTCCAACACAAACCCATACACTGTACAGTAAATCCTCCGCTATCTTTGCTATTTTCCTGATTTCTTTCCTTTTCCACTACTTTTCCAATCTTCTACTCAGATTTTCTCAGACAAATTGATTATATTCGGTGAATGTGGGAACCAGGCTGAGAAAAAAAATACAAAATCGGAGCACTCGCCCGCTGGTGTACACCATCAAATCCATTCAGTTAAGCTCGGCTGCTCCAGTATTAACATAGCAGAGTCAGATCAAAATGTTTTGAAAACACTGGAATAAATTCACCTTGTAAAATCGTTGGTTTTTCTGTTGTGCAAAAATAAAAAATATATATTCTGGATTTACATCACATTCACTGCAAGACCTCTGTTAAGTTCTCATCTCTTCACATTCAGCCCAGCTTGCTTAAATTCACATTACCGTAACCTTATCAACACTTCTGAGGTTGCTCTGAAGAGACCGTTTATCTATAAAATAACATTTTTTTATATTTTGGAATAGATTCTGTGATAGAAGGACAAAGTTTTTTTATAGTATCACTCTGCACATTTGATTACACTGAAGTATAACAAACATCAACTGGGAAATCAGTCTTCCTGATACTTTTGCTTTTTGAATATGCATAATGAGGTTTCTGTGGGAAGTCAGTGTTATAAGTGAGTCACATGGATTTGAAAATAAAACTGTTGATTTCCCAGCAGGTTTGCATGCTGGATTTTGTGCACATAAAGATATCAATTCAACAGTAAATCAGACATACAGTTTGAATAAAGAAAACACCCCAAAGTCGTAACACTCAAAATTCAAGGCTGAAACAAAAGAAGCGCACAAAGGCAAAAAGAAATTTGGTGCAAAGAGTCTGATCATCACATATTCCCCAGTTCAATCCAACGTCCATCAAAGGAATGTAGTCAAATACCCTGTTTAAATATGTCTACACACAAACACAGCCAGTGAATGAAGCAGTAAACCCAAAGATGACTGAAGGAGCAGGATTAATTAGAGACCCAGCTAGGGTTTGATTATGCAATCGTTTGTTAAACAATGTTTATGACATCTCTTCCAAAGACCACCAGCACTGAGCAACACCAAGGACCCTGTTTCTATACCAACCAAACAAACTGGAAACTGTACAGTGACTAGCAAACGTATCTGTTCCTTTTGGTAATCCTTCCATTTGATGCCTTACATACTGGAATTTGTTTTAATTTTTAACAATAATTCTAGAAATAAAATACTTCAGACTATTAAAGATAAATGTGGAAAATTTGTTTTAAATATTATTTAAAAATTGGGTGGGCGTGCATGTGTTCAGCCCACAAAACTCAGTTCTTTGTAGAGCCACGTTTTCCAGCATTTGTAGCTTCAAATCTCTTCAGTTATGTCTCCGAGTTGGATGGGTGCTGCTTTTGTCCTGTAATCTTTATAACAAACCAGAAGTTGGGTTTAGACTGGACCATTGCAGGACATTTCAATGGTTCTCCACTGGAGCACTGCTTCAGCAGAATGTTTTAGGGTCATTGTCCTGCTGGAAGGTGAACCTCCGTCCCAGTCTCAAACCGCTGGAAAGTTACAACAAGTTCTTCTCAAGAATTTCTCTGTATTTCACTCCATCTATCTTTTCTTTAACTCTGAGCAGTTTCCCCACTTCCTGCCGATGAAAAACATCCCTACAGTAGGATGCTGCCACCGCTATGCTTCACTGTAGGGATGGCGTTCTCAGCATACTTCTGCAAGACACTATAGTTTATCGTGCTAGTCTGTTGCTCAAAACATAAAATGAGAAAGCTCAGTTTAGGGTCCAGATGCTAAACACAAAGCCTTCTGTACAAATGTCTCTTATATATTGCACATTTAAATATGTTTTACTGAAATTGCTTCTTATTTTTTTTATCTACTAGCTTCAGAAAGTTGTTAAACTAACTCAGACATAGTTAAACCAACACAAAAGCATGTTTTCATACTGAGCAAACAGGTGTGAAAGCTTCTATTTTTATTTAGACCCTTACTGTTTGTGTATACTTCAGTCCCTCCATTATCATTTGTATCTCATTGTCCTCTCTCAAAGACCTCATCCTCTCTCAGGTCCTCTAAACCTTCCACCTACCTGCTTCATCCATCTTCTCTCTATCATTAATGTCTCCTTCAATGCCTAACAACTCTTGTATATCCCCACCCCCTCCTTCCTCTCTCTTTCAGCCCATCGGCCTCCTCCTCCCCCTCTTCTTTTCTGATTATCTCCTGGTGTCTGTCTGAGCTCTGTCGCTGATAGAGAGCATGCCTGGTTGACACGCCTGGTAATGAGGCTCCTAACACAGATGGCCTCTCCCGCCCTCTTCTACTCACTCGCTTCTCCTCTCTCTCATAAACACACACACACACACACTCTCACACACACACCGTATGCAAAAACCCTCTCATCCTGACGTGCCCCCCCCCCCTTCAGCAGGAGGTCCAGAGCACTCGTGGGTTAAACACTGGAGGGGATGTTCTGAAGAAAAATAAATAGGAAAGAAAAGCACGACAAGCAATAGATTGTTCTCATCTCTCAAGTCACCATCACCAATTCCTCACTAGACATGCAGACACACGGTACACACACTTAAACACTGATCAGCCATAACATTATGACCACGAACGGGTAAAGGGAGCAAATAGATTACATCCCCACAATCACTCAGCTACCTACCCCAACCTGCCTGTATGAAATTACAGGCCCAGCGATTCTTGAAGGAATGCATATCGCCCGCCACCTTTCATACCAGAGTTTCTAACTAAGCCCATCCTATGATCAGAAGTGACGGGTTATAGCAGATTTGGGCAAACTTCATAAAAAAATGTTATGTGCAAGTTTGGGCCAGATCTTAAAAGATGTGTTAGCTCTTGGAGCATGTGTTCAGGATAACTCTCAGGTACTACCACACCAAAGTTTAGCTCAATATCTATAAAACTGACTGAGTCATAGCCATTAATATGTCTGCTACAGCTGTTCAGCTGTGGTGATCGTATTAAAATGGGTTGACTCCAAAACTTAATCAGTTGTAGATGTCTATCTCAGGATTACTCAGAGCTTCATTAAGATCCATCCAGTGGCTCATGAGATATTTTGCTAACAGACCGACAGCATTGACTCTCACAGTTAATGCCAGAGTTTGAAGCAAAGATGTTGCTCAACGTGTTGCGCTGGGAGGATGTGTAGTGAATGACTCTCAGCTACTAAAAGGTCAGCTGGTTGTGGCAGCCATCTTGAATTGGGTTGTCTTCAAAAGGTAATCAGTTGTAAATGTGTATCCAGTAATTACTTACTGAGCCTAAACATCACCCAGCAGTCTTCAGACAAAAAAAAAAGACCCTTTTAAGCTGGTTACACAAAAATGCTCTTCTGTGTTTAGTTATACAAGTCCACTCCAGTCAAGTTTAATGAAAACATAAAAAGAAAGAGAGCTAAAAGGAATAATTATCTTGTGAAACTGCTAACTAACCAAGTCAGGTCGTCCTTTCAGCTCAGACACATAGCAGAGTTTGAGTTTAAGCAGAACAAATCTCTGACCTCCTGCAAGCATCTCAAACAAACAGATCAGGACCTCTCTGCACGTCGCCCTCTTTCAGACACCAGCTGCAGCTCGTTTACATGATTGCGACTTTCGCACGACTTCGAGACATTCCAGGGAAAATAAAGAGTCAAAACGGGAGTTTTCGGTGACTTTGTGGATGAAGGGAGTTAAGGGGAGTTACTTCAAGCTCAGCCTGGTCGTGGCGAAGGTGAAGCCACCAACAGGACCTCCCAGACTGAGTCCGAACTGAATAACTCTAACAGCGCCGGGTATCGATTACCTATCAGCTCCCTGATGACTTACCTCTCTGCTGGGCATGGCAGCATTGCCATAGCAACGCGTCGATAAGCACCAGGGGAAGGAGAAGAAGAAGAAGTCGATTCATGTCGTCCTGTGTGGTTGGACTCCCTGCCGCGCGCTGTTCGGAGCTCGCGCCGTCCTCCCGCGTGCCTCACTGCTGAATGACAGAGAAAAGTTTCACATAAGTTGAGCCAAACTCTCCTCGTAGGCCCACTCCTCCTCCTCCTCCTCCTCCTCCACTCTTCTCTCCTCCTTCTCTCCATAGATAGATATAATTGAATTGAGGCCCATTCAGAGATTATTATCACTGGAACACTTTTATAATCTGTCCAGTGGTTCATGAGATATTTTGCTAACAGACAAACAGTGTTGACTCCAACAGCTGATGCCAAAGTTCAAAGCAAGGAGCGTGTGTTGGGTATGACTCTCAGCTACAACCACACCAAACTTTAGCACAATATCTGTAAAACTGACTGAATGATGGCTATTTCTGTGTTTTCTATGGCTAGTTGGATATGGCAGCCACCTGGATATTGATTGGCTCCAAAAAAAAAAAAAAAAAAAAACCAGCTATAGACATCTACTGAATGTTTTATTAAAATCCATCCAGCCGTTCGTGAGATATTTTGCTAACAGACTCCAAATAAGTAATGGCTAAAGAGCTTGCACAGTTTGTTAGAGCTCAGAATATGTGTTGGTGATCCATCTCAGCTACTGCCACGCCAAATTTTAGGTCAATATCTGTAAAATTGACTGAATTATGGCCATATTTGTGTTCTTAAGGTCAGCTAGGTGTGGCAGCCATTTTGAAATGTGTTAATCCAAGAGTTAATCAGTTGTAGATGTGCATACAGTGATTATTTCCTGATGGCTTCTTTAAAATCCATCCAGTGGTTCATGAGATGATTTTCTATCAGACAAATAGAGTTGACTTCAAATAGTTAATGGCAAAATTGTGCAATCTGTTAGTAATATGCATTGGTGATCAGTCTCAGCTTCTAACACACTATATTATCAGCCAACATCTGTTAAATCAACTGAGTTACAGCCATTTCTTAAGGTCAGTTAGGCTGTGACAGCTATCTTAAATTGGGTTGACTCCAAAAGTTAATCAGTTGTAGATGTATATCCAATGATTGTTTTTACAGGCAGACACATCCTATCAACAGCAGGCAATAAATTGAACTTCTCTGAGTAAGACTGGCCACAAAACACGGCATCTAAAAGGGTCTTCTTAAAATGCATATTGGTGTTATGCTGAACTGTAGAGTTTGGACATAAAAGCCTCAGTTGCTGCAAAGCAAATGAAATGTTGCATCAGCTCAGCTCTGGAGTGCACAAACAAAGCCGCAAAGAGTGGGATAAAGAAGATGTGGAGACAAATATCAGAAATGAAAAGTTTTTTGTCCAGCTGCAGCTACAAACTCTGCTGTTCTATGGCTCCTCCTGCTGCTCTGCACAACTCACCACACGCTGGGGCAGGGGTCTTCAAGCTGCGGCTCCGGAGCCACACGTGGCTCTTCAGCCCCTCTCAAGGGGCTCCTTGTAACTTTGACCAAAAATGACACAAACTTTAGGAAAGTTTAATTTAAATTGACAATAAGAAGTTTGCTCACCCAGACTTTAACAGTTTATGTGTGAAATTTCTGCAGCAGAATAACAGAACATTCGTTTGGGCTGGGCTGCTTGTATCAACTCATTTTTTTAAACAGAAATTAGTACACATCATTAATATAACAGCACTGTGTACACAGCTTCCCATCATTTCAGTATGAGCTAATTATGGCTTGAGAACATATTTAAAATGCATCAGTTTTACTGTTAAACTAATGGATTGTTGGCTCATTCCTCCCTGTTTTGTGCAGATTTCTGTAAAAGCAGAAAGTCATTTTTTACATCTATTTGAAATAACTGATTAGAAGGCATCAAAAAAGGCATACAAATATCATACAGCAGGTTTTTCTTATATACAGTATATGAAAAATTAAAATCTGGTTCTAATAAAATCCAAGTTACTTTAGCAGTTTAGTTAAATAAAGATTGTGGTTTTATATTTAAGGACTTTTAAGTTTAAATAACCAGCAAACTGGCCTTTATTGTGTTCAATAATTTGGAGACGTTAGGATGCAACCTAATACTTTATTTTTTTTTAAATATATTTTTCACATATGAGTGAAGTAAGACAGTGCAAACTAAAAGAAGAAACATGAAAGAAGTAGTTCTGCATCATTTTCTTGCACAGAGCAATAAAATTTGTTCTAACTCTTAAAAAAAGAAAATCTAAATGCCACAATGCAGCATAGACTAGTATATTTATAAAATATGTAAAACAGTGAAACTTGTCTTATCTTAACTTTGACGGTCAAGTTAATTTTTGGTCTCTTTAAAAATGTAATTGAGTTGGAGTGAAGGTAAAAATGGCTCCCTCAGCTGTAAAGGTTACAGACCTTGCTTTGGGGAAAAACATGACCACCTATTAAAGAACAGCTGTGAGGTGTGACACTAAGGAAAACAATTTAGACACAATATGTAGCTATAAACTCAGCTTTTACCTTTAATGAAGCACCACCAAAGAAATTATAACAATAATGCAAACATAGCATATGGATATAGAAAGTTCTTTATTGTTCACTTTAACACATAAATGAGCATAATTTTATTCAGCAGAAAAGAAGTAACTAAATTACTATCCTCTATGAGTATGAGTGGATTTAATGCTGGGTCATTAAAGGTGTTTAGACCTTCCCCGCTGAAAGCTCTGGCACATTATAATGTTACAGCTCAGCAACTTGTCAATCACCTCATTTATGTGTGTATTTGTGCAGATGTGTTTATATTATTATACGTGTGAAACCCATAGCTGAATGGTGTTTTTATGGACCAGCAATAATAGCTCACCCAGACTCCAAAAACCCAACGGAGAAAGAGAGGCTGAGACTGTTGGCTCTGCAGCTGAAGATGGGGTCTCGTCGGTGGACTCAAAGCCCTGGGCAGCCCTGGAGGGTTGCTGGCTCTATGTGGGGATGGGCTGTGTCCAAGTTACACCTTGACTGGACAACACGGTGAGTCGCATCAGGAGAAATAGTTATTTCTAGATTTAGTCCTCATTCAAAGCAACATAAACAAACAAATAAGCAGGTTTATTACAAAGAGCAAAGCATTTGTATTATATTAAGCTAAACTATAAGCAAATACTCATGTTTTTATTATGAGATGTATGTCTTTGATAGTCTAGATTCCTCTGAGTTCAAGGAAGGATAAAATTATGGTTTACTACAAAGTCAGAGAAAATATTAATTTAAATGGTTTTTTTTTACAGGTTTTTTCAAGAGGATGAGGAGATGCTGGTTCTGACGCACAAAGACACACTAAACCAAACCTACAGTGAGGATGACAGATTGCCTTTTAAAGGCACCATAAGCAAAAACGATCCAGATTTTGTTGACACCAGAAGAAGCCGAACATCTTCAGGGGGAAACAGCGTTCTTACACACAAAGACGACCCCACTGCGAGGAAGAAACCAACTTCTGGAGTTAAAAGATTTGATTGCAGTCCGGAGGAAGAGACTCTAGCTGTTAAAGACACCAGAGCTGCTATAGTTTCAACTGGAACCGCCACCATAAATTCATCTGTTTCACTCAAAAACACCAAACACCAATCTAAGATGCGAACCAACAATGGTGGGAAAAAGCCAAGTCTCAACCAGGATCAGGGGAACCAGAATGAGTTCTGTGGGTTGACTGGAGGGAGACTTTCTGAAGACACAGGGGAGAAAAACCAAGAAAATCCGGAGATCCCTTCTAATCTCTTTACAATCCTTCAAAAAGGGCGAGCCCACACAGGTTTGGCAGCACCAGTTCAGAGTTCTTGTAGCAGTGCCACAGTTCTGACTCCCCGTCCCACCATCACCGCCTGGGAAGCTGGCTGGAACGTTACAAATGCAATACAGGTACGACAGCACCCACCGCTCGCAGTCAGTGTGATTTTCCTTACAGTGGCAGCAGTGTTAACTTCTCGTGGTTCATCCAGGTTAATATCCACCTTATATCCCAACATATTAACTGCAACTTTATGACTGTTTAAACTTTAATCTATAGTTAATCAACAAAAATGACTATAACACAGTCGGTTTTACAAATACTGAGCTAAAATCTGACGTGGCAGTAGCTGAGAGTCATTCACAACACACACTCTGAGCTTGACATTTCATGTACATCATGTTATTTTAATGGTTTGACCAAAACTGCTACAACTCTGTTTTTTCTCCAACATAAGACAATCTTAGTCACATGCAATATGTGCTATGCTTTAAGGAAAGCATCTTCTTCTGCATCTAAAAGATTATGATAGTTTAGACTTAGGAATAAACTTTCCCAAATTTTAGGAAGCTAAGTTTGCATGTATTCTCAGTGCATGCATGATTTCCTCCTACAGTCCAAAAACATGCATTTTGTGCTAAACTGTAAAGCTAAATTGACCGTAGGTGTGAGTGTGTGTGCATGGTTGTCTGTCTTGTGTGTTTGTGTGTTAGCCCTATGATGGACTGTCCTGTCCTGTCCTGACCTTTTTTTTTTTTTTTTTGATAATCTACATAAAACCCTCCTGAAATGCACTTTAACTAAATTACCATCTAACCCAAATAAATCCTATTAGGTTTTTCAGTCAATTCAGAGTCATTTCATCGTGTGTTTCTTCTTTTCTTATTCAAATTTTGAGTCCGCTTTTGGAAAAGTGTGTTTGGTTTTAAACTGCAAACCACAACATTCAGACTGTTTCTCCTCTGATAACAGCTTCCATCAACTGGAGTTAAAATTGCCTTTTTTTTTTTTCTTGGTTCATTTTCAACCAGCATTTTCCTCCTTTTTCCTGAAAACGATGTCTCGTTTCTATTCCAGAAGACAAAATGAAAAAAATGTAAATGCCAACTGTTCGGGTGTTAAGCTGCACACCGCTTTGAAAAAACACCAAGCATTCGGCATGCCATTTAATTTACTCGCATTGTGTTTTTACATGACTAAATAATGCTTTGTAGTCTTGTAAGCTGTTTGTCGGGCGCTCTCTTGTCTTCATTATCAAATTAAGCGTAAATCAAGTAATTTAAAAAAAAAAAAAAGAAAATCTCTCGGTCAGAGTGTGTTCTTGTGGCAGTAAAAGCTAATAGCTTATTATGCAGCAAATGCTTGGCTGTGTTCAGCCGCTGCACTCATGTAAATGTAGTCTTTCAGGGAATGACTGGTGTAATTGAACAGTGTCACCGGGTCCAGAGAGAATACATTATGACATTGGGACATCAATAAGCTGTCTCACACACAAACACACACACAAAGAGACAAAAAAAAACACACTACTGCTGACCGTGCATACAGAAATGTCCCTTCAGGGGTTGATGTGAATTAGCATCTCATGTTTTTGTATTAATGCAGTAAAAAAACAATTTTTTAATCACAGTTAATAGATGATAGCTAGGAGACAAACAAGTATTGTGTGGTTTATTAATACATGTCTATCTGAGTGCCAGAATCTTTTTCAGTTTTCCTCAGAGGCCAAGTTTCTGTGCCAGACAGGCCGCAGATACTTGGTCTCCCAGGAAAGCTGAGCGACTGAAATATTCAGCTTTCAACTGCCAATTGAAGTTATTGACTTCTGTTCAAGCCGCCACAATGCATCAAGCGATGTAACGTGATAAATAAATTCTAAATCAGTTTCCATTTTAACATATTTTTCTGTAACCTTTCATTTATTCACTTTTAAAACACAGTTAAATTGGAGGCCTAGCGTTTCTTGAAGAAATGCGTGCAGGCTGATGCATTTCCAGCCAGAAACTTAGACTAAAATGATCTTTTGTCAACATAGTTGTAGCCAATTATGTCAAACCCTAAAACAAACATTATGCAAATTTCATGCAATATTGTGAGATGTCATGCTCAGAGAATGTGTTTTGAATGACTCTCTGCTATCATTACAACAAATTCTAGCTCAATAATTGTTAATTTGACTGAGTTATGGCTATTTTTTGTGTTGGCTAAGGTTGATTAACAGCCATTTTGAAATGTCCAAAGGTTCTATTTGCATTTTACACAACGTCCCAACTCATTCAGAATTTGGATTGTAATTCTCATGCTTTATTGTGCTTTTTTTTTAATGTTCACTGTTTATTTATTTATTTTTTGCTTAAATTTACTGAAATCATAAATGAGCTGTAACAACTGACAGAAAAATACTTTGCTCCAAAGTATAACCAATTTGTAAATGGTAGGGAGATTCCAGTCAGATAAGCAGGGGTGGAAATTAAAAATTTTGTCCACCAGCCATAGTAGCTGGTGGACAAATTTTTTTACCAGCCACTCAAATATTTTACCAGCCACTATTTTTTGTTGTGACAAAAAGTTATTTCATATGATGATGATGATCGACGCGGGTGGAAGCAGTTGTGGTGCCCTACAAGCTGAATACTCTTGAAAAACAGAAAATAAAATAGCTT
>NC_051448.1:5727469-5743801 GCF_001649575.2 Kryptolebias marmoratus
GTGTGTGTTGATCAAATTCACCCGCCACTTCAAATATTTACCCGCATTTGGCGGGTGGCGGGTGCTAATTTCCACCCCTGCAGATAAGTCTCATGAGTTAATATTTTTCATCAACCCCTCTAAGCTGTGGCGGCTGAATTAAAAACAAAAAAAAAGGTAAAGCAGCCAATTTTTTTATGCTTTCGTTTAAAAACGATCTCCACTTTCAAAAAAGAAAGCCATGTAGAAATAAAATCTGTCCATCTTGGAAAGAATATAAGAAATGTTCTTGCGTTCTGGCATTGACTTTAGAATAATAACACACTTTGATAAAACTCTGACATGAGAATTCTGTCACGGTTTAAAGAAAAAATACTTTCAGTTATTTAAATGTCAAACTTGTATGCTTCGGCTCATGTCAGCTCCACCTAATCCCCTCATGGAGGTGGAAAGACATTTCCATCACTACTGTGAGAAAAAGACATGTGCTTGCATAAAATATTGGACATGACCTGAAGGATAGATGCTGAATTTCTGTCCTGGGAGTCCAGACGTAGACAATAATGTAGCGCCAAAAAGCTGTCACTGCTCACTGACAGTGTGAAAAGCAGTGCATGTGCTTGGTCAGTGAGCTTTAAATAAATAGGCATAAAAGTGCCTTGGTTATCAGTTTGTGGAAAGAAAAAGAGATTAATCTTCTCTCAAGCCAATCAGGGATTTCTTTCTTCTTTTATTGGGCTCCTTTGTGATTGGGAGCAGCTTCAGGTTGTGCTCAGAGTAACCAATTAGCTGGCAAAAACTCAGAGGGAAAGAGAAGTGCAGTGAGGGAGGGGAGTGGAGATGAAATCAAATACTTGAGTGTCAGTTTTCTCTCAAACTGCTTTCATCCCCAGCAGCTCCATTTGAACATCAAAGCTCCATCAGCATACGCCTAACAGACAGCAGTTACTAAATAACTTGAAAAGAGGGAATCTTCCCTTGTCTGTTTATGCATCCACTCTGTGTGCTTGTGTCTGCAGTGTGTGATGTGATTCCATAACTCTCTCCCCGTGAGTCTGTGTATCTCCATGTTCCAACATTCCAAACACAACAACTCCATCAAAGTAGCTTGTTGCCTCCTCTGATCTCCCATCATCCAACCTCACGCTCTGTAGCAGCCAGGCTGCACCTCTTCTTCCACCCTCCCTCCATCCCGTGTCCCTCTGCTCCTCTCGTCGTTCCTCTTAGTTTCCAGCCTCCCACTTTCACCTCCGTTCCCTCTCCTCCATCTTCTCTCTCTCACTCTCTCTCTCTGGCAGCCACTTGCATCTTCTCCTGGTGGTGGGCCAAAGCTCGACTCGCCTCTTCCTTCTGCTCCTGCTGGTCTCCTGCATCCTCAGACTCTCCAGGCTTCACGCCAGAACCAGCCCCTCACCATCTCATCATCCAACCATGAACAGATCTTTCATCTCTTTTCTCTTCCTGTCCTGCTCTGCTGTCCTTATTTTGTGAAAATTTGAATTTTCTGATTTTATTAATAAGGTGTAAAGCCACATGATCTCAATTGGTACTGACAAGTATTTGGATTTTTTTTACCTCACAAGTGTACTACACGTTTTCTCCTTTTGCTTTACTCTCAAACCTTTCTTTCTAACGTGCTGTCTGACCCTCTCTTGCCTTTCTAAGGGTATCTTTGTGTTGGGTTTGCCCTTTGCCCTGGTCCACTCGGGGTATTTGGGTCTGGTCCTGCTGGGTTTGTCAGCCTGGGTCTGCAACCACACAGGAAGGAGCCTGGTGGCATGTTTATATGAAGAGGTGCAAAGGTAGGGATGTTTTTTTGCACAAAATATGCTCATTTGGTGGCCCTTTGGCATTCTTTTATAGGTCAGCTGCCCCACACCAGTAGGGGCCCCCCAACAGAAACAATACTAGTTGGACTACAAGCTTGTCTTCTGAGTGAAATAATTAGTTCTAGTTTTGATATCAACCTTTATATTTGGTAAATTCATCTAAATTGCAGAAAAAGGGACAATTTATTTAAAACTATGACAACAGCTGGAAAAACTGACTGATTCTGTAATTTTTTAAGTTATTGATTTACTTAGAAAAACAAAAAAGTAATCAGAGAATGTTTTTATATTATTTCCATACTCTGTTCAGTTGAGCTGAACTTCAAGTTCCTCGGAAAATTAATGTTTGTTTTCATATTTTTTAATATGAACACCTTCCCCAAATCTCAAAAATATAACAAGTTTTTCATAGTGAACTGTTATTGTCAAGCAATACAGGCTCTGGCACGCGGTCAATTTATGGAATTTGATGCATGGTGATTTATTTCCTTCCTGCATGCCATGGTAATGGTTTTGTTAGATGTGCGCAGCGCAGACAGTCAAGTATGAACAAGGGAAAAAGAAAAAAATAATAACTGTAAGGTAGATGATGGACAATAGGCTGAGCTAATAAATAATATTTTTCTTAAGGGCCCTGGAAAACTTTGGGTCGGCTCTGCGTCTGTGCTTTTCAGCAGAAATTAAACTTGCTGCGTGGGTAGAAAGCAGTGAGTTTTTAGAATTCAAACAAAAAAATAATAATTTTGAAGTGATGAGCCTCAGAGATACGATGCTGGCACAGCTAAAACAAATGTCAGTGTGTGAGATTTTGTAACGTGGTGTTATATCATGGTTTATCATCATTAGAGTGTGTTTCTGTGTTTTAGCAAAGAGTGCGGATTGGTGTCAAAGGTTCGAGTCCGACACAGCTACCAGGATATCATGAACGCTTGCTGCAAAGGACTCTGTCCAAACTGGTCAGAAGTTGGAGGCTGGATTATTAATGCAGCCCAGGTAACAAACTATAAACACAATAAACTGTATGTTAAACCAAAAAGTTCTTTATTTTAAAAGTTTGTTTGATCATTTGATCATCACATTGAAAACAAGTGAAGGTGCACCACTCTTTGGATCTTGCAGAATTCTGAAACTTGAAAAAAAAAAACTCTTTAGTTATTTATGCATGACGAATCAAGTGATGAAGAGTCGTGTATTTTGGTTTCCTGTAGCGTGCAGATAAAGCATTCAGTGAATATCTGTCTCTGCAGGTCATCGAGCTGCTGATGACCTGCACCCTCTACCTGCTCGTCTCCACCACTCTGCTGTGTGACAGTCTGTCAGGAGTGGCTCTTCCCAGATCTGTGTGTTCACTGGTGTCTCTGCTGTTCCTTCTGCCCTGCCTGCTGCTCACTGATCTCAGACCAGTCTCTACTCTCAGCCTGCTCTGCTCCCTGGTTCACATACTCATAAGGTGACAGAGCAACATATATAAAACACTGAAGTGTTAAATCAAGACTAGAAGGCAGCCAGCCTAATATGCTCTCATTCCTACTCTTATAGCTGTGTTTCCAGTCTTCTTATTGGTTATTTGCTTTTTTTCCTACAGCTAACTGTCTGTATCAGCCAAAAATCTGAGAAAGTTTCCATATCGTTGGTTGCAGGAATTCTGAGAGTTGTCTGATCTCTTTTATGCTTTTGGATTACTAATCCTGTGCGCACACATTACTTGCCAATTCAGTTTCCGTTAACTATTACCCAACGTAGAAGGCGGAGTGATAATGTTTTTGCACTTTACAACTAGTTTAGAAAAAAAACTTACAGTCAAAAAGCTGTTTCACAACTTCTCAGAAAATGTCTTTATTTGTCAGAATACACTCTCACAAAAATATGTTGTAAAAATCCTAATTTGATCCTTGGGTCTCCACTAACAACTGACTGTTAAAGCAGTTAACCCAAACACCCGACTCTCATTTCCACGTCAAAACACCCACCAGCCCCAGAGATTCATGTACTTGAATCGCTCAGAGATGTGGAATATTACATCATATTCAATAAATTAATAAGCATTCGAGGGCATTTTTATTTTAGAGGCACTACACACACTCATGAAAAGGTAAAGAACATCAAACCAGGAAGCAGCAGGTGGAAAGCAAAGCACAACTTTATTGACTTACAGGCTGCAGTGGAGAACACAAAGCACTGCTGGAACAGGGGAACCAAAAAAGTCTAAAAACAACAGAAATCAAAAGCAAGGCAGAAGAAGAAACAGGATAGAACAGAATTTACTCCATGCTGGGGAAACTAATGGCAAACAACGTGGACAACAATCAGCAAACAAAGATGTGGTGAAACAGTGAAAAAGCTAACTGTGGTGAGCAACAGACTGACCGTCCAGGAACAGTAACCAGAATGAACTAATTAAACACAAACTGAAATAAAACATGAGAACTGAAACTGGACATCAAAACAAATCTAATTGTACAGACTATAACACATTCAGTACTCACAGTGGTGAGAGCAGTCATGTTGAATGGCCTGGAGACAGTGGGACTGACAAAAAGACAGGAGACAGAACAGGAAGTGGCAGAGCTGAAGATGTTGAGGTTCTCCTTGGGAGGGACGAGGATGGACAGGATTAGGAATGAGGACATCAGAGGTCCAGCACAGGTTGAAGGACTGGGAGATAAAGTTAGAGAGGCCAGACTGAGATGGTTTGGACATGTGCAGAGGAGGGACAGAAGGATGTTAGAGACAAAGAGGACATATATGGATGCAGAGAGGACATGGAGGTAGTTGGAGTGAGGACAGAGGACACAGAAGACAGTTAGATGGAGGAGGATGACTCGCTGTGGTGACCCTGAAAAGAGAACAGCTAAAAGAAAAATAAGTTTTAATTATTCAGCTATGCTTTAGTACACATCTATGCAGAAATAAAGACATTTAAAAGTACTAATTTTCAAGCTTGCACTGTCAGTTATGTTACATACCTTGCTGCGTCTTTGGAAAAATGTCATCAATTAAACCAACTCAACTCAGCTTTATTTATGTAACACTTAGCAAACACAAGCCTAACTCAAAGTTTGACATAACAGACAAATAGAATTAGGCATAAGAGTACATGATAAAAACATTAAAACAAGTAACACAGGCTAATCAGAATAAAGGTTGCTGAGTATCCATCAGGGGCTTAGCTCCATCAGATAAATATGGTTTTAGTTTGGTTTTGAAGGCTTTGAGGTTGCTGGTGTACTTCACCCAAGCAGGTAGTTGGTTCCCGAGGTCAAGGGTCTGAAAACTACAGGCTCTGTCTCCCATTTGATTCCTAATAATTCTGGGAACCACGAAAAGACCTGTGTGCTGAGAGCAAAGTGTTCTTGTTGGGTCGTAGGGGACAATGAGCTGCTTGAGATAAGATGGAGCCAGTCAGGCCAGTCAGAAGGATTTGGAAATGAATTCTAAAATTCACAAGTAGCTGGTGCAGTGATTTCAGAATAGTGGAAATGGGATCCCTCCTAGAAGTACCTGTCAGCGGCATTCTGAATTAGTTGTGAAGATTTTAAGTGGGTTTTTTGGGGCGTTTGGAGCTAAAATGACATTACCGCAGACGATGAAAACACAGACCAGTGTTTCATTGTCAGTATAAGAAAAAACCTTCGAATTTTGTAGATATTGTGAAGTTTTTCAAAAAAGTTGGAGAATAAAGAAAATGTCTTGGTCAAAAAATGACTCCAGGGTTTTTTACAGAGATATTAGAGGCTATTGCATTACCTCAGTTTTATTAGAATTTAGCAGAAGAAAGTGACAAGGCCAGTTGCCTTATTTCAAAATGATTTATTTCACAAATATCTGCTTACATCAGTCACTATAAGAACATCTATTTGGATCTTGAGTTTTTTATTTTTATTTTCTGCATTTATGTCTACTTTTGTGGCTAATCAGGTAAAAAATAAAAACCTCATGTCTCCATTTATTGTGTTAAGTACTTTGTTGTTAACTCTTCAAAATATCAAACTTTTAATGAGTGGATTTGATTGTTTTCTAGTTAGAATTTCTGAGTTTCTTTGTGCTTTGTTTGTTTATTCTGTATGCCTGAAGGCAAAAACAAAACACTCAACATGCTTGAATTGTTAAAGATAACTCATAGATTGTGTTACATGAATTTGAAGCTTTGTGTGTTCTCTCCTTCTCTGTCAGCTTCTTGGTCATGCTGTACTGCCTGAGTTGTGCCAGCAGCTGGTCTTGGTCCTCTCTGTCTCTGCATGTGGACCCAGAAGACTTCCTCGTCTCAGTCGGCGTCATAATCTTCTCCTACACCTCA
This sequence comes from Kryptolebias marmoratus, assembly GCF_001649575.2. NCBI lineage: Eukaryota > Metazoa > Chordata > Actinopteri > Cyprinodontiformes > Rivulidae > Kryptolebias > Kryptolebias marmoratus. The sequence goes on from NC_051448.1 coordinate 5,733,575, forward strand.
CAGATCTTCCTCCCTCCATTAGAGGGCAGCATGGAGGATCGAGGGCAGTTTGAAACCATGCTGGGTTGGACCCACGGGGCTGCCTGCATCATGAAAACTACGTTTTCATTACTGGTTAGAGACATCTGGATGAAACTGTGATCATCTTTATGAATTAAGGACTTATATTCACATCTTCTTGTTTTTTGCCTGTTTTTAATAAACTGCTCTTTAAAAATTCATTAAGACTAAAGCTGTCTCTAAAAGGTTTAAAAGTCAATAAACTTGACTTATGAGGTCAAAAGAAACATGAATGTAATTCCTCAAACCACAATCAGGAAGACAAATTGAAAATTTTAATTTCAACAGGCTCTTTGTGACAAAGTATGATGAATGGGCAGAAACACATAACCAAAGTGTTGTGACTGAGTCATTTGATTGTACATCTTTCCTCCAGGCGGTGCTGACCTGGGGAACAGAAACACAGGAAGTCATCACTGACAACCTTCCCTTTGACCTTCGACCTGTTATCAATCTGTGTCTGCTGGCCAAAGCCCTGCTGTCGTACCCTCTGCCCTTCTACTCTGCTGCTGAAATCCTGCAAACCTGTTTGCTTAAAGGTGAAAACAACACATTTAATTACTTTCTACACCAAAACTATTAAACCAGTCAGAATCTCAAAGTTTATTTCAATCACATTTAATGAATATAATTTAGCCATATTGTAGCATCTGAGGTGTATTTGATGTGATGTACTGGTGCAAACTCTCTGTTAAGTTAAATTGAAGGCAGCTGGATTTCTTTCTTACCTCATGAAGAGAATTGAGAAATCTGCTCAGATGAGAAATGAACATCTTCAAGGAAAAAAAGAAGTCAGGTTGCTTTTGGTTTGACTTACTAGGATTGATTGGGTTCTTACTCTAAATGCACATTTTTAAAGTGACTGTCTTCAAGAAGTTGTTTCTAATCTGTGGAGGAGATGAAGGTTGAAAGAGCTGAATTCTGGCTTGTGGAGTGCCCATTCAAACCCTTTCTACTGGTAAAAAATAATAGTTGAAGGATGCACCTCCATTTTATTTTACTCCCTTTATGCAGTCAACATTGGCCAAATGTTACTTGGCCCTGGGAAGATAAATAGAAAATTGTGTATTTTTCTTTTTTTCTTTTTTATTTTATGATGAACATCATGAATTTGACAGAGACGTTGCTACTTTGTACACTGGTAATACGTTTTCAAGAACATTAGGGTAGCCCACTGTAGTGCACAAACTTAGACCGGTAATAGTTAAAGGCCAATTATGGGGATCTCCCTTAACTTATTGTTCATAAAATACTTTAAATGAGACCTTATAGAGTCGGTAAAAAGGTAAAAACACTAGAGTGTCAACACTTTGTCACTCTTTGTTGTTGAGTGTCAGCCATCTTCAAGCCAACTGTTTATGATGTAATGACAAATTGCAGTTTCAAGGACAAAACAACCTTTTTGTAAGACACTGTTGTTTTTCCACTGCGATTATTTTTTGCAACAAGAGTTCTACTTCTTAACAGCACAAAATCATTATTATGAATTTGAAAAAGGTTAAAAAAACGAAAACAGCTGGACTTCAATTCTGTAGCTGAAGACGTTTCACTTCTCATCCAATTGATTGGATTTACCATGTCCTGGATGACTGGGAATCTAAACCATTATTAGAAATTATATCATGCACAAAAATATGTTCCCATGGTAAAACCCAGAGGCTGATGAAACTAAACAAATGCAGCTGCAGAACAATAAGTCGGTTCTGCTCAACCCGTAAACCAAAGCTGCCTGACGGATCTCCAGCTGCACGGCACCTTCTCTCCAACCCCTCTGCTTGACTCTCTCTCCAGATGATCACCTTTCATCCTCCTCCAAACACAGAAGCCCGGGAGTCTCTCGTCCGGCTCTGATGGTCCGTGGCGCCTTGTTGATGACATCATACTTACTGGCCCTTCTGGTGCCCAGGTTCTCCCTGCTGATGGGTTTGACAGGAAGTGTGACTGGAGCAGCAATGACCCTCATACTTCCATGTCTGTTTCACTTGAGACTGCAGTGGGGGCGACTCACGGTGCAGGACCGCCTGGTAGATGTGTGTATTCTGAGTCTGGGGGTCTTATGCAGTGTTTCTGGCGTGATCTGCTCGGTTAAAAGATTGGTAAAAGGACTCTAAGAAGGTCCCACCTTAACAGGCAGCAACAAGTCTTTCGTTGCATTTAACTAGAGATTCTGTATTTGCTGCTGAAATGCAGTGTGAGTGCTGAAGGACCTTGCTGAGATTTGTTAAGCTAAACTGAATTGTTATCAGAACAAAACCTCAAATAAGAAAAACAAAAGCTATGAACTAAGATTAAAACAGTAGATAGCTAAAACCAGCAAGAAACAGTAACTAAATCTAAAATTAGCAAAACAGTTGCTAGAAGCTTAGATTGGCAAAATAGTAGCTAAAATTTAAACATAAAGCAAGTGTGCTCAAGTATATTTCAAAGAGACCAGTTTTTCAAGGATTTGAAGACGTCTTTATTCAATTCAATGAGAAAAAAATATTATAAAAGTTACAAAAACCAAAAGGTATAGCTGTATTGTTCTGAACAAGTTGAACATTTTGATATATGAATGATTTAATAGCTAAAGGTTTGTCCAAAAAAGTATGAAAGAAATTCTAAACATGAAAACAGTTTAAATGCTGACTCAGCATTCAATCAGTTAATTTGGTGTTGTAAAGCTTTTTTGTACATGTTAAGGATCTACATAAATATAAAGCTAAGATAAATAAAGATAAAGCTAAAATGTTTTTTTTTAAACAGCACAACAGACCTTGTAGCTATTCCTCTACTTTTGTCATTCATATGGAAATAGTAATAGCAACTTCCTGGAACTTTCTAAAAGTAATGACTAATTGGAGCTGACTGTGCCTTTTAAAATAACCAGAAGCTAAAGTAAGTATATATATATATATATATATATATGTATATATTTATATACATATATATATATATATATATATATATATATATATAGCTTCTGGTTATTTTAAAAGGCATAAAATACTTTGATGGAATACATCTTGTTAATTGTGATTAACATATATTTAGAAATACAAGAAAAAATTAAAAAGTAACAAAACACCATCTGAAATAAACAGCAGAAAAAAACTTTTTAAATCTCATTAATAAATTAAATGTAAAGTCTTTAGCATGTGTTTGATGATGAAACCTGGCAAAGATTGTTAAGAAAGAGAGGATGAATGAAAGTAGAAGGAACATGAAATTATGTATATTTTAAATTACAAACGGCCTTTTCATGCATGGAAAATACATAACTAATCCAAGACAGAAATGCTCTACATCAGGGTTAGCATTTACTTGTCACAATACAATTTTCCCCGTTATAATTGTGTGACTCAGATTGAGTTTCTCCATCAAAGGGAACATCAGCGCAGCGGAACAAAAAAAAGATCTCAACTAAAGGTTACTGCAGCTAATGAAGACACACTTCCATCTTTTATTTCTAAGGTCAAGAATTCCTTTATGTTTTACAGGCATTCAATTATGAACAACAAGCTTGTCATTTTTCTCTGCACACACGGCACATGCTTAGCATTATAAGGAAGTTATTGCAGTCTGGTGTTGGGAAGTGTTAAGTCCTGTTACCATGGTAAACCTGTACACGTGTTTGACAATTACATGTTTCTGTAAGCTTCCTATAAACCCACAGAAAGACCTTTGTGACATGTTTTTCACTAGACCATTAAAGCTCCTTTCTTATGCTGTTTTGTTTGTGTGTGGAAAAATAAAAAAATACAGAACCATGGCAACATAGAAAGGAGTTCTTTATTTCAGAGGGAGATTGTCACAAAATTGATAGTACAAAGTTGGGCAAAAATCTTTGATGCAAAAATTATGTCAAAATCAAAACGATTTTGTTTTAAAGCAACGCTAAAAACGAATAAAGGCCTAGCATTCCCTGAAGGAATGCATATTGCCCGCCATCTTTCAAGCCTGAGTTTTAGATTAAGATCATTTGTGTTGAGAAATGATGAAGATGCAGCCGTTATTTTCAAACCTTGAAAATAACTTTATGCACAATCTCATGCAATATCTTTATATGATATATTCATGCTTGGAGTATGTGTTGTGAATGACCGTCAGATACTTCAACAACAAATTTCAGTCCAATATTAGTAAATTTAATTAATTTGTGGCCATTTTTGAGTTGTCTTAAGACAATTGGTTGTGGTGTCCGTACAAAAGTTAATCAGTTAGAGGTTCATCCAGTGATTATTTCCTGAAAGTTTCATTAAAATCCCTCTGGTGGTGAATGAGATATTTTGCTAACAAAGAGTTGACTTCAAATAATTAATATCAAACTTTTAAACAAAGATCTTCTGTAATCAGTTTGTGTTTGCAGAATACGTGTTGGGGATCAGTCTCAGCTACTAACAGACTGAATCGTACCACAGTATCTGTAAAATCGACTGAGTTTTCGGCACTTTTGTTTTCCTAAAGTCAGTTGGCTGTGGCGGCCATATTGAATTGGGTTAACTCCAATAGTTGATCAGTTGAAGTTGTACATTCAGTGATTACATTCAGAGAGATTCATTGAAATCTGTTAAGAAGTTTGTGAGATATTTTGACAAACAAAAGAACACACACACACACACACACACACACACACACTTTCTCACCTTCACTTTTGTTGAAGAGCAGTATGTTAGTGTCAATATGTGGAAAAAGGACATAAAATGTATTAATTCCACCTGTGAGAACTTGTGTTAATAGGCTGTTTTCATAATTTGTATTTTTTTTCACCATTTTGTCTTAATTTAGATTTTCTGCTTTGTGCTCAGATTTGTGCTGCGGTTTAATAACTGTTGGTAATTTGAAACACATCTTTTTATTTTAAATTCCATCCATCAGCTCCATGCGTGTTTACTTTTAAGTTTTCCCTCCGTGGAACACTTTAGGCTACATTTGTTTTTGAAAAGTGCTCAACAAATAAAAATGAGATATTTGAAAAACTCACCTTGAATAAAAAGGAGACTTTGCTGTTGTTGTTTTTATGCAAAATAATTAATGCCTTTAAGGTAACAAGATAAAATTAAATGGAAGAGTTATTAGGGTGAACATTTTGTTTTTCAACAGTACAAAAAAAACTAATATAAATGCATCTTTATGATATTAGTAAAAAAGAGTCCAATTAGCATTTGTGTAAATATTACAACGTATGACTTTTCTGTTTTTCCTTTTGGTTCGGAAACGACTGACTGATGTTTGTCAGATAAAATCTGAATTTGTAATGAATAAATAAGTATGGAGGGAATGTTTGTGTTTGGAGTGTGTGGGTTTTCAGCTTTGGGTGTGTGGGGGCTTTTTGGCCTTGGTTAGGTTCTGCATTGTGGAAGAGCTTGAAGCAAACTGAAATAATAAAGAAAAAGAAAAGCAGGTTTCACCTGAACAAGGAGATGTATAAAAATGAACAAAATAAATGAATTTTAGGAAGTTATTGAAGAAGAAAACTTAGATAAAAGTATTCAAAATATAGATATATTTGCTATAATAATTTTGTGTAATTTGTGACAGTTTAGTCAAAGAACCTCTGAGATATTCTAATGGCTGACTCTGAAAATATTAGAGATTAAAATAAGAAATAATAAAAGTTCAAAATAACATCATATATACATATATATATATATATATATAGTCTGTTTAAGTAGAGTTTATTTAATATGTTTATTCTTGTGAAACAAAGACATTTCATTTTGAGGCATGAAAAAAACAGACGTTTCATTTCAAATTTCTTATAAAACTACAGTTTTAAATGACTGTATACAGCTCACATTAAGCTTTACCTCCAAAAATTAGAGCTGCTTATGTTTACAAGCAAATAATTGTTGTCAAACAGTGCAATTTATTCAGATTGTAAGTTGTAAGCAAAATAAATTTAAAAAATAATAATATTTGTGCCAGACCTTTGAGCGTATATAGAAATCAGATGGTGACCTTTGAATATAAAGTTTGAGAAGATCTGGTCTACAATTTGTTTTTTGTTTCTGTCCTTTGTTGTTCGTAACAGTCATCTGTTACAGTGAGCGTGTGAATCTATCAGGTTACACACTTTGTTACTCTGCATTTCAGAAGACACAACTGCTGCTAATATAATAAAGATAATATCCTGTATTCACAAAAGTTCACGTAAAACAAAAGTTTCTGTGCCTTCAGCACTTATAGGTTTATAAGGCTGGTGGATCCAGATGTGGAGAACAGCTGTGTGTTCACCTGTGACTCAGAGGTGAGCTGTTGCACATTGTGTTGGCGAAAGGTGGGAAGGACTTCCTGAAGCGTTTTTATTTTTTCCCTTCACAGGGGGTTAGAGAGGGAGCCCTGCTGTTTTTGCAGCATTGAAATGAGTTTATTTATTTATTCAGTAAAAATAAAACTAATGAAGATGTAGTTTTTACACACAATTTATCCAGTGATGTGGAGTTCATGGGTCTGACAGAATCAGACTTACACTCAGTGTTAACTATTAAGATGCCAAATATATCAGAAATTTATTTTAATGACAGTAACTTTTGATTTTTGTCAGTTTAACAGATCATTCAAAGCAATCTATAATAAATGTACTGTAAGTTTTAGTCTTCATTTCAGTGCACAACTTAAAGTATTTTCAATTTATCAAAAGAAATGGCTGCAGAGCATGAGAGATGTCTTTCTACTTCACTTTGTACATCATAAACATAATATATTCACTTCAAAGCTTTGTTTTTCTACATATTAGTTTTAAACATTTATCTTTATACAAAAAATAATTTCTTTTATTATGATTTAGCCAGCGTTGGTGTTTTACATGCTTTCCGTGCCAAACTCCAGCAGGCCCAGGCAGCTTTGAGTTTGAAAAACCAAAGAGAACTTCCATTAATTATTTTAAAAAGATAAATCCATCAAAATACATTTACTTTAGGCTGTGTGCACTTCACTTTCTAATGCTTTTCGTTAATGTTTGGGTTCAATAATGTGAACTGAAAAACAGCAGAAAAAGAATTATGCTGTGAGCTCACAGGCGCCCCCTTCAGGGAGGCAGAGGTACTGCATGACTCACTTCAGGCTTTTTCACAGCAATGTTATATCAAGTCAAAAAGATAAAACATGTAATAAATATACATAAACTCCATCAGCACTTCTGTAAAAAAATATGACATGAAATACAAGTGTCTACAAACATTATATTGACAAAGAGTGAGAAATTCAAAGGCCGTGCTCAGATTGATTTGCGGCAGGGAACAACACTACCACTCCTCTCAGATCTGATTATTCAGGAATTGAACAAATTCAACAGTTTTGATACTAAAAGGGATAGAAATTACAAGAATCATAAGGAATTACATTTATACCACAAGTTCATGGAGTTCCCTAAAGCTTCATCGCAGTGGGACACGTATTAAATAAATCCTTTCGGAAATGTAGGGAAAGCTTTCCTTACGAGAGCACAAACTACCTCAGTGACTCCTTTTCATGGTGATATGTCTGTGTTTGCAACTATGGTTGTTGGTTTGGAAAAGCTGTGTCTTTTAATGTGCCACTACCCATTGTGATTTGAGCTTTTATCTTTAAGTATGATGTCAGATCTGCCCTGAGGTCAAATCTGTACCATTTAGATTTCCTGTGAAACATATTGCTCCCTAACTTCTCCATAAACTCTAATAACTCTGAGCAGCTTTAAATATTTGAGTAATACTGCCGTTCAAAATCAATTTGTATGAGCGATGAAGAAGTCTCATGAGTAATATCGGGCTCCATGCACGCACCTTTATCACAACGCTTTAACCGCCAGAGGAGCTGAGAGCTTTCCAAGACATTTTCATTCTGCTTGCAGTTCCAGCATGAGCGTTGGAGCAACAAAAGACAGGAGGAATCAAAGATACAATTGGAGACATATGAAAGAAATGATAATTAAAAAAAAGAGAAGAGAAAAACCAGAAAGAGATCCGAAGGTGAAGTTGGAGAACCAGGTTACTGGTGTGAAAGCTAGCAAACAGCAGTGTGGTAAAGTGAATTAGCTCCAGTGGATAAGGAGCTCTATACTTTCTGCCAGTTTTACTAATCCTTCTTATGTCTGGCTGGAGAAGACAGAGAGCGTAAGTAGGAGTCCTTTTTAAGTGCACCATTCACACTTGTGTGTTTCATTTAGTGTGTGAGAGTCTGCATATATCAGGTCTGTTCATACTGTATGTCAATGCAGGAGCCCATATGTTGTGTGTGGGAGCATGCATATGAATGTGTGTGTCTGTGTGTGTGAGAGTGTGTGTGCATCCAGCACAGACCAGCTTTCAGAGCGATAAAGTTGTCACACTACAGTCAAAGCAGCCCACAGATACTGAGGAGCTTCATTGGTTTATTCTTGGGAATTGTCTGTGTGGGATAATGACTTCATATCTTCTTTAAACTTTTGTTTGGGTTTCTTTTTTTGCAAGATTTGAAGAAAAGTGTTTAATCCCTCAGCCCCCTGAAGGTTTTTTTCAGCTTTAACAATGTCTCTCTGAGTAAATCATAAAGCTTCTGGCACAAGTCGAAATCAAGTAAAACAAATTTTGGACTTACTTTTATGGTTCTAGTTAAAGACTAATTTAAACCACATATATGAAATTGACAGTGAAGTACAATTAGAAGTTACTCTGATATAATCTGAATCATGACAAGAGAAAAAAAAATTGATACTTGTAGTAAATTTACAATAACACACAAGATAAAAATCAGACTAGAAAAGGACAAGCACATATCTCATTCAATATGTAAGAATAATAGCCTTTTATTGCATTAAATTGTTTTTAAATGATCAGACTGAGACTCTGCATACTTTATTCAGTTGTTCAGTAGAGCAACTTTAGTGTAAATTTTCTGAATATGTATGAGTTTTGCATTGTGGGCTCTGGCAGACTTCAGATGGTGCAATTCTGTGTAATAAGTCAGCTGGAGTAGCTTGAAATGGGAGGATATATAAAAGCAGGTCAGGACGGGGCTAATGTGGTCATCTTTTTTCAACACAGACTCATATTTTTAAAACTGTATTTCAGTTGAACTCCACTGGATTGATGCTGCGTTTTCATCACTGTTAGGAACTGACATCAGACCAAGTTCATGTTCGAAACCCGTTCAGATCTCAACGTTGATCAACAATCAATGATGTCAAGTCTGATGGGTGTTGTACTGGTGTGTTTTATATGAGAAGAGTTTATCACAATTTGTTGGACTTAATTTCATATAAGAATGTTAGCTTTTTATTTGTATAAGTTTTGAATTTTTCATTTGTATAAATAGGTTACGTCAGTGTTCTAAGTAGCATCATTTGGAGACTAGTCACAGCACTGGGAGCGTAGCAAGTTGATTTTATCTTATGCCAAAGGTTGCTGGTCTCAACAGGAGTCCTTGTGACCAGACAAAGAATTACCCAGCTTCAGACATTAAAATCAGACCAGAAATCCAGTTTCTTGATATTTATTTGTGCCTGTTTCTATGCAGGAGAAATTCACAAAACAAAGCCCGAAAGCATTTAAAATCCTAAATGCCAGTTTGATTTTGAAAGGAACCCAGTTGGAGTCTGATCCCAGCCACTGAAATTTCAAAATGACTTTACTTTCAGATGCCATATTGAGGTTTTACTCTAGTTTGTCTACATTTATCTTTGCCGTTTCACACACGAACAAAATACTTTTGTAACATTTGTGGTATGAGAGGGACCCAAAATGGCAGTCAAATTCATCAGGTAGGTAGGCTGAAATCCAAAAAAATTGATAAAACAAAAACAGGATAGCTCAAAAAAACAAACAAACCCCTAAGCAAAGAAAAAAAGAAAAAGACAAGAGCAGTCCATAGAGAACTGAAAGCTATTGTTGCACACTCGAACAAAATTGATGTCGAGACATGCGGTGGTTGTAACTTTTCTTTACTTTCTTCTTTTCTTCTGAACATACAAAAACACATGTGTCAGTCCGACGTGCGTTACACATAATCTGGCGTCTTCTTCTACGTCTTCTAAGTCACTAACTGAAACTTAGGACCCGAGGCTGCCCCAAGCGCCTGTTGAAAACTAATCTTTTTCAACCCTCGCCTCTCTCTCAGCTAGAACCGTTATCATCAATATTCAGCTAACCATCGACAATGAAACAGTGCTTTTAGTAACTAAACAAAACAAAATATTCATAGGAAGGAGAATAGAATAGTGTAATAAAA
>NC_051448.1:5745391-5758522 GCF_001649575.2 Kryptolebias marmoratus
AAAAAAAAAAAAAAATCTTAAGTGCTTTTGCACCTGTGCAGCCATCATAAGAGAATCTTGGTTAAATTTCACCTCTGTGCATAAAAAAGTTCACACAGGAGATTAAAGCCTTCTCGTTGTGATGATTGGTCTGAGATTTTCATGCAGTCTCAAGTAGCAGCTGAGGAGTTGCTTTGCAGACAGGGGCCTGATTGTTTCAGGGCACATGCAGAATTCATACATGAGCAAAGTGAGAACCAAAACTCGTTTTTGTGCTTCTGAAAAGGTTACAATCTCCTACAAAATTGGGGATACACTGTTCAAACACATTGTTTTTCTTCCATTTCTGAGCAGATTTTCATCCCAATTATGACAATGTAAGGAAACGTTTATTTTTTTTTATATATAATTTGGCAACTTGGATTTATTAAAAAGCACTGCCTAAAATAATTTTACTGATGGAAACAGGAACCAAGAGGGAGGATGTATTTCTTCCAGGAAGGGAATGTTTAGGAATCATAGTTTCCTCTAAGAATCATCAGGTATCAAACCTGTTGCCACAGACTTTGACTTCAGCTGCTACCATCTTTGTTTAAACAAATATCTAAAGCTGGTTTTAGTCTTTCATCTTCTCCACAAAGAGAGCCATTTTGACTGGTGAGTACAGTCTCTCTCCTGCTGTCTGCTTTCACGTTGAAACAGAACAACATTATGAAATGTCTCCTTCAGCAGCCCTCGGTGATTACATGGATTAAAAGAGGCTTTGATAAAACAGGATTTATATATAACAACCATAGAGGACACATCTGGACTTCGGTCAGGGTTCACCAGAATGGAAGGCTTATTATTGGTTATCCTTTAGGCATTTGTTTCTGATTCTGATCTCTGTGTGCATGTGTATCAGTGTTTGGATGTTTAATTGCCTGTCATTTGCTGAGCCGGCTCCGGGGCACAAACTGTCAGTATAGCGTCCAGAAGCACCCAGAGATCACAGATGTGGGCAGATGATGTGTCATGTGTGGCTGAGGAATTGATGTTAGCCATGCCGAGAGAAATACCAGAATCTCCATATGTATATTTTAGTGTTCTAGGTGTGGATCTAAGTCAGAACCGTGGAACCCTAAAAGTGACATGACAGCATCACACCTAGAACGAGGATTTCACAGAGCACCCCCCACACTCGAATCTCTGAGCAGTGATGATAATTCCCAGTAACAGCCGGCACAGGTGGTGATGAACTGTGTCACAGGGCTTCCAAAAGCAAAACCCTGCTGCTTGGAAAATGAAGGCTCACTGAAATGAATGTAAAACTAGGAGAAAAGCTGTTCAAAATAAGCAATATTTTGTCCCAGTTTCAAAGGCTGTGCTTAGAGCAAAACATTTTGTTTTCATTTGGTTCTGTCTGTCATTAAAACCCTGATGGGAATCCATTAATTCCGTTGTCACATGAGATTGACAAAAACACATTTTTTTGTCAGGGGCTTTGAAAGTCCTACACATTCCTCTGTTTTTCTGTCCTCATTCCAACGTCATACCTCCCTTATTTATCTTCCTCCCTTCTTTCCATTTATTTCCCACTTTATCACCAAAGCACACAGCTCAGGAAGACTAATGGCTTGGTTGGTGTGGCTAATTTAATATCAAACCCTAAAAGATTTTTTCTTTTCTTTTCTTTTTGTTTTCTGGGTGAACATAGCCATATGCGCCACTGATCCCATGTGTTTGGAGGCAGAATTTCACAGTTGTCTTCATTTCCCAGGTGGTGACAGCTGAGCCGAGAGCAGAGCTGTTTTCTGGCCATCAGGCGAGCAAACATATACTGAAGTCACGTTCAGAATCCGACTGACGTGTGTCAAGATGAATGGCTGACATAAAAAGACCCCTAAGTTCTGTATTCCCTTTGGCATTGAGTATTGATCTTGTGAATCAGACTTTCTTTTCTTATGGGCTGTATTGGTTGACACTGACAGACTTTGTGTTTTTGACAGGTTTAGTTACTTTACTGTGATAAGAATACCCAAGACACCACAAGTAAAAGATAAAAGCAAATGTAAAACCAGAAACAGGAGCATAAGGAATCAAGCTTTAGCAATCACAGTGCAAACGTTGCTACATTTTATGAATAAAAAAACATTTTTGGATTGTGGTGTTTTACACTCAGAGAGCAAAAACCTCCTTCTCTTGGAAGGTAGAGACTGAAACACAAAGGGTAAGAGTCTTTTTTCATGCATTTGGCTATCTGCTGTAATGTACAAGAATGTCTGGTTTAAGGAGTTTGTTTTCCAGAGATAAATAACCAAACCATGCAACACAAGAAAAAAGACAAAACTGCTTCATTTCACATCACTCACTCCCTTGCATACCAAGATGTTACATGGTTATTTTGTGCTTGAAGACTCTCAGCTACTACCACATCAATTTTTAGCTCACTATCTGTAAAAATGACTGAGTCATAGGATTTTTTATGTTTGGTAAGGTCAATTAGCCGTGACTGTCATCTTGAGTGAGTTTGACTCCAAAAGTTAATTAGCTGCAGATGTGCAGCACATGCAATGATTGCTTTACAGACATAGGCAAGGCATGATTACCCACTGCCATAAAAATAAAACGTGGTCAGTCAATCAATGTTATATTGTGAAAGTGTCCTTAAACAGTGCACACACTGATGACCTATCTCTTTTTATTTATTTATTTGCAAAAAGCTTCACAGTTACAGACCCAAGACATTTATACAATTAAATATTTATTAAATAGCCTGTGTATAAATGTAAAATGATCAATGACTGGGCCATGACCTGGTTCAGTGTCACAAAGCACAGAACTGTCTGCATATTCTATAAGATCTCTGTTGTCACATTTGCTCTGGCACATATTTGTCTTAAGAAGCGAAAACAAAGGTGGCACACTGGTGGAGATCCTCAGTCATCCAGTGCGTACAAGTACACACATCCTTGAGGGCAACCGATGGAGACATTTCTGATCAGACGGGGTGCTATTTACTCTCATTTTCTAAGCTCTGTTTTTTTAAAACAGTTTGATCATGAAAACTATTGTAAAACATCAATAAGATCTTATAAAAAGCTGTGGAGAAATCAGCAACATGACAACATTCCCATCTTAGTGTTTTAGAAGCATGTTTAGTCAAATCAGAGTAGAATTCATAGTTAGTGTTTGTTAAAATTGCCTCAAAACGCAACTTTTCCAAAGGTCTTTTAACTCTGGAGCAACTGGATCTATAATTAGATAAAGTTTTTGAATAGCTGGATTTGAGGACAGCAACATGATGTCCACATGTTGTCCCTGTAAAGACTAATTAACAATAAAATAACACAAGACTTCAGTAAGTGAGTGCAAATTTTATCAGGACTGTGGATTTGATTTATTTTATTGCAAAAGATGACTTTTTTCAGCATCCATGCAAATTTATTTGCAGCTACCTTTCACAATATTGTTAATTTTTATTCCTGCTTTGCCTATAATTTTTTTTTTCCTCAGCTTTTTTGTTTTTAACCTCAAAGCAGATCTGACACAGTTCCCCGTTCAAAAGCATGACTTTTAAAATGGGAAATTTTGTCTCATCTAACTTATTTTACCTCAATTTTACTATTTGCCATTTTGTTTAGTTGTTTGAGATACAACTATTTTGACAATCTGTCAACAGAAACAGTGTCTAAAAACATATTTTTAACACAAAAGCTTTTTCCTTCTGTGTTCATTAGAATACACAGATGTGTCCTCCTGTGGGAATATTCTGGGAAGATTTAGTGTTTTCACTGCAACATCAGCTTAATTTCAATCATTTGTGTTTTTATGGAAGATACAGAGCCAATGATTGCCCTGTTTTCCTTTTTTATTTTTGATTAAACGTGAGTTGTAAATCCTATTTTATTCCAATGGAAGCAACTGAGCTCTCTGCACATCCATCTTGGGGCCATAATCTCACTGCTCTGGCTCTAATTATCCCACGAGATTAGATCTATGAGCCATAAGATCAGGTTGCATGGATCAGATGATTAGATTAGTTTATATGATCTGAGATGAATTGTTACCTGCACCTCGGATGTTTATTCTGGAGTATGTTGACACAGCAGTCGGCTTTTCCAGCAGGGTTATTGCTGAAATGTCTGAGATGATGGCTGAGATTGGAGAAATGGGTGACAGTGCTCAATCTACTTTTCTATGACAACATAAAGGGGTTTTTCCTTGGCAGGCTGGAAAAGCCCTTCTTCTTTTCTAGAAACATCCAAAGTGGGTCAGACAGGGCAGAGCTGACAGCAGCCTACAAGTGATGCTGCAGCTGTGCCTGAATGTGTGTGTGTGTGTGTGTGGGCCGGTTGTTTCTTCATGCTCTGCTTGCTTCTCACCGAGCTTTGACATGTGTGTCTGCAAAAACACAGGGATGACACAACGGAACATAAGACAGAAGGGGGAATGAGGGAGCTGTAGAGAGGCCACTTAGGACTGAAAAAAAGAATCAGCCCCTCTCTGTGACAGTCCAATTTATATGTAAAAGGGACCTTGGCTGCAGAACAGACCACTTTGAAATCTTGTGCACATTGTTTTCCAAGGAAACCCCCCTGCTGGTGCCAAACCACCACTCTGTTTCCCTAGAAACAGAGAAGTGGCATGTAGAAACATACAGTGCTTCTGTTGTAAAAACCAATACTGATATGACGGGGGGGAAGTCAAGCTCCCATCTGTGATTACCAGATTTCTTGTTTTGCCTGTAAGGCCTGACTCTTAAGCAGAATAATCACACATGCGAGAGGAAATGGACAAAAGAGATGAAGACAAACAAGAGAAAAGTGAGCCAGCGTATGGAGTAGTATGACAGCAAAATCTGAAAGCAATAATTCAAACCTTTTGAAGTGCATTTCTATGCAGAGATTATGAACAATTATTATCTTACCTGTTGCAGATAGTTTTGTGAATAACCCCAGTCTCTGCATGACCAAGACCAAAGTGGATTGGTGTTGTCTTAAAACAAGTGTAGGTTTATTTCAACACAACAGCTCTGCACTTTGATCTTGGCCATATTTGGACTAGCTGTTAACTTGTCAGTCTGACAGAATGAAACTGTTTCTACAGACTGAGGTCATTCAAAGACCTATCTACGACAGATAAGATAATAACTATTCATAACCTTGCCACGAAACCCCACCGCATAACCATTGGCCTAAATTACTTTTAAATTACACATCTTGTTCATTTTTATAGGATTCGATTTCAGCCTTCATTTATTTCTTACAATTATCTCCCAATTTTTCTGAGTTTTTTTTTTTTTTTTACTTTAATCCTTTACAATTTTGTCAAATTACACAATTTCTACAGATGTTCATCCTAATCTGCTTGGTGCTGTGAACCTCCAAAGATCAAACCCAGATAGGGAATCTGTGTGTGTGTGTGTGTGTGTGTGTGTGTGTATGTTTGAGATAGACTGGCTATCTCACCCCAGGGAACACAACATCATATGATTTATAGCATCAATGGAGGAGCCGAGTGCACCTCATATACACGCGCATAGACACAGATATACGCAAAGATTTTACCTTGCCAGCCTCCACTTAGGCTGTTTTAATTATTACAGATTGCTCTACGCTGATCTGTCAGTGTTTAAAGGCTGCTCAAAGTCCTGAATCGATCACAGGTTCGCCAACTTGGCGCATCATCACAAAAAGTATTTGCTTGAGGGAATTGTGCAGTCATTAAAAATTCATGTGAAAACGTCCGTGTATTGCCGGTGTTTTTTTTTTTCTTTCTTTTTTTTCTTTGCTGGGGTCCTGTGGAAGTGAGGCTGTTCTGAGATAAAATGCACACCCAACCTAATACTGGTGCTGCAGTGTTTCAAATAAAGGACTCTGTGGACTTTAGTGACCATTATTTGCCCTAACTGCTGGATGAGATAAGATTTTAGACTGAGGCTAACATTAGCTTGTATCGTATGTTTTGATATGACTCTTTAACTGTTTGGCGTCATCACATGTTTTCTTTTGGTCCTAGTCAATAGGGTGCCAAGAAAACATGCTGGGAAGTTATTTTTCCAAATCATAAAAGTTGTTTGACTATTGTTCTAGTATTTGAAACTTTGAGCCTAGCACTAAATGATATTTAGATGACTGAATCTTTTTGCTTTAGCTGTGTGGGGGAGACCCAAGCCCCGGGATCCTGGATAAAAAACAGAATCTCTCGTTCATTTTGAGCATCATTATAAATAAAGTGTGAAAAGCACTCACTTTCAATTGTTACATAAAAAAGATTTGTTTGATTACATCCACATATGAACAGTTCCACAGCGTTCTACATTTTATGTTGGATTCTCCAATTCTGTGATTTAATCTGTTTTTGGCAAATTGTAGAAATTATATAGTTCTACATGAGGAGTTTTTTTCTCTCCTTATGTGGCAGGGGAATATTTTAAGATGTCTGGAATCACGAGACATCCCTTTTACTTGTGGATTAGTAATCATAGTGCTCAGACCTTAGTATCTTTTGGAGTGAAAATACTTTCACAGTGGTCTGAGTCTCACACCATCAGTGAGTGTGAAGAGTTGGGTTAAGGCGATAAGATTATCATAGTCGTAAGATGATCAAGCATGAAATACACAAAAGAAAACAGTTAAAAGTTGGTGTTTCTGGCTGAATGTCTGCGACAGCTTTGACTGAACTTATTGTAAATACTGTCCTGTCAGCCTGTCTCAAGCCTCGTGATGGCACTCAGACATATTCTGCTTTAGCCTCCTTTTCACTGCAGCACAACGGTACGATTGAATGCTGAAGCAGTATCGCTCAGATGTAGTGCCACCTTTCTCAGATATCAGAGATACCCTATGCCATCACCCATCATTACCATTTCAAAAGACGATGTCATGACCTGCAAAGTAACAGAAAAACTTGACTCTGCCCTCAGCTAGGAACCTCTAGAGACCTCTTGAGATCTAGTCTGTGACTTTGCTCTCCTTCCTCCCTCCACCACCCCCACAAAGTTGCTTTCAGGGAAGATGGTTTAGACACAGATTTTTTTTTCTTACCTCCCTAGGGATTTCTCAGAATGAAATGTGTGTGATGGCTGTCTCTACAGTTAGTTTTACGTTGAGCGTATATGTCCGTAAAGGCCCACACAGGCATGCACAGACGAAGAGATATTATCATTTAGTTTTATCTAAAGCAGCTTTAATCCAGAGACTTTTTTGATACTTTTGCCTTCATGTTTCCACATCTCATTACAACCCATGTAAAATGCCAACAAAATGAAACACGACACATTGAGCTGCGGCGGCTCAGTGCAATCTAACCGCAGAAGATATTTATTTACTGTAAACACATGGATAATTCTCCTGTCGGATGAGTTGGAATCTGCAGGCGCTCTTACATCCTCCGTACTGAAAGCCCAGAGAGGGTGCTGTTGGGTTCATTATGGGAGTCAGACAGCCACATATTAATTCTGACGCCTGTAATTGGATGGTCTGTCTCTGAGCAGGATGGGGCTTATAAGCAACAAAAGGTAGCTGTGGGATTTGCCCATGAAAAAAACAACAACAAAAATAAACAGAAGAGTCACTTGGTGGGGATTTTTTGGCATTACTGAAAAAAACAAGGTCATACTATGCTAAATCATGTGCTGATTGGAAGAAAATAATTAATGTGTTTCAATAGAATTGCTTCCCCTGCAGAAGTCCTAACTATTTTCTTTATCTCTCCTGCAGATCCCCAGCTCAAGGGTATAGTGACCAGGTTATATTGCAGGCAGGGATACTACTTGCAAATGAACCCCGATGGCTCTCTTGATGGGACCAAGGATGACAGCAGTAATTCTTGTGAGTATCTCCATGTTGGCCTTCAGGATCAAACATTTTAGAGGTGTGATTACTTTGAACCTCCTTGAGCACAATCTTATGGAAGATTTGGAGCTGTTTGATGCCTACCTTTTAGAAATGTAACTTTCTGGTGCAGAAATTGAACTCTATCTTCTCTAACCCGTAGGCCAATACTTTCCCTCATGTTTTAGCTCTTGGAGGGAATAAAATGTCTTCTTAAAATGGAGCCATTGGATTACACCAGTTTGCCCTAACAGAGAGAGAAAGTGGACCAGGAAACAGTAGGCCTGACACAGAGGAAAGTGGTATTATTAGCTTGTTCTGGCACTCACTGCTCCTCTAGCGCTTCAGGCTAGGTGGTTAATTTGATTCGAGGTCCTGGTGCTAATGCTAGCCTGACACTCCACATTGTGTCACTTAACTGCTGTCAGCAAAAGAAGATTTGGCACATGTCACATCTGATCAGCTGAAATAACTTATTGAAACAACAATTTTTTATATATTTAGTCCACATAGGGCAGAGATGACAATATATGTCAAGATCAAATAAAGTGTTGGCAGTTCACATTAGGGTTTAGATATTAAAATTCATTACATGCCACTTGAATCTAAAAGTCTAGATTAGGTTTCCCTGAGTTCCTAAGATATCAAACATCCAACATCAATTGGTTTTTGAAGCAATAGAGGTTGTTATGCATCTTTGAGTATCATATATATGCAGATACTCTTTCACAGCCAGACCACTCCTGATGTTTCTTACCACAGCAATCATTAGCTATACCAGACCCAATAAGTCCTCCTTCTTCTTGTTTTTTTGGCTGTTCCCTTTTCAGGGGTCGTCACAGTGAGTCGTCCTCCTACATCTGATTCTGTTTTCTGTGTCCTCTGTCCTCACTCCAACTACCTTCATGTCCTCCCTAACTGCATCCATATGCCTCCTCTTTGTCCTTTTCCTGGCAGCTGCATCTCTAACATCCTTCTATCAATATACCCACTGTCCCTCCTCTGCACATGTCCAAACCATCTCAGTCTGGCCTCTCTAAATTTATTTCTCAGTTGTTCAACCTGTGCTGTTCCTCTTATGATCTCATTCCTAATCCTGTCCATCCTTGTCACTTCGAAGGAGAACCTCAACATCTTCAGCTCTGCCACTTCCAGTTCTGTCTCCTGTCTTTGTGGCATTGCCACTGTCTCCAAACCATACAACACAGCTGGTCTTATCACTGTGTTGTAAACCTTTCCTTTGACCTTTGCTACCACCCTTTTGTCACAAATCACTCAATCAGATCACAATTTCATCTGCAAACATCATAGTCCTATAACTCCATAACAACAAAAAGTATGCTGATGAATGAGATGGTTGCTTCAATAACATTTACTTCTCAGAGAGCAAGGGGATACTATGGCTGGTAAACCTAAAAAAGCACTTTATTATCTGAAACTATAAATAACATGTTGCTGAATTTTTTAGTAAATATAAAAAAAATAATGTACATGTTTTGTTTTTTTTTCAGCTTTGTTTAACCTTATTCCTGTGGGCCTCAGAGTCGTCGCCATTCAGTCAGTGAAGACAGGTTTATACATCGCCATGAATGGCGAGGGTCATCTCTACACATCGGTAGGCACTGTGTTCTATTCTATTCTATTCTATTCTATTCTTCAGAAAATGTTAATTTTGCTATGTTTGATTTAAATGATCTGTACTTAAATAAAGTCTTTCTAGCCAACCAGGATACTCAAAGCGCTTTCCAACATAATCTGTGCCCTTATCTACCCATTTAAACATATTCATACACACTCAGCTACATCTTTACAATGCTAATATGAATAAATCATTTTATAGACTCTAATCTATAGTGCTTTAGATCACATTCATACATTGATGGGGCACATCGAAGGCAATGAGCGGTTCAGTGTCTTGCCCAGACACTTTGATGTGTGACTGTATACTACCATGAATCAAACCTCTGACTCTCATTGAAGGAACATTGTTCTAACCACTGATCCTGCAGCCGCCCTTTTACATGTAAAAACAGTCTGTGCTTTCCAATAAGAACTTAAAAATCTATACATCTAAAAAATGTGCTATATTTGCAACAGAATAATAGAATTTCATCATGGCTCCTCATGAAAGCAATAGTGTTTGTGAAATGAGGCTATGTGGAAAATCTATTAGCAGTTAATATCTTACCTGTTGTAGATAGCTCTTTACATAGAATTCCATAGTTGCAGCATCAGCTAGTTGTGGCATTTCCAGCCATAGGCACTTCCTGCAGAAACATCAGAAATAAAGTTTATTAAAACACTATTCAACTTTTTTGGTGTGTATTTCATTAACATAGAATGATATTTTCTTATGCCTTTTATTGTTTGCATTAAATATTTTGTCCTGATTTCAAGGAGGTGACTATTTTCCCTGTAGTCACTGTTATTGACCCTCTTTAAAACAAAGTGAGCTTTAGCAAGCTACGCAGCAGAGATGGCACTTTATTTTTTCTTCTTTCTTACACCTTTACTTTTTTTCTATACCAGTCACACAAATCAATCAGCTAGAGGAACCCTGGGAGAGGTGCTCCTAAGTTAGACAGGAGAATCCATCAGAATTGCTGTCTCTTCTTCCCTCTGCTGTCTTTGCGTCTCTAATTCTCAGAGCACAGACCAGACATGGCCTTATTATTCTTCACTCATTACTGTAGGGGCTCCTTTGAGTAAGCTGTGATTCTCAAATGCTTAATCACTTAATTTTGAGCATGAAATGAAATTCAAATTAGAAGGATTGACCTAGAATCCTGTGGATTTTCTTGGAAAATTGTACAACAGGGACTGATATGGTCTATGTTGCAACACACAAGGTGTTAATCTCCAGTTTGTTGGTTATACACAATTATTGTAAATACAAACTCCAGGAAAGGCAGAAAACAGAAATGATTAGCATGAATTCAAAGCAGTTTGCCAAATACATTAAAACCATAGAAGATTTAAATGATGTAAAAATAAGTCTATCTATTCAGATCAAAAGAAAAAGATGCAGGGAACCAGAAACCACTAATTAGGCAGATTTATTTATTTATTTTTTTAATGACACAACAATTTTGGTAGGCTTTGTCTGAAAGAAATAGTTCAAACATAGTCTTGCAAGCAGTGGGGGTTTCTCTGTCCTGTACCCCAACTGGGAGCTGGTTGCAAAGAAAAACCTAAAAGTGCCACCTCTCATTCTGATGGGAGAAAAAGAGGTGGAACAAAAAGTTCTTTTGCACTCTGAGAGTGAGAACTCTTCTTTGGTTAGGAGGATCAGTGAGATCTTTAAGGTAGATGTGGCTTGAATGTGACAAAAAAAAAGATTTTAAATTTGAGTCTAGATTTTGCAGGAAGCCAACACAGGGAGCATGCAATCTCTTTTTTGATCTCATCATTGTTTGGATTAGCTGAGAGTTTTCAGAGACATTTCTGAATATCCAGATAAGTTAAGTTGTGATGTAACAAATTAATTATCCACTTTTTTAGAGTAAATGGGGAATTAAAGATAATCTGAGCACAACAAAAAATCCATAATGTATTTTTTGCATGCAGAAGTGTTTTAAGTTTGCAAACTTGATCACTTGACTTGAGTTAACCAATGAATGACACTTTGTAGTATAAAAAAATGTTTGCGTATTAAACTAAAACATCACTAAACATTTTAAACTCCCCATTTTAACAGACTGTAATCTTGAAACATTTCACAGTCATACACCAGTTCAAACACCTACATTAGTTGCTGAACAACAAAAGCAACATCAAGATACAAACTAAGGTGCATCAGTTTGCCTGTAAAGAATAAAAAGAGAAGAATAAAAAAAAGAGAACCCTACAGTCAAACACACTGAAACCTTTATCAGACTGTCAGGTTGCTTTCTTGACTCTGGGACTGTTGATACAAAAAAGATAAAGTCAAAAGCAAATTGCTTTACTCAGTATCAGAGAACTCAGTATGAGGTGAAGGTGGTGTGTTTGGTATGGCTAGAAGCACATCACACAACTCTGGAGAATGAATATAAAGAGAAATATGAACAGACTTTATTCTGACCAGCTGTGAGTGTTGACTTGTGTCCAAAATATAAAGATGTTAAGCTAACCAAGTGTTGCACACTCGAACAAAATTGATGTCGAGACATGCGGTGGTTGTAACTTTTCTTTACTTTCTTCTTTTCTTCTGAACATACAAAAACACATGTGTCAGTTCGACGTGCGTTACACATAATCTGGCGTCTTCTTCTACGTCTTCTAAGTCACTAACTGAAACTTAGGACCCGAGGCTGCCCCAAGCGCCTGTTGAAAACTAATCTTTTTCAACCCTCGCCTCTCTCTCAGCTAGAACCGTTATCATCAATATTCAGCTAACCATCAACAATGAAACAGTGCTTTTAGTAACTAAACAAAACAAAATATTCATAGGAAGGAGAATAGAATAGTGTAATAAAAAGGGGGGGGTCCTTTGACATAAAGTCCCCAACAACTGGTCCCCCACACTATGATGAAAATCTGATAATGAAGACAAGAAAAGCTGGTGTTTAAGTACTGAGAAGGGTAATTACTGAATGAGAACAGCTGGGAAGATAATAATGAGCAAAAGGTGTCCTGGGTGAGTAACCTGGGGACAACAACAGCCATGGAAATACCAAGACCTGCCAGGATAAACACACAAAAACAGAAGAAACTAAGAAAACCGAACAAGAAAAATGAGGTACACTATTAAAACACCACAAAAAAATAAAACAAAACAAAAAAACCTTGACCATGACAACTTAGCGAAGGTTAGACTTTAAGAAGAGGATGGCTAAAGTTGGAGAAGCATATTGGCTTGGAATTAAACTGTTGGAATATAACTGAGTGTTATTGTCCACTTAATATAGCTCCATTGGCATCCATCTTTGAGTTCCCATCCTTAAACACAAAGTCGTTTCTTGTTTTGTGTCAGTTTCTTATTGTGGGAGGCCAGTCTAAAATGATACTCATTATCATCAACTCAATCCAGGTTTTACAGAACATAATTCTGATGATTAGGAAAAACCTGCTGATTTGAGGGGAAAATATTAAACTGGACCTAGTGGAGCATGCAGGTGGGCCTGTGAGCGCGCAACTTGGCCCACACGTTAGAATGAATCCACTTTGGTCAGCTGGCACTGTCATAAATATTAAGGAGTTATGGGCAGCCCTGCAAGTCTATCCGTGCTGTACCCTCTCATTCATCACACCGACTCATCTGCAAATCCATCCTTGGCAGGACTCTGCTTTATCTGAGCCCACCAGTCCACATCTCCATTAGCTTCAGTAATTTTCTCTCTCTCTCCCCCCCCCC
>NC_051448.1:5758534-5773517 GCF_001649575.2 Kryptolebias marmoratus
CGCCACTGTGCAGCTGCCAGGAGAGTTCACTTCCAAAAACCCCCAAATTGATGTTTTTATTCCAGTGATATTTTTTACAAACCGACAAGTCAGAACAGTTTCTGTTTCCTGCACGTCTTAAATTTTCTTCATAGTGAAAATAAAAATAAAAAATTGTATCTTTTTTCTTCTTAAACCTTTAAACTCTGCCTGTTTGCCCAACTGCCACAGCAAAAATGAACTCATGCCCTGCTTACCTGCAAGGTTAAACAAACAGAAATCATTAAATCTGAGCAGTTTTTCACTGGCTGTATGGCAGCATTATGATAATTAAACACCATAACGAGCCCAGGTCATATTTAATCTCTCTGAATTTGGGGTCAGCAGATGTGAATGATGCCTCGTTATAGAAATATAGAAATAGCAGAAACAACACAACAGTTTTTTTTTTCTGTGCGTTGTTCAAAAACATTTTGATTCTAGATTTTTTTATATTTATTGCCAATAACCATCCAGTTTATAATCTGCAATTTTGACTCATCCTTATCTCCCCTAAAAGTCATTAGTCAGGGTTATAATTTCCTGTGGTGTCTCATTTTTCCTTAAAATTTTGGCAGTTAGATGAAATGTTGCTTTCAGGACTTTATTAATGTGTCCTTTCAAACCGGTTGCTTGAGCAGGATCAGTGCATTGATCAGAGACGTCAGTGGGCTGCGGCAAATTTAGAGCAGAAAATAGATTGTTGCGAAACTAAAAACCCCAGTTTCCCAAAAGATAAAGTCGGGAGTCACTTTTTAGGAGATACAACTTGATCCGATCATATTAAATTTATTTTTGTGCTTATAGTTGATTGGAGTTTTACAATGATACTGTAAAAAAGTGTATTTTGTAAAAGAAAGCTTGATTAATAAAATGCTAATCATCTTTGCTTTTCCTCTGCAAATCTTCACTGTTCACTACTTAGTTTATTTTTTGATGCAAAATAACTAAAAGTATTTTCTTCAGATGTTTGATTTGCCTTTAGCTGTAGCGTTGTGATTTTAGAGTAATCTTTGAATAGATTGGGAATAAGGATTTAACTATGTAACTTTCTCCAATCATAAGCTAAAAGTTGAGGATATGAAGGTCATCTTTTTTTGGTAGTTTGTTTAATTGTCATCCTTTGGCTACAAACCTGTACTTCTTATGACCTGCTGCCAAAGATGGGTGATCATATAGTTGCATGTGTCTGTGTTAGCAAAAATATCTCATAAAACAAAACAGATTTTAATGAAACTCTTAGAAAGTAATCATTGGACATACAACTGGATACCTTTAAGAGTCAACCCACAGCTTTAGCAAACACAATATTGGTTAAAACTCTGTTATTTTTACAGATAATGAGCTAAAATCTGGTGTAGGAGCTAAGAGTCAGACCAAACAGATACTCTGAGCGGTAAATGATTGTGGGAGATCTTTGTTTAAAACTTTGGTATGCATGTTGATGGGTGATATGCAGAGAATGCTACTTTCCTTTTTTATCTGACTTCTTGTACTTTTACACATCTGATGATCTTTTCTTTTCGTCCCCAGCTGGACTATGCTGGCCTAACGCCACAAAACTGGTTCTGTCAAAGGATTCTTCCATTTAAAAGACAGTATTTTTTCCAACATTGTCACTTGCTTGATTCAAGGATATTTGATAGCTTCTTTTAAGTGTAAAGTGCCATTTTCAGTGTTTTTCTGCTGATAAAATTACAATAATATTGTGTTCTGAATTCATTTCCTCTACCCAAATCAGGTCTGGTGGGGGATTAACCTGCCTTTTTCTGCTCTGTTTGTTTACATGATTTTATTTTTTTTTCTAAATTGATGAATAGACAAATAATAACACTTGTATTTTAGATTTACAAATAATCCTATAAGGACCCATTATTTTTTCTTTGACACATACTTGAGCTTCAAACTGCACATCAACCGATCGATCGCTCAGTATTGTTCTTATCTGCCTTTCAAAGCCTAATTACAGCATAATGCAGTGAAAAATACTGAGCAACAGCAACATCCTTGAAATCCATTTAAGAAGCTCTTAGGTCCTCTTTATTGATGGTCAGCTACTGGAAGCTTACTTTCATTCTACTCTGATTCAGTGTTTTTCATTGATTTGTGAAAAAAGCTGAAATGCATTCATTTCTACACGTGTGTCTCAGAAACAGGGTTTTTTTGAAACAAAGTCTTGATTTTCAGTCCCTCTGCAATATAAACTCATATCTATATATATATATTTTTCCCCCCAGAATTAACAGGTTAAGTCTGTATCCAGTCTTCTCTGGGTGTTCTGAAACAGCTGTGGTGAGGTCGGACAGATGATGATTAAAATTAATATCATTTGACACAGATCTCACAAACACAATGACCCACATCTGACACAGACACATGCAGTTATGCTGTATTATACATGTGCTAATACACACATGCTGCACCTATTGGTTGCCAAGCCTGGTGTGTGTCAGAGTGTGTGTCGGTGGTGTAGAAGGGTCATTAGTGATATTGGTTCTCAGCAGCTGGTAATCTCATCTGTTTCAACAGCAGGATGTGGGATGATCTGTGTGTGTCTTTTTGAGTCTCAGTTATTGGAAAAGGGTAACACAACCCCGGACACAGTTTGGTTTTGTTTTATAAACTGGTAGGGCTATTACAAATGCTTTTTTTTTGGTGCTCTTCACTTGAATGAGGCTCCTTGAGTAAAATATACAACTGCATGTGTTTTATGACTGTGTGGTGTGGACCGAACACACTGGAAATAAATGGTTTTAATTTTTTGGGAACAAACTTATGTTAAAATGTGTTGTATATAAGTGCAACCAACTGTTTTGAAGTAAATCTCTCTCTTTAAGCCCCTTTGCTGTGTTTTTTACAGGGGGAACTTGTAAAAAGATGAGAAGTAGAACATATAAGGCCTACGTTTTTTTTCAATTAAACATTAAAAACAAAAAAACTCAAATTTCAAACAAAGACAAATTAAAATTTTTTTAAGTAGTTTTCTGATTATTTGGGGTTTTTTCATTTTATTTTGTGCTTTATTTTCAGATATTTTTACTTTTTTTACCTGGATGAACCTGCTGGGTATGGTGGTCAATAACTTCCCTGTCAAATGATGGAATTTACAGTAATGTGAGCAATATTTCTTGAGGCTTTATGAAGAATTTTCAAAGGTTTTATTTTAACTTTGGGAACTTTATTTATTCATTATTACACATTTTCAGTCCTGTAGACTTTAGAGTTTAGACCACTTAAGTCTGACTTGTGTATAATTTAGACATAGAAAAGGCTCCTCAACTCAAGGGATGAACAAATGTTGTAGATAGCAAAAATAGAAATGTTAAAACAGGCACCTTCTTCTAGAGACACAATTTGTTCAATGTCTTTAGCTGGATCGGTAAAAAACAATACAAAAAAAAAATCTGACACATAAAAAAGTGATGCAGCACAATTTTAATGATTCCTTTACTCATTTTTTAAGCACACACTGCAAAATGTTCTGCTATGGTCGGGTACAAGGACTGCACTGAAAGTGGGTGAAAAAGCAGACGAATTCAAGAGAAAGAAAAGCTTTGAAAGACCTTCAGAAAGCCTGGAGAACTACTGATCAAGATTACTTTAAAAGTTTACAAGAAGTCTGTCTCCTTTAAACCTTCTGCATAGCACTGTAAGCATAGTGTATGTTACAGCCTGGGGATGCAGGAAAGCAGTTAAAAATGTTTATTATAAAGGAAAATAATGTCAAACTAAACAAATAACTATGCAGCATGAAAAATCAGTAAGATTAGTCATGTCAGTGAGGATGAGTGAACATGGTGAATGCAAATGTTGGATGTTAATGCAAACCAAGAGCAACTTAGAGAAACCCATCAAATCCTGTCCCTGGAGGAGAAAAGAAAAGAGAGGGTTGTGCTCAGCATGCAGGAGCTTATATAATGTAGAGCTCCAGTTCCAGGTGTTCTCCATCAGTTGTCTGCCGCGCTCCAACCAGTGGGATCTGTTCCTACAGCAGCTCAAACAAACACCATCTGAGACACACACAACCGGCTGGGCCATCACAAGTGCAGCAACAGTTGCTTCATTTCCTTCTTGGCTTGGTGCGTTGACACACAAGCGAATACTTAACCAGCAAACTTTCAAAATTTCTGCTTTTATATGAATATAAAAAAGAGAATTTCATACTTTATGGAAATGCTCCCATCTGTTGATCAAGTGCATTTGATTAAAGAGGGTAAATAGCTGCTCATAGCTGCTAATTACAGTCTTAGAAGCAACAAGAGTGGAATTAGTTTTTCAGACTATGTACTTATGTGCATTTTTATATAAAGTCGTTATATAAAGAATACAGTAATAATGTCTGACATTTTATGTCTAGTTGTTCATTCAAGGGTTACATTTATATCCTTTAAGGACCTGCTAAGGATAAGAGGATTAATTCATTGCTTTCTGATACATAAAACTTTACAATAAAAGAAAAACTAACTGTGACAGTATTTCTGTTAAAAAAACAGCAGCAATGACAACAAAGGGTTTCTCAATATACTGTAGGTTCCTACTAAATTCTCTTCAAAAACAGTAATGCATTCCCTTTTTCAGCTTTCTAGTTGAAATGAGCCAATTGTACAGTGTTCATGAGGTTTATAACCCTTAAAGTAGGTGTATTCCTGAGTTCTATTTGTGCTCCAGGGTAGAAGAAAAATACTATTTCCATTTTGAAGATGAACAATTTCATATCTGGTCGGACATGCGTGAGCGTATTGGATCCAGTGGTCTCATAGGGTCACTGGATTTAATCATCACGAAAAGCCGCTGTACTTTTTCTAAAATAATTAAATTTTCCTCAAATGAAAAGGCACAATGGGAATATAAAGTCTACATTTGAGTTCATCAGTAGGAATAGTTCCACATATTGTGGTTTCTAGTGGAGATAAGGCTAATGTGGTCAATCTTTGGGGAAGTTAAAGCTCCACGGTTATTTCCTGCAGAAATAGCAGCTTCCACAGGCCGTAGCAGTTAGTGAGATAGATGGTTCAGGAACAAGGAGGAAAAAGTGTGACTCAGCATTTTTCCACTTTATCTATTAGAGTGGTAATATTGCATGATCAAGGGTGGAACATATTCACTCACACTCTCGCTAACCTTTTTTGTGTCTTCCTCGTCCTTTTTCTTTGTCCGTCCATTATGCTGAGGAATGAGAGATGAGTTTCCAGTCCATCCAGTACTCACTGTTCTCCTAAAGAAAAACACTAAAATTCCATCTGATCGTTGTGTTTGCCTGTATGCCTTTTCCATTTACTTTCAAGCAAATTTGAAGTGAATGGTTTTAAATGCTGCACGACTGAAATGAAGCAAATAAACAAGGCTGCAGAGTTTTGTTGGATACCAGCTTGTGCACAGTTCCAATAAACAAAACAAAACAAACTTCGACAAAGGAGATGTATGTTATGGCTCTGTGCCTTATTCTGATCCCTGGTTTGTTTCTGTTAGTCGTGCTTTATGTCTTTCCTCCCACACCTGGTTTTGGTTTGCTAACTGCATCACCTGCATTGCGTCAGATGCTATCCTTCCTCAGTATAAATACTTCTTTTGTCAAAAGGTGAAAAAAAAAAGAGCTCAAGTGCAGACACAACTCCAGAGGCAACACATTTTAGAACCAGATGAGTCCCGCTGAGATAAAGTGTGTCTTTTTCCAGGGGTTCCTGGAGGGGAGCATGTGGAAGGGGAAGTTGAGATTGTACCAGCAGGTTTTTTTTTGTTTTTTTTCCCCCCCTGAGCCACAGTTACTCCAATTAGGATTATTATGGACAAATTTAAAACACTGCACACACAAACTTCAAACCAAAATACTAAAGTAATGCAAACCAGTAGAGGAACACAGCAGGGACACAACACCAAGAATCAGAGAAGATACAACTAGAAACCTTGAAAGTATATATAGACAAAATGATTACTGATATAGGGCAGGTGAAATTATTAACAAAGTCTTGAGCTCTGTTTAGACTTCCTGCCATTGTCTGATGTTAAATTTTAGTTTCATTTTTAAGTTATCTTTCATATATTCTGCCTATCTCTGGATTTTAGCCTGCATTTGGATCTACTCCTGCTCCCCGCCATGCCACATTTTCTTAAATGACTTTAGCTTTGCCTGCACATCCCCTGTCACCCTTCAAAAAAGCTGCATCTTTGGTGGATGTGAACTGATTTTCATTCAGTGGCCTATAACGCAAACTAAGGCAACCATTTGTCATGGCCGTGAGTAGGCGTGAGTGTTTACCCTTCTTTATGCTCGCCAAAGAAGCTTCGGCAGCCCATCACAACAGTCTGTCTCACTTCTCTGTGACTGAATATATATTGCTTGTGTAGTTTAAAGTCAGTCTAGAAAATAAACCTCACCACAGAAATGTTGTAAACATTTTAAGTAAGGATCATTTGAGATTTTAAAGCTGAACCTTTAGGTTTGAAAAAAGCAACAACCCCCTCACAATATTCATCAGCAGCACAAGTGTTTGTGCGTTAGTTCACTGGCATCTGTATTTAGGCAGATGATCACGTCTGTGTGAGTGTGTTTGTGTGTGTGGCCATGTATTTGATACATTGTGGGGACAATTTTCCTAACATATACTACCTTGTGAGGACCAACGGCTCCTTGTGGGGACCAAAGCCTGGTCCCCACAAGGAGAAATGATGTTTTTGTGTTAGGGGTTAGGTTTATGACTAAGGTGTGAATTGAGTTTAGGTTTGGTTTAGGGTTAGGTATGTACTGGTAATGGTTAGGGTTAGGGTAAGTGTCAGGGTTAGGCTGTAGTTAGGGTGTAGAAATGAATGGAAGTCAATGGAAAGTCCCTGCAAAGATAGAGAGACATAACATGTGTGTGTGTGTGTGTTTGCGTGTGTCTGTCTATCTTTTACCAAAATATTTCATGAACTACCAGATGAATTTTAATGAAACTTGCAGAACATAATCAGCTGACGTGCATCAACAACTAATTATCTTCTGGATCCAACCCAAATCAAGATGGCCTCCACAGCTAAATGACATGAGTCAACACAAAAATGGCTATAACTCAGTTTGACAGATATACACACTCTGCGTGTGACTGCTTGTGATATTACATGGCATTGTACATAAAGTTATATTAAATGTTTGACCAAACCAGCTACAACTTTGTCATTTCTTAGCAGAAGCTGATCCTAGTCTAAAACTCTGGCATGAAAGATGGTGGATGATATGAATTCCTTCAAGGCCTTTATTTTTTTGTAGCTAAAAGAAGAATCGTTAGACAGTTATGAAATGTGCCTGTGTTTTTGTCTGTATTTTTGTGTGTTGGCTCTAAAATGCTTGAATTGGGACTACATCCGTGTGTGTGTGTGTGTGTGTGTGTGTGCGTGTCCAAGTGGATTAGAAACAATGAGCGACCTGATGAAAAAACAATAGACTTTCATTCCCTCTGCATCTCTACATCCATTCTCTTGTCATTCTGCCCATCCTCTAAGCAAATCTCTATCTTTGTGTCCAACCCCACTGTTCTTTGATTCTTCCCCACCACATTGTCTCGCTTTATCAGATTGTATTTCTATTGAACTCCCTCCATCCATTTCGGACTCATTTTCTTTATAGTTCCAGTTCAAACTGTCTCTATGTGTGTGTGTGTGTGTGTGTGTGGGGGGGGGGGGGGGTAGCATGGGAAAAGACAGAGAGAGCAGTCCAGTGGTTGTTAATCAGTAATTAGAGCTCTGCGATGTGTTGCGGATTAATTTACTGATTCCTCTATTGCCCATCTGTTGTCTATGCACACACACTCATACACACACACAAGTCATTTCAGAAAGAGTGAGAACAAGACAAGCACTTGTGTTCTCACTTACACACACAAACACACACACAAAGTCCCTCTATCTTTTGGTAATAGTCTTGTCTGATTCCACGGTGTGTTTCGCTGATCTGTGATCAGTCTAATCCAACCGGAGTCAGCCTCCCTGCGGCTGCATAACAGAATCAGCCTAAACTCTTTCACAGAAGATAAGCTGTGTGCCGCCTGCAGACCCACGTTGCCTCAGTGCCACATCCTTGTTTTTCTGTGTGGGCACCCAGAGGAGAAAGGAGCAAGAGTTTCACACAGGTCTTCGCCCAGGGGTGTCACTGAAATGATTTTAAATACAAATGTGAATGTGCTGAGTACATTGAGTGTTGTCCTCCATATGTGTGGAAGGTTTACAGAAAGCACATATATTGAGGTTTAGTTATAAATGTTAAAGCTGTAGAGTTTTAATATTGCATAGCCTCTATAAATCAATAAATTACTTTCTGTTGACTAATTGAGAGGATTCACAGGCTTATGCTCGACATTTACATCACTTTTTATTTAGTTTAATAATGATAGGTGGAATAAAGTTCCACATGTTCACTGTCATTGTTACCCAGGTACCTTGCCACACAACACCTGTTGTTCATCTGCTTGTTAATCCACCTGTCCTGACACCAATCAGCCATCCCAGAGTTGATAAGCCCCACGGTCTTTCCCACTGTCAAGTGTTTTTGTCACGGTTGCATCTATTATATTATTATATTTCTGCCACCTGCTGCCACCACACTCACTGACATCACCAAACCACCACAACATTCACAATTACAGTTTGATGAATGACCAAACAACATCAAACTGTGCTTGGTTCCAGACTGGTCAGCTACTGTTTGTTGGATCATTTGTGTCTTAAGATCTTCTGTCTCAGATATTAAATATAGCGTTAATAAGTATTCGCAGATAAGCAAAACGTACAAAGAATGGTTCACAAAAGAGAAAACATCAAGTGAACAGCAGTTGTGTGGACCAAAACATCTTGCTGATGTCAGAAGAGAATGTGCTGACTGGTGTGAGATGATCGAAAGGCAACAACAGCTGAAATAACCACTCGTTCCAACCATGGACATCAGAATAACATCTCTGAATGTGCAACACATTGAACTTTGAAGCAGATGGGCTACAGCAGCAGAAGACCACACCGGGTGTCACTTTGTCAGCTATGGACAGGAAACTGAGGCTACACTTCACACAGGCTCAACATTGACTCAAAACTGAACAATAAGAAATTTCTTCCTTTCTTCCATGTTCTGATGCTTGGTTTGAACTTCAGCAAGTCGTCTTGAACACAGCTAGATGCCTAAATGCATTGAGTTGCTGCCATGGGGTTAGCTGATTAGCTATTTGTGTTAACAAGCAATTGAACCTGAGAAGGTGGTCAGGGAGTGTATATACTGTGAGTAATCCATTCATGTTTTGCAACTAGAAAACACATTATCCTATGAACACAAAGGGAAGCAGAATCACAGTTTATGTTTGTACTGCAAGGAGCCACAGAAAAAGCTTCACCCACTTGGCACTCATGATTGAGTCAACTCTGGTACAGTACACACAAAATAAAGCCTTGCACAGCAGGAAATACCTTTTCTTTTCTGACAGAAGAATTGGGTCTGTCATGTCATTGGTCAAGCGCAGCATGGAGAGCAGACGGGCAAAAAGTGATTCACTTGCAGTTTTGCAGCAGTTTCCCTGAGAAGAAGCCCGTTTTTAACGTAGCCTGCCCACAGTTCTACATTCACATTTACCTGAAAAAGGCGGCTTTCTCACTGGCAAAAGCTTACAATGAGAAATGGCCTCAAAGGAGGTGAAGCAGCACCAAACAGTGGAGTCCCCTGTTGACTAAAGCACTAAAAGCACAGTTCTGACACTTGAATAACTTCAAGTGTTTACTGTGAATAAGATGTGCTCATGAAGCTAAGGCAACTTTTACAAGTTAGCTGACTTGATTACCTAACTTAAAAAAAGATGCACTTATTGTACAATATTTTTCCAGATTATTTGCAAAAAGAAGTAAATTTTATAGATGTCAGTAGCAACGTATTTGAAGCACTAAACGTAGCCTCACCAGTCAGAAGTTAATTGCCTTGGTCAAGGACACCTCAACAGCATATTTACAACAAGAAGATAGTGTTTTACATTCTCCGCTTCATGCATTGTCCTCTCAACAAAAGGGAGCCAGTGTGAGGCGTTGTTCTTTGTAATGAGAGCTTCTCCAGAGTAATAAAACTTGTGCAGAACAAAAAGACCGGCTCTAATATCAAACTATGTCCTATTACCATAATAACTGACCTTTCTAATGGTTGAAGAGGGGAGCATAGCCTCTGTTTTGACCCAATCCGAATCCATCATCACAAAATCAACCTGGAATTATTGGCCAGAATAATGGGGTGTAAGGCTACAAAGTGAATGTAGAGTGGGTGGAATTGGGTGGGGGAGGAAAGAAACTCCGGTAACAAAAGAGAGAAGGGTGCTGAAGGAGAGAAAAAAGGTAGGCTGGAGATGGCGAGGAGGAGGAGGAAAGATGTCAGGATATAAGGAAAAGAGAACAGAGAGGGAGGGATGAAGTGTGGAGATGTTTCAACAAAAGGTCTCCTGTTGAGAAACACTCACTTTCTCCTTTTCCCCCTCATTATCCCTCCACAGGACAAAGGGGAGGGTAGTAGTGATGGGTGGAGAGAAAAATGACATTTTCATTTGTTCTTTTAAGGGCTCCTTATTATCACCTTTCATGAGAAACCTTCTCTTTTTTTCCATCTCTCCCTCAGTTTTTTTCCTCCTGCTCACGCACAATAGATTCAAATAGAAGTTTTTATGTTTCCTCTCTCCATGTTCCCCGTCTCTCTCTCTCTCTCTCTCTCCCTCTCTCTCTTCGTCTTACCCTTCTCTCTTGTTCGCTCTCTGTTCTGCAGTGTAATTGCATGGCTGATTAATTATAAGGGAATCAGTAAGAGTGAAAAGAGGCGTTGGCATTTTAACTTACAAAGACAAGTCAGGCGAGCACCTACACAAACACACACACACACACACACACACACACACACACACACACACACACACACACACTCTCACATGCACATAGAAAAGACCAGCAGTAAAATGTTACCTCTGTTTTGTCTTCTAAGATTTCCCCTCATGCAAAGATCACACTCTAGTTTCTTCATGTCTGTTAGTTTCCTTTGTGTTTATTAAAATCATGCACACAGACTTGAGTACTGTCAAAAATACTCCTGATTGTTAACTCATTTAGGATTTATGCATGGAATTATTGGAGTTTTAGTTTCACCAAAATGATCAAAGGGCTATCTTGGAAAAACTTAACTTCTAACATTTTTTTTTTTACTAAGGCAATGACCCAGTAGCACCAACTCTTTGCTAATCCAGAGTAGAGGACCATTTATGACAGGGGCTAGGACTATGATAAGGTTAGTATTTCACTGGGCAGCGACTGTTGGAGACGACTTGACAAAATGCATTCACAAGGAAGTTTTTAAAATGCTTCAAAATGTTTGCGGGGTTCCTCTTTTTTTTTTTTTTGTTTGAGTGAATTACAGAGGCTTGCCACATTTTTTTTCTCTTAAAACAGTTGCTGACTTGTGGACATCTCAAACCCTTCTTGAACCTTTCCTGATTCAGTTTCTGTAATTCTAGAGCACAAGAGCTGTATTATGACACT
The DNA here is from genome assembly GCF_001649575.2 of Kryptolebias marmoratus. Taxonomy (NCBI): domain Eukaryota; kingdom Metazoa; phylum Chordata; class Actinopteri; order Cyprinodontiformes; family Rivulidae; genus Kryptolebias; species Kryptolebias marmoratus. The sequence continues at coordinate 5,770,067 of NC_051448.1, forward strand.
TGAAAAGGACCTCTCCTCATGAGAAAAAGCAAACAAAACAAGTAAAACAAATGAATGTGCACATCCTAGAATGCAGTTTTGAAAACTGTGCACACAAGATTAGGCCATGATGAAATACTGGCCACATTTTGCATGGCAACGGCTTGCTGGTCACTTGGCTGCAAACACTCATAATTTACGGAGCCTGCAAAATAAAAAGTCTCCAATTTCTTCGCAATTTTGAGTCACCAACTATCTCCAGCAGCTCTGTGAGGTACTGGTTTTATGACAATAAACCACATAATGATAGCACGATGGATTAGTGGTTAGCACTGTTGCGTCACAGTAAGAAGATCCTGGGTTCCAGCCCCAGGTTGGACCTTGGGTCTTTCTGTGTGGAGTTTGCATGTTCTCCTCGTGTTTGCGTGGGTTTTCGCTGGGTACTCCGGTTTCCTTCCACAGTCTAAAAACATGCATGTTAGGCTGCCCCCAGGCCTACCTTGAAAAGGAGATTGTGATCTCAATGGGACTTGCCTGGTTAAATAAAGGTTATTAATAAAATGATGTAAATGCTGTGAACTGAAGGCATGACAGGACTCTAAAACAGACCACCAGACGCATGGGGCAGGCCAGAGAAGGTAAGATGCCATTTTATTTTTATAAAAATGAAAAGTGCTGTGTAAGCAGGATAATAGAACCCAACTACAATAGATGTGAAACAAAACAGGACTAAGCAGAAAAGTACTGTCCGACAAAACCAGTTTAGCCAGCTATGTTGAACTGACAGATGTAATCATCATGAAGAAAGCTCCCTTTGAGTCAGACTACATCACTGTGGGAACGTCTGCTAAACTCAGAACATGCAGTTTATGTTCAGTTTGGTTTAATCTGTTTCATGCACCATTTTTAATAACAACACTGGATGGCTTCTACTGCTTTCCGTCTGTGCTTCATGTCCTTTTTTCTCCGTCCAGCTTCATTCTCATGACAATTTCAACAAGATTAAATGTACTATGTACTCATTAGGCCTTAATCATTAGAAAAGTGAAGTGCAACATGACTTCTACATGAAGGACCAACAGATTTATGATACATGGTGTCTCAAGAACAAGACATTCCTTTAACAATTTGTCCTTTGTGGAAGATGTTTTCTGAAAAGAGCCTTTAAAATACAGTTTATTGGTGGACAGAGGGGCAAAGCAGATTAAAAAGGATGCAAGTTCAGATTTAACCGCCTGAATCTCTGCACTTGACTGCGTTCTTTCATGAATATTCATTCATTAGGTCCTGGCCAGTTGGAGGGTTGTCATGAGCCAAGCTCCATTTGCCAAGGCAGCCATCAAAACCAATACTTAATGATCAGAGGATTGCATTCAGACGACTCAGTGTGTATAATTAGAAAGATTCTTTAACGAAGAACTCGTTCACATTCTTTTTTTATTTTTCAAACACTTAAACTACTTTTGTGCTAGATAATATTTTTATTTTTATTTTAAAAAACTCCAAAGATTTTTCTTATTTTATTTACTTTTTTATTATTTAAAATTAAAATAAATTTAACCTCCAGTTAAAACGCTGAATGTGGTAAAAGGGAATGACAGAAATATAGGCTACGTTTTTGCTTTGAATCCAAACTGCCATCACAAGGGATATTTAACCATTTCTTTTTCTACAGGTGGATCGATTCCAGAGGATTAATGAGGTTATTGAAGTTGTTGTAAAACCTCGATTTTAAGATGCATCAAATAACTTTCTTTCCATTTCTGTTTTAGGTAAAATTTTGCCGCACATTTTGCCACTTTGACAGAATATTTTTGAACGTGGACTCTCCTTGGGTGCCAAATATAAAGTTCTGCTAATAATTTTGCTTTCAGTTTCTTTTTTTTTCTCTTTGAATATTCATATATATTGATCAGTGTTTAAATTTTGTTATATATATATATATATATATATATATATATTTCCTGCCTTTCTTTAAATCAGCAAACTCATACTGCATGATGTGAGTGCATGTTTTTTTAAAACAAGAATGATGCAGAACTTTAGTATTAAATTCTGTGTATACTTTTGTTAATCAGCATGCAAATACCAGTGCTTTTGAGGTGTATGTGTATATTTGCAAGTCTGCTTGCACACACATTCCTGATGTGATTTGATCAGACACCAATAAGAGCAAATCTCATTATCATCAAAACGCTTTAGCACTAATCAGGTTACAGAGCAACCAGCCAGCCAATGGCAGCTACTAATGTCATTAAGTCAAACCGTGATTGGATTGGGATCTTATTTTAACTTCCTGAAGGCTGCCAGCATTTTAATCAATAAACACAACTGCAGTGATGTCACAGTCCGTTAAAAAAGCAAGGCGGTGATGTCACAGATTGTTAAAAATCGTAAAGACTGAAGGGGAAGAAAGGAGAAGACTGAGATGGACAAAGCTCAGTTCAGTGAATTTCCTCCTACTCTCCTCGACAGATGCAGTGAGGCTGCGTGTAAGAATTGTGAAAGGAGAGAAACAAACACAGCACATTTTACAGAATATTTACATGGTCCTGGCAAAGGGACAAGGGAAGCAAAGGTGGAGGGGAAAGAAAGGGGTGTAGGTAATGTCCACAGCTACCTTTGCAGGGTTATGAAACTCTTCAGAAGTACAAAGGTGCTTTTTGTGCAATGCAGAAATGTGCATGCATATTGTTTAGAAAGTTTGTATATCTTCTGTGTGGAGCATAGAAATACACGTTAAAAAAATTCAATGTCTGAGTAAAAGAAAAACTTTGCCATTCAGGCCATTTGAGCTTGACTGATGCCACATCGCTGATAGACGTGTGAGACAATGGTGCACAATAAAAACTGCTGGGTTAAAAACAACCCAATTTGTAACCCAGTGCTGGGTCAAATTTATACTGAGCCAATTTTGCAAAATATTATTTTAATACTTCAAGCAAACTGATCTGGTATGAATGACTCGAGGTCCAATTGTCAGGTTTTCAGATTATACCCAAGCGAGCAGCTCGGCAACAGACAGACGCAGAAACCAGCAGGTAACGGGAAGTGAATTTATTTACAGTGCAATGGGATATTTACAGAGGGGAACCGGAGCCAGGACCTGAGGAGCAGAGAATGAGGTGAGTATGGGATCGGTGAGGAGAGGAACAGCAGGTATGGCACAGGTAATGTTCCGTGTGGTAGTTCTTACTGAACAGGTATGAGTCCAGAACACAGAAGAGATGACGAGATCGACCCTTGTCCAGTGGTGGTCCGGTGTAGGTTCCAGAGAGCGGGTCCAGGTGGGGTGAGTATTTCCCGAGTGCAGGTAAGGTGACGATTCTGAAAGCGACTGACCAGTCTTGGAATCCAGGAGGCAGTAGTGACAGGGACAGGCAGGTTCAATTGAGCAGGTGAGTACTTAATTAGGCGACAGGCAGTTGAAGACAGACCAGACTGGTTCCAGATGGGCAGGTAATCCTGAACA
>NC_051448.1:5773558-5858558 GCF_001649575.2 Kryptolebias marmoratus
GGTCTGGTTCACACTGCAGCCTTAAATACTCCTCCAACTCTGATCAGCCTGATCCGTCACAGGTGTGAGAGGAGTGGTGATGAGGCGTCAGTCACCTGCTCAGGAGACGCCCACCAGGAAGCACTCACACACACAAAACCACCAATCACTACACCAATAAGACAGACAAGAAACAACCAAACAGACACAAATATCCACAACTATCCAAAACAAAAAAAGATTACATCAAATTTAACATAAAATCACCTAAAATTAAATAATAAACAACAGGTATCCGTTCTGCACTTCTTTTTATTATAATTTCCACTTTATTTGTTAAAATGTTATTCAAAGGGCTGTTTTTTCCCTTTTTTTTAACAAGCTGGGTTTATGCTTGTCTTATCTTTTTTTTGCTGTACAGGGAAGAGAACTTGAGTGTGTTTGTTTGAGGGGGCGGGGCTTAAAACTTGTGCTGGAACCATCCTACAGGGGAGCTGGTCCCAGTCCAGCTTCAACTTCAAGGTTCCTGTCAAATGTCTTGATTTCTTCATCAGCTGATGTTAACAAATGTTTTTATTCTCTTGGTTTCTTAAACCCTCTGAACATTGAAAAACAGAGAAAATTTTCAAGTTTGTTCAGCTGTTCTAATGCAGAAGTTCAAAATGAATCTTTAAAAACCTTAATATAAATCTAACTTTTTTTATTTAATCCACAGACAATTTATAACATTTTCTCTTCTGAGGCAAGTTCTTCATTTTATTTAGTAAGTTGCTGATCCTATTAATTAAAGACTAAAAGAGTCTTTTCTTAGCGTTACTCATGCTGTTTTGTCTTTCTAAACAAAGTCAGCATGCTTTCATACACAACAGAGTTTAAAAGGCCAGCCTTATCAGACCCACTTAGTTTACTTGTGACATAAAGTTAAAACAAAGCATTCTGGACAGTTTAATCCATTTAACCTGACCAATGCTGTTGCAGTCACTTCATTCAGTGTTTCATTCTCTCCAATTGTTTCAATTTAAGGGCCCAGCCACGCTCCCGTCTCTCTTGTGCCCTGTCTATCGCTTTCTTTATCCCCCGTCTCTTCTGCCTCAGATCGATGGTGAGGGCGAAAAGCTAATGACCCATCTCAGCAACCAATTCACTCAGCTCTGCCACACTCAGTACCTGTCGAAACCTATGAGGAAAGAGGAGAGGCGAGGAGAGGAGGTTGGTTTATTTATTTAAAAAGCTTTTACCTTCTGTTCACAGGCACAGAGAAAACAGAGATTTAGACGCACATAAATCTCCAGCTCCAGATACATATAAGAAAGATGGAGACAGTAAATAAGCTGATTTTGTATTTGCTGCATTTCACATGGTCAAAAAAAATGACCTAAACAGTATTTTGTAAGAAATCAATTTTATTTTTCTTTTTAACCTATATTTAGCTTTATCTTTAAGACACCCTGTAAAAGCTGCAAATCTTGAAATGTAATCTTCTTATATATGATACTGCATATCATATATAGACATAGACTCAGGTCTTATGCTTTTAAGTCCTATTTAAGCCTCTTCTCTGTTTAAAACAATGACATATGTTGCGTTAAATTTACCTCAGAAGTCAGAGCTCCCATTTTCTAATGGTTTCCTGCTTAGTGACCATGCTAACTACTATTAGCAATGCAAGCGGATAAATGGATTTTTCTGCCTTCAAACGTTGTAGCAACATCTTCATAGTGATTGAATATATTCAAATACTCTTTGTTTTACTCTTTGTATCTGTCTCTTTACCTGTACGTTTTAATATTCTTTTCCTCTGACTTGAATCAGAACACTTTAAATAGGGTGAAGGTGAATATTTATGCAGTCACCTATTTTAAATTACATGTTTTTATTTAATTGGTGTTATTCTGTAGAAATTTGATTTCGCTATGACATTAGAGAATAGTTTTTTTTTAAAAAAAGAAGGCCAATTTAGATTGACAGCAATAAAAGCACAAAACATCCAATAGGGTGAATAGTTTTAAAGGCACTATACAGTCTTTGGTTTAAAAGTAAATCTGTTCTTCAACGTAGATTCATACATACTTATATAAGGCCTATCTGACTTCCAAGATGCTCAGTGTATGTGATTGTACAAGCTGCAGGATTTGTCAATAAACATCTTGTTTTGCAGATAAACAATCTGCATACATTTTCTCCCACCTTCGTAATCTATTTTAAACCAGAATTGCTCAAAGTTCATGATATAATGTTCCAGATTTTATTGAACACCTTGTTTGATTTGATTACAGTGTAGGTTGTCATGTTTGCTAACTGAAAGATCAATTTCAGTAGTGGGGAATATACGAACCTTAGGAAATTACTGTGTGGCACTTGAAGCAACAACTCAGACCAAGACAAATACAGGTAAATACAAAAAGGTCTAGGCTTTAAAACAGCTCATTATTGCCTGGAAAGAAAATTAAAGCTCAAAGAAACGAATGGTAAATCTAGAAATATCAATATTACACTACTTTTTCTTCACTTAGAATATATTTTTTCTTTCTGTAGTAAGCCTCAAATTATGCTATCTCTTTAACATACTTGCAAATTAAGACCGATGTTCATTGTAACTTGCAAGAAATTACTGGTCAGTTAAAATAATGGTGTTTCTCACAATGTTGTAAAAAGTGTGTTTTTCCTTTTTGTGTGCATCGTAGGCTTCTCCAGGCTTTATTTCAACACTTCCAGATTCGGTCACTAATCACCCCCTAGTCAAGCAGTGATCAACCTTTTACAAAACATGATCTAAATGCGATAAAAATTTATTAGTTAAGCAGATGATTTCATGCAGAAACTCCTCATTTTGCTCCTTTGAAAGCAGATTTTCAGCTTGTCTGTCTCTTGGCCTTCCCCTTTCTTTATCCATCCATCTTTCTCTGCTCTGCGTTCCTTAAGTTCAGCTTCGGTGCCTATCACATCTAAATTCATTAGTGCCTCAAGAGGATGTGAGTGTGTGTTTGTGCGTGCATCATCAGTGCTAAATGATTATAAAGCACTGTTATTAAAAACTGGCATAATTACCATCCCTGTAGCAAAAACACTTTGACATGAATTTACCTCCTCTCCTCTTCTCTTCAGGCAAAGACACACACACATACACACACACATACACACACATACACCAGCAGATGCTTCCAGTGTTCATGTCAGCGCACACATCTATGGAGCCACACTAAGAGGCACAGAGGCACAGGGGAAAATAATGGCACACACGCCGAGACACCCTTCTCCTTTGGCAAGAACAAACTCTGACGGGCTTCTTAGGCTGGTGTAATTTTTAATATTTCTGGTCCTTTCAGCTAAAAATATCAATGGAAAATTCCATGACCTCAAGTTTAGGACTTAGCCACCGTACATCACATAATTCATGGCTGATCACTTTATCCATTAATAAGAGAAAATAGACTTGATCATTAGCTCTCAAATGCAGCGTCATTTGAAGGTCTAGCATTCCTTGAAGGAACGCATTTTGCCCACCAACAATTTAGGCTAAAATGGTCTTAAGCTGAGAAGGAACAGAGTAATAGCAGCTATTTTGGTCAAACCTCAATATTGTGAGCTTTCACATGATGTGTTAGCTCTTGGGGAATGTTTGGAGGACTGTCAGCAACTACCACAACAGATTTTAGATCAACATCTGTAGCCATTTTTGTGTTTCCTAAGGTCAGCTGGCTGTGGTGCCCATCATGAACTGGGTTGATCAGTTGTACATGTTTATCCACAGATTATTTTCTTGAAGCTTCATTAAAATCCACCCAGTGGTTCTTAGGATATTTTGCTAACAGACAGACAAAGTAGACTCCAAATATGTGAAAGCGAAATTTTAAACAAAGATCTTTTTTTACAGTAGTGCGTTCCTACTATAAATGAGTACTGTGATTGCTGATGTCCCACAAAGAAACTGAGGCATTATTAGTGTGGCTGTTAATCAATAAAAGAGTAAGTTTTTAAGAATTATATTTATAAAAAACAACAACAAAAAAAAACCAATCAAGAACTGATGTAACAGATGTAACAAATTACAAAGTCCTTGGATTCCTGCTCGCTGAATTCCTGGAACAAATTTGTTCAGTGGTACTGATCTCAATTAAAAAGGTTCCTGTCGTGTCATACCACTTTGTATTATTCTTGGTTTTCACCCTTTACAGGTGGGTCTGATGAAATAAAGTGGTCAGTCATAATCTGAAAGGCCTCCATGAGCAGTCACTAACATGAGGTTAAGCTAGTTACCTGTTCATTAACAGATAAATGGCTACAAACAGCTGTACTGTAGTTGTTACCTACCATCAAAACAGCCGTACTTAAAATCACTTTATGGCACTGCTGAACATTGATGTGTCATGAAAAGAAGTTTAGAAATAAACAAGCTCTGTCCTGGATTAAAATACCTCATAAAATCAATGAAAACGATGTGGTGGAGAACAAAAATATCATTATCACGTCATATAATTCTGTGATTAGGGTAAGGATGTCCGCTAATACAAGAGGAAATACCATTAATGTTTGAAAAACAACAAAGGAACAAAGCACGGTATTGATCATGATTGTTTTAGACACTTTAAATCAAAATCCAATTCCAGATGGCTGCTACAGCTAATCAACTTTACTGAACACAAAATTTGCAATAGCTCAGTCAGTTTTATAGATATTTAGCTAAAGTTTGATGTGATAGTAGCTGAGAGACATTCAGCACATGTGTTTGCTCATAAAGTTACTTTCAAGGTTTGACCATAATGACTACAGCTCCATCATTTCTCAACATGAGATGATTTCAGTTTAAAACTCTGAGATGAAAGATGGCAGGCAAAATGCATTCTTTTAACAAGTGCTAGGCCTTTAATTGTTTTTATAGTTGAATACCAATCAAAACGGTACAAACCACACAGGACATGGAACTATTTCAACAACATATCTTGCAGTCTGTTGATTCTGGCTGCTGCTGATTTCTACAAAGAGTGCACATCCAATCCCTATTAAAACCTGGGAGCAGAATTTGCTGTCAAGCTGAAACAGATCTGTTGACAAAGTAACAAAAGCCTGTTGAGGTTTTTACCACTTTGCTCTGCGGAGTTGTGTTGTTTAAATAAGGTTCAGATTGGCTCTGTTGGGTGGAATGAGTCAAAATCTTGCAAAGCATAAACACAATATAATATAATATATATAATATATTATGATTTTGTTTTATGAATATGTATTTTTTCTCTGTTAATTTTTTTTTCTCAATCCACACAACCAAACCACAGAAATCCACAAGTCGTACCACCAGGAGGCGAGAACGTCCACAATAATGACATGAAAATACAGAGAAAGAACATGCCGAATTAAATTAAACATTTTACCAAAACAATTGTGGCAAGATTTTTTTTATACAGTTTAAAATTTCCTCTCAGCTAATACCTTTTGATGGAATGTTCTGTCAATTAGTTATTAACTGTTAGTACCTTATCAGCCTTGACATCAGTCATTGTACTGTTAATACTGACAGCAAAAAGACAGAGGTCTTTGTCCAAGCTAGGCTAATGGCTAACCAAACAATGACCCATTTTTATTTTCAGCCTGAACAAAACTTGTTCTCAATAATGCCATACCAGTGTCATACCTTTATATGTCAAGGTGTTGTGGCTGTGAATGCATCAGGTCACCTGATCAGGTCATCATTTTCACTGTCATATATATTCAATTAGCAACCCGAACGCTGTTCGGTTCAGAAACAGCAAAGAACTAAACAAACAATGTCATGCAAAGTGTAGAGGTTTAATATTTAGATAATGTAGTTTTCTGGTTTGCCATGTTGGAGAAAGAGTTGTTTTCTAAGGCTGAAAAACACAGAGGACTACAAATCAAACACAGGTGTGACAAAGGATCAAGAAAACCAAAATGTCAAAGGAACTGAGAACAAATTAAAACAAGAAGTAAAAGGAGGCAAAACAGAACAAAACTAGTTAACAAGAATTCCAACGAAACACACAATCTAAAAGACAAAAAAACAAGAACCATTACAGAAACTCCACCCAGTTAAGGCAGTGAGAGAAACATGCTGTCAGCGTTAATGTAATCTTAATTTAATTTGTACAGGGATGGCACAAAATAGTGCAAATCCTAGTCACTGGTTAAGATTTTAAAGAAAGCTATTTTGTTCAAAACTACTAACAAAAGTGGAGTCTTCTTAAACTTAAAAGCTAACATCAAATAAGTGATTTCCGCTTTAAGATACTAGAAGTGGCACAAGCAGCGTTTTTGTCTTCTTCTATTAGATTTTCGATCACAGGCTTGACAAAATGTCAGTGGCTCCTGCAGAAGTGCACATTTTTTTAAAATCAGTTTGAAATGCCACTACTTTGTAAAAGTTCTTGTAAGGCGTTACATGGGCAGCAATGCAATGCATTTTAGGTTGCTCGTGGGTCGTTGCATATTATTGCCCTGCACTTTCACTCCAACTCAAACCATTTAGCATCGTGTTTGCAGCTCGCTCAAGACATCATGAGAACAACCTAAAATGTTAGCTAAATCTACAAGAACGTGTTCTACATAAGGAGTCTTGGTGGTGTCTATAATGTGAAGATACAACGCAGGCCTGCTTGAATGTGATGCACAACTGTGTAATGAGCCACTCACTGATGAGCTCACAACCCAGCCAGGTGTATCAGTACCCAGATGGCAGATACACCTGGCTCACCGGCATTAGCCAAAAAAAACAGGAACATTACCATAGCAACCATATGGGGATGGCCTGGCATGGTTGATATTGTCATGGTAACAGCATCAACCATATGGGGATGGCTTGGCATGGTTGATATTGTCATGGTAACAGCAGAACAGACAGTGACCAGTGCCAGCTTTTTAGGCTTCACACATGTAAACATGTACAAGCGGAAAATGACGCCTGAACCCATTTTCTTATATTAATAACACATCACATTATACTGTCACTCAGTGTCACTTTTGACACTTTTATCTTGAGTTGTTCCACATAATCATGTAGCCAAATCACAGCATTTCTTTACTTTATCTACTTTAAATCTGCTCCACGTTGGCAGCTTTTAGCAAAGCCAGACATCAGACAACACCATAGCCAACTGCTCTGGCTGGATCTGTGAGCAGAATGAACACTGTGAGGGGGACATGGCTACAGAAGAAGTGTGGATTAACCCTTTACCCCTGTATGACTCAGTGGACAGGCTCACATAAGTGAGAATTTAACCAGATTGTTCAAAAGCCTCATATAAAGCAAAACATTTTACACAACAACTTATATAAAAAATACATTTTCCCAAAGGATATCACAAGGACTTAATGTTCAGGGTCTTCTGTCATATGTTGGTGTGGAAATATAATATCAGAGAGTGAAGGGTGAAGGGATATATGGGGGGAAACCTGATGCAAGAAATAACTGTGGTTGTTTTCTACAAGGTCTCCAAGATGTCAGCAAAAGAGAAGATATCAGTAAAAGATGATCAGTGACTAAAACAGAGGAGATCAACAAAACCCCTTCCATCAGAGATCTAGCAAATTAGAAATGACAAATGACCAAAATGGTGGTCCTGTAAAAAAACATTTTACCTGATAAAATTAAGGGTTTTGTGTCAGTTTTTGAGAATTTTGTAACTGTGTTTAGTTATGTGACAATGTTTTTCCTTGTTTTCTTTAGACATTCTTTGTGTTCAGTATATTTTGTTTGTTTCCATCCTGCATCATTGTCCGTTCTTCTTGTGTTTTTTCCTGTTTTTTTGGTGGTTGGCAAACAACTGTTTGGTGAATTACTGCCACCAACCAGTCTGGGGTGTGGGGTTCATGATGGTTTATTATCTGAGCTTTTTGTATTCATAATATCAGGTCGAACTCTATTTGTCAAGTTTGTCTCTTTACAATAATCTAATTAGACTTTGCATATGTTTCCTCCGTGATTTCTTTATTAGTGTGTTAATTATGCTAAACTTTTCTTTAATCTTTTCAAATTTCCTTCTCTTATTCTAATAGAAGATGTTCTGTTGTCTCATCTTCTCCACGGTGGTCACATTTACCTGTAATATACTTTTGTATCTTAAAAATTACATTGTTAAATTCTATATGTCCAAATCTTAGTCGTGTTATCAAGCAGATTGTCATAGTTTGGCGTTTTCAGTTTGTTGTTTTGATTATTGTCTTGTTTCGGTTTGAGTTCTTGTTTCAGTTTAGTTTTTCCTGTTCATGTTTGTTGTCATCATTCACCTGTCCTCTGCTCAGTAGTTTTCTGGTTTCCTGTCACACCCATCTCCAGCTGTCTTCACTGCTAATCACACACCTGTTCCGTCTTCTCCTCATCACCCTCTGCTTTAAAACTTGGTCTTCCTCTCCACCTCCCTGCCGATTCATTGTTGTTTGCTCGTGTTGATTCTAGTCTGGTCTCTGGTCTCTCTGTTTTTGCCTTGCCTTGTCCCGCCTCTGTTAACCACCTGGATTTTTGTTATAATTAGTTTTGCTGCCACGTCAGCTTTTTGTTTGCAGTTTTGTTATTTAAAAATAAATCTTTTTGTTTTTCAATTATGAGTCTGCGAATTGGGTTCGCCACGCTCTCACCGCATTCTGACAGAGATTCTTTCTTACTCTTCCTTCCATCTCTTATTTCTCCTACTGCCCTGTGAATCTTATGAAACCACCTTCCTTTGCCTTCTCCATCCCATCCCTACGTCTTTGTCTATGTCCTGAGTCCTTTCTGCTCTCATTTGAACAATTAACTTTGGGAATTAAAAAAAAAATGAACAAAATATACCACACATAATATACATTTGTTAAACCTTTAAACTTTTATACAGTTGGCCACAATGATTAGATAAAACATTGATTTTTAGTAAACTAATATTCTCTTTCGCTCTATATTTCGCTTTATATAGATGCAAACTTCGAGTTCAATTTTCTCTAAATTTCTTCTGTTTTCACACTTTCTTTGTATTGCTCCTTTTTTTTGCTTTTGACTGAGATGATTTTGTCCTAGCACAAAATCTTTCTTTACTAATGAATCTTTTTTTATTGGCGCTACCAATATTGTGATTACGATCCACTGTGGCACTGTTGCCCTTTTTTTCAAAAAAATTCAAAGAATACTCTCAATGAAAGAAAACAAAAGGACAAAAGGATATCCAAAAACAAGATTTTACATGTTTTAGAGCAGCAGCTGCACTAGATGGGCAAAAAAAATCATTTTCCTGTGTAACTGAATATTCTCTCAACGTAAGGAGGCAGCTCGGACTGACTTCAGTGTTTTACACCACAAAGACGTGATTGGCTGGTGATTTCACAACAACAAACATCAAACTTAAGAGGGCCAAAATCCAGTTTAATACCTGTTCTGTTTGATAAACAACTTACTTCTTCTCACAGATAAAATCTATTCTAAAAGTAAACTTTGTTTCTCCCTGCTCATGGTGGCAGTAAAACAAATGCCTGCGGTTCATTTTTGGTTCAGTTTTTCACTTTAGCAACAAAATCACAACCAAATAAAACTTTTAAAACATCTTTGAAGCCATAATTGCAAATGGAGTCATGAATATCAACTCAAGTTCTATGCAGGTTCAAATTTCCTGGATTCCTGCTTTGCAACATCTGTCCACACCAGTGAACACAATACTCCTGTGTTACGCTTTGTTGAAGCTGCAAAACTGGCTTCAAGTGTGTGTGAGTGTGAGAAAGGTGCAGGGTATGCAGCGGAGCATATTTCTGTGCATGTGCGTTTACACATTCCCACACCGATTTGCATACCTGCAGACCTGAGTTTACAGGAGAGAAATAAAGCAAGCAGACTTCCCTCCTCTATCTGTCTTTCTCAAATGTAAACAAGCACTCAGACACACACATACACATGCAGCCGTTTGCAAACTTGAGATTGAGCAGGAACACGACTATCTCTCACACACAGACCCAAAATGGTCTGACTTTATGTGTTTGTGTTAATATGGAGCTTTGCCAGCTTTTATCTATAAAAGGCTCATCTCCAGATCTTTGCCCTGGTCCGTGTTTGCTTGAATTTGAGAAAGAAGCTTCATTCTTGACCTTTTATATTTCAGTTTGGTCGAACATTCTCAACTCCAAATCTGCTTGCTACCTTTTTTTTCCCAGCTGATCTTGATGATTTCATGACTGCTCAGGTGGTTTATTCAGACCAAGCAAAAAGTATTTCTTCACCTTGATTTTTTTCCATATTTTGTCATGGTACAACCACAAACATGAAAATAGTTTACTGGGATTATATAGGATAGACCAACACAAAGTAGTACATAAATATGAAGTGGAAGTTTTTTTTTTCTTTCTATTTACAAATAAAAATCTGCAAAGTATCTGAAAACTGAATGCAAAAGCACACCACACTTTTCAGAGTTTACATTTTCATTATTATTTTGGTTGGTCTATCCCATATCATTAAAAATGTTAAGACTTTCATTGGGAATGAGCAAAATGGACAGAATTAGAAAGGAGCATATCAGAGGAAGAGCTCAGGTTGAGCAGTTTATAGAGAAAGTTTGAGAGGCTGGGATGGTTTGGAAGTGCGAAGGAGGGAATACTGAGCCGCCAAGGACCACAGAGAAAGTCCATGGATGTATGCAGAGGGTTGGTGTGACAGAGGAAAAAAGATGTACAGAAACATCATTAAAAAAGTTTTACACCACAAACCTAATGTAACAAATGGTGATAACAGAACCATGGTGTAAGATATGAAAAGAAAATAAAGCATAAAGGGAACAAAAACAACCAGTGTTTAAAGAAAGACTGTTCCAATGTGTTCTTAAACAGATTCTGGATGAAAATCTCAGCACCCAGCTGCACGCTGTGAAGGAAGACAGTTCTGCTTATAGGATTAAAATCTTCCCATTACTGCTATGATGTTCTGATCCGATGGGTTCAGATTTGTCTGATCAGAGTCGTTTTTTTCTTCTGACAGCAACAGGGCTGTGATCACAGCCTTTCCAATGATAAACAGGGATTTCATGTGTCAGGACACTGACATTTTCCTGCAGTGGGAGTCCTAAGGTTCGAATATTTCAGACTCCTCCCTACCCTCCACCTCCTTCCATCACTGATAGCAAATTTGTGTATTCTTAATTAAACACTAATGATGTTTGAGTTGGAAGATTTTCCAATCATTCACCGTGTTTCTGCTAATGTTTTTCCCCATTTTAAAATTATTTTCTGGTATTTTAGCGCTCTTTGTTCTTCTATCCTGCTCTCTGTACCCCCCACCAACATCTTCGGCTCATCTTATTTGACCTGAGGCTTGAATGACACATGACACAACAAACCTTCTGCTTTTGAACATTAACATTCAGATCAAACTCAAGCTTATATTGCTTAGAATAACAGCTTCAAAAGTGTCTTTGATATGCAAACATACCGTGTGCCCTGTTATAAATGACTGAATGTGAAGTATGTAAAGCAGAATTTCTTCATTTTTCAATTGATGTGAAAACCTTTCAATTTTTTATTTTTCAAAGGGTCAGTTTTACCTCACGTGTGCTCACTGGATGTTTCTGTTTTTTATATGTTAATTTTCTCAAGGCAAAGGTTCAGCTTTGAAGTTTTGTCTATATTTTTTACCTCAGGCAGAGGTATTTTGTTTTTAGTCCTACTCTATTTTTTTTTTTTTGCTTTGCTTTTCAGCTTTCTGACCTTCGACTTTTTATTTTTCTCTTTTCTATTATTCCTCTTTTTTTACCTCTTAATTCACTTGGATTTGAGGCAGCAAAGGTTGCCAGGCATTTTCAACAACTATTAGGACAATTAGTTGATTTTTTTTTTTTTTTTAGCCTTTCTTGGTCACTTCAGTGTAATTATGAAAGTCGAGAACATTTATAATTTGCCTTTCTTTTGACTGGGTTCATCCATGTAATTTTATACATGGCTGGTATTAAATAGTTTAGACCTCAGTCCATAAAGCAGCATGGCACTTTCACAAGGTCAGGGTGCCTTTTTCAAAAATAACTTCAGATCCAGCAAAGCGCCTGGGGTAAATTCCAGTAATATGCATTTATCCTTAACCATTTAGCTGCAAATAGCCTGTCAACTTGGAAACTCCTATTTCCATTACAGGCTTATCATTCCTTGAAGGAATACATGTTGCTCGTTGACTTTTATGCCAGAGATATTTTGCTAACAGACAGACAGGGTTGACCACAACAGTTAATATTAAAGTTTTAAGCAAAAATATTGCACAATAATTAGAGCGTAGCAAACATGAGACATGAGCAAAAACATGGTTGCCCTTTTGCCTCGTTTTATGTAAAAAAAAACATTTTCATATTGAAATAAGCAACAATCACACAAGAAAGATAACATATACAAATGTTTGCTGTATGAAAACCTAAAGGGATAGTTCAGATCTTTTGAAATGAGGTTAGGGCAAAGTTATAAAGTTATAAACAATTAATATCTTATTTGTTGTAGATAGCACTTTGATCAACTTCAGTTTGGAGAAATGGTGTTTACTTCAATAAATTTTAGGCCAAAAGTTGGTAATGAAATTGTTTATAGTTTGTTTTAATTCAATAAAGTATCGTATAATAGTTTTTATGTGATGTTTTAAGATGTTGGTGGAAATAAATCATTGTATTCTTGACATTTCTGTCAGATCACGCTCTATTATTTTATGTCCTCTTTTTTTCCCCACAGAATATTTGTTTTTCTCACCTCACTGTTTATAACTTTTAATTTGTATTTATATATTTTTTGTGTGCGTGCGTGTACTCTTTGCTTTTGCTCTCCTTTTCAAATTAATTGGCTGCTAAAACTAAGGACAAAATTCTATTGACACTCATGGTCCTGGTCCTTTTAAAATAATTAAATTCAGTACATTTTTTATGTTGTCATGTAAAAAACTGAAAGACTTTTGGAAGGACCTCCATAATCATCGTAACAAGAGTGAAGGTTACCAACTGAGAGAGAAAAAAGAAGCGCATACTTTCAATGGGTTACAACAAAAATCAAAAAAGCTGACCTCCAGTTCTGTAAGATTCTTTTATTCATTTATTTTTATGCTTTTTTATTTCCTACCTCTTCATGGCAGTCAAATTTAAAATCAGTGCTTTCCATTTTGCACATCTCATTCCCTATGACAATAAAGCCTCCTGCTGTCCATGTTCATAATCTCCCAGTTTCTATAAAGACAAATGTTGATGATATCATCAAAACTGATGCATTCTGATACCTTTTCAAGTAAAAATTTTAGTTATTTCAGTAGCATTCCATATTAAAGGTAGCCAATGTAAAACAAAACAAAAAAAAAAACAATCTACAGTGTGATGCACAACCCAAACCACAGCATACCCTTAGTTTTATTGAATAAAAATCTGATTTCTAAATCTACCAAAAGCAGGATAGCATTTTGGGAAGTCAGGCATGATGTAGCTTTAAATATACAGTGATGAGAAAAAAAAAATAGCTGTTCCTTACACATTTCATCAATCAAATGTTAGACAAAGTTAACCTGTGTAAATGCAAAATGCAGTCTTTAATGATCATTTCATTTCTTAAAAGAAGAAGCTATCCACACCCACCTGGCCCTGTGTGAAAAAGGAATCACGCACTGAACCTAATAACTGGTTGTGCCACTCAACTGCAGTCAAGCATTTGAGATATCTGGTTAGGAGTTTTTCACGTGGTTGCAGAGGAATGTTGGCGCTGTGCTGCAGAACCCAAGTGAGTGTGAGCTTAAGGTCACAAACTGAAGGATGGATGTTCTGATAGAGGGCAGAATTCATGGTTTCATCAATTACAGCAAGTCGTCCAAGCAGCCCCACACCATCACACTACCACCACCATTACAATGTGCTTTTTCTGAAATGCAGCTTTAATTTTACACCACATATAACAAAATGGGCACCTTCCAAAGAGTTCCTCCTTTAGCTTCTTTTGCTTCAAAATGTTGATACAGAAATCCAAGGATAAAGTAAATCAGAACAATATTCATTTCTTCAATGTTCATTTCAACACGTCGGACAGTTTCTGTGGTGATTTGGCTTTTTTTTGGGTTTTGTTTTTGTTTTATTTTGATTTTAGTTCTTTGGTTTTTGTTGTTTCTTTTGTGTTATTTGGTTGTATTTGCTTTTCATTCTGTCTCATGTTCATGTTCATTTTCACTCTCCCTCAGTCATTCACTTCTCTGTCAGCCACGCCCATCTTCACCTGTCCCGACTCAGTAATCAATCCACCTGTTCCCACTCACCTCATTATCCCCAGTCTTAAAAGCCCGGTCATTCTTCCCATACCTCACTGGTCCATTGTTTGATGTTTGTTTGCTGTTAGTCTGTTGTTTGTTACATGTTTCCATCTTGTTCCTGGTTCTGTTCCTGTTCCTGTGCTTGTTATGTTCACTTTCTACTTAATTTTGATTTAGTTTATGTTTCTATTTGTTTGCTGCCCCATCAGCTTTTGTTTTGGTTTGTTCTTTAGTTAAATAAATTAGTTTTCTTTAAGATGAGTCTGCACACCGGGTTTGTCTCCGTCATCTCCACCGATCGTGACAGTTTCGAGGTTTCTGAAACTAAAATTTTCATCTTCAGTACCTTCACTTGCCATAAGCAGAAACTTCAGATTTGCCAATGTTCAAAGAGAGATAATGTAAGTTTAGGCCATTGCAGCAATTTCAAAAAGGCTCCTAAATTATATCACCTAGATTTTGACTTGAAAGCGAACACTTGACTCATCGTGTTGGTATAAACGGAAAGGCAAAATTGGCAAAAAACTTCTGTAGTGAAACACTAGAAGAAGGTAAAAGTAGCAAGGACAAAAATGAAGTGAATTTAGAAGCATCTCAGTGCAGGCTGAAGAAAAGCACTTAACACGTACAATTTTTTTAAAAAAAAGGTATGTTCTTAGACCCTCTACAACTTTAACCAGGATAACAAAAATTGCTTAAAGGATAACAAAAGTGGTTTTGATTTTCAACGAGCCAAATGGAGCAATAATTTTAGGAAGTGGAAGAAAAGGGGCCTATTGACAAATCAAAGAGCCAATTTTAAGACATTCTCACAACTTTCTATAGGTTATTACATATGGGGACCATTTGATATATTTTCAGATACAATATCACATGGAGACAGGAGAAACTGGGAACAATCATAAGAAAGACATACCAACCAATTTCTAATACTTTTAGATAGAGATAGGAGAGAACTAAACAGATCCAAGGGGATGTTTGCATGAATTTTACATTTGTTTACACAAATAAATCTACACCACTTAATATCCAATACATATAATGTAGAAAATTGTCACTTTTAAAGTTAATGCAGTGGCTCAACAGCTAAAGTTCTGATTTTTCCTTCATGTCTTTATATATTGCTTTTTTGTCATCTCTTAAAGTGATCTTGAGCAATATTTGTTCACCCTTTCATTAGTCAACAGTAAATGTCTGTGTCCTGCACGAAGTTGGTGTCTCCCATAAGCTGAAGCCTGGAGGAAACGATTGTTCACACCTCTGATGCAGGAGAGCTGGCACTAAAAGAAACAAAACTCTCTGAGACCGCACACACACACACACACACACGCCTGTTCCCTGATCGTACATTTCCATCCACAACACGTATTTTTTGGCTCAGCTGTGTACAAAATCAAAACATCTATTTTGTGTTTTTGGCAGGCCTGTCATGATGTGATCCAGTCCCACTCTGACATGCTGTCACCCTCCATGGCAGGTGGTGAAATGTGGACAAATGATGGGTTTTTTTCCAGTTCAACCAAAGAAACAGGTGCTAACACTTGATAGTTAGTTTTAATTACACAATAACTGAATGAGCTTGTTATCACCGCCGAAAGTGAAGGCGAAGGCAGACAGTTGTGTGTTTGCTCACTTCTTATGTATTTGTCTGTTTGTGTGTGTGTGCTTGTCTCTCTGTGGCGTTAGTGTAATATCTCATGGACAAATTTTAATGAAACTGTCAGAAAGTGATCACTGGATGTACATTTACAACTGATTAACTTCTGGAGTTAGCCCCATTCAAGATGGATGCCACAGCCAAGCAAACTTATCAAATACAAAATAGGTTATACCTCAGTCAGTTGTACAGATATTGAGCTAAACTTTGGTGTGGTAGTAGCTGAGGGCTATTCCCAACACCTACTCTGAGTGCTGACTAATCGCACTAGGCTGGTTTTTAAAAGATTGTCAGTAACGTTCGAAGTCAATTGTGACTGTATCTCATGAACTCCTGGGCAGAATTTAATATAACTTTCAGGAAATAATTACTGAACAGATCTATAAAACTTTTAAACTTTTGGAGCCAACCCAATTCAGAATGGCCACCTTAGAAAACACAAAAATGGCTATGACTCAGTCAGTTTCTACATATATTGCATGAATATTTGGTGTGGTTGTAGCTGAGAGTCATCCCCAACACATACTCTGAGTGCCACTTAATCTGGTCACCCCTGTCTGACTGTTAGCAAAATATCTCATAAACCTCAGATGGATTTTAATGAAACCTTTAGAAAGATTTATAGATTTTCATCTATAAATGATTAACTTTTACAGTCCCCCCAATTTAAGATGGCTGCCACAGCTATTTGACCTCAACCAACAAAAAGATGGCTTTAACTCAGTCAGTTTTACAGATGTTGTGCTAAAATCTGATGTGGTGGTATCTGAGAGTCATTCACAACACATACTCTGAGCGTGACATCTTGTGATATGGCATGAGACTGCATTAAATGTTCTTTTCAAAGCCTGACCAAAACATAATTTGATTTCTCAACATAAGATGATTTTAGTGTAAAACTCTGGCATGAAAAACGGTGGGTGATATGCCTTCCCTCAAGGAATGCTAGACCTTTAATTCTTTTAAGAAGAAAATTAGCCGCAAACGTGTTGTAAAAGCAGTTCACAAACAGTGATTTTATTTTGGTAAAGTGAAATAGAGGATGGAGAGGTCATCAAGGATGCTGCAGTCTTTTAAATCACTCTTTGAGAGGACGGTTCTTAGCAGAAGAAAAAAAAAAAGTGTTCAGCAGTGGTCACAGTCCACTAAGGTTTCTTTTAAATCAAGTGGGAGCAGCTCCTGGCTGTACATCCTGATGACTTTGCAGATCCAGCACCGCTCTGGTTTCTGTCTTTGTACAAGTATGATTTTTGTCCTGCAGAATTAGTTTTTGCTTAATCTTTCAGTTCTGTGAAGGACTTCAATTTAACACCGACGTGTCACATGACCCAGCATAAGCAACTTGAAATGCTTTTTTTTTCTTCCCCTTTTGATATTCAGAATAACTGACTTCAATATGATTCCATTTTATTCTTTCACCCTCTTTTCTGCTCTCCGCTGTATTCTGTTCATTCTGCTGCATTAGCAGGGGTCTTTTTGCTGTAGCATGGCTGAATGGTTCAGGGGGTCCTGAGCTGGACAGAGACCCTGTATTGTGTTTGGGATTATAAATATTCTTGTGCTAGAGCTTTTTTTTGTTCGGGGGGGGGCAACAACCGTCTTGCATCCACTGCATCTTACATCATCTTGGTCAGGAATATTTACCTGTACATAACTTTCTGTTGTGGCGTCATTTGTATCGCCTGCTGCCGAAGACGAGAGAAGATCATGTTTTTGCCCATCTGTGTTTGATTCTGTAATGTTAGCAAAACATGTCATGAACCAGTGGACAGATTTTAATATTTTTTTTAAGTAATCATTGGTTGTACATTTACAACTGATTGACTTTTAGAGGCAGCTTATTCAACATGGCTGCCACAGCTAAGCGAATTTAGAAAATACAAAACTGACTATAACTCAGCCAGTTGTATAGACAATGAGCAAAGATTTGTTGAGCTAGTAGCTGAGCGTCATCCCCGACGCATACGCTTACTGATTGCATGAGTTCTGTTGATAGCTACTGGAGTTAACTGTGTCTGTTAGCAAAATATCTCATGAACCACTGGATGGATTTTTATGAAACTCTGCAAAAGTAATAACTGGATGTTTATCTACAGCAGATTAACTTGTGGAGTCAACCCAATTTAAGATGGCCACCACAGCCAACTGACTGGTACAACTTACAGGTACTGAGCTAGAATTTGGTGTGGTAGTAGCTGAGAGTCATCCAACATACTGGAGCGCTACTACATATCGCGAGATCTCACAATATCACGCGAGATCCTGCATAAGGTCATTCTCTTAGCATTAGGTGATTTTAGCTTAATCTTTGGAATGACAGGCGGCGGGCGATATGCATTCTTTCAAGGAACACTTGGCCTTTACACATCCCAAACAAAAGTAGCTAAAATAATAAAAATATTAGTAATAAAACTTTACTCTTGAGGCACAAATAAGCTGAAAGTAATATATCTTACTGCTCTATTAATTAATTTTAGCTAGGATAACAAATCGATGCACTTTTTGTTGCACCTTCCCTGTTTTTCAATCAGCTCCCTGCTCGTGACGTCACCCTCTCCCCGGGTTCTCTCCCACCCCGCCCCCTCCCTTCTCTCACTCCGCCTCGCGCTCCCTCACTCGCTCCGCGTGAAACAAAGTGGAGCGTCCGCGGAGCGCCCGCAGGAAGCGAAAAGCGAGAAAGCGGAGAAAGGAGCGAGAAATGGAGCCGCTGAATCCGCAGCCAGAGGAGGAATAATAAAACCCTCGCTGACGACTGAAAAGAACAAAATACAAATAAGAAACAAGAACTCGGGGACCAAGAAAACTTTTCCAGGCTGAACAGAGAGTCGCGCGGCCATCATGGGGGATACACTTTTCTCTGTAACGCTGGGACTCTTGTTTCTCCTCTCGAGAGTTGTTTGGGGCCAATTACCGACAGGTAAGCGCAAACAGATGACCGCAACACACTTTGGAGTGCTTTTTGTGTGGTAAAAGAAAAGTTTCCACGATGTATCCCCTTCCGTTTCATCACGTATTTCCCCGACAGGTGAGCGAAGGTGTTAAACAAAAGTTCGCTTTTGAAGACGTCCCGTCGTGCCGGTTTTCTTTTCTTTCTTTTTAATTTTTAAATCTCTCCTCCATTGTTTTTAAACGACAGCCGGCGTGAGAGTGTCACTTTTCGGCGAGTTGTTGCTTTCTGCCACTGTTAGGATGTTTAAAATGTTCGCGTCGTTTCGCGTTTGACGGGAAACCGGGTCGAGGCTGTCCGCACCTGGTTCCTGTGGCGGAGTGGGTCGAGCTCACCTTTTCAACCAGTGAGTCAAACCTGAGTCACAGGTTGGTTAGTTAACCCTCATTTAAAAGATTAACCAGACTAAGTTGCGACATATGATATGGGCTATTTGGCGTTTCCGAAACGCACCCAGAAGACTTTTAAACGAAGAGTTTATTTGCAAAACTAAACAAAAAGAAAAGCGTTTATGAGGAAAGCAGCTGGAAACGGATATAATATTTCTCTCTGAATATGATTGGTGGTTATTAATCAGCACTGA
The DNA here is from genome assembly GCF_001649575.2 of Kryptolebias marmoratus. Taxonomy (NCBI): domain Eukaryota; kingdom Metazoa; phylum Chordata; class Actinopteri; order Cyprinodontiformes; family Rivulidae; genus Kryptolebias; species Kryptolebias marmoratus. The sequence goes on from NC_051448.1 coordinate 5,792,934, forward strand.
AAGCTGTTATAACAGAAAAACATCTCCGCGCGGCGCATGAATGGAGACTAAAAGTTGCTGCGCGCACAGAAATCCCTGTTTCAAACTGTAATATTCGTGCAGTGCAGCAGTGATGCCAGGTGGGATCTGTTTTTTACAGCAGTCTTTTACATTATACTGCTTATTTTCTGTTCTGGTGCTCTATTCTGCTGCACCCAAGTTTGTCCGCGCTCCGTTGGATATTACCTGACTGCAAATAGGGTTTTGAAAAAGAGATTAAGCTGCTTATTTTTGTTATGCATGTTGTTTAACTTAAGGAGAAGGGTAAAAAGGGGAAGGCATTCTTTACTTTTCGCATTTAAGACAGTAAAATCCTCAACTCTGAGTCATTTACTGCGAACAAGCCGCGCGCTTGGACGCTCATCCCGTGCCTTTAAAGTCTGCAGTTTTTTGTTTCTCGTGAGCGTGAAGCACCAGTCTGCGGGTTTTTTTGCCAGCTTGTCTCTGCATGAAGACAGCAGAAGTGAAGGTTTTCTGGGGTGTGCAGGTAAAGAAGCTGCAGCTCTGGTCCTCTCCGGGACGATGCTTTCCGTAGAAGTCTCCCTGAAACGCGCTCAAGTTTCCTTCCATCTCCGTAGCTCGGGATCGCTGCGTCCGTGCGTCTCTTGGCACGACCTCTCCGCTGTTTTTGCGCGTTTACCTTTGCGCTCAGCAAGTAGCTCTCCCATATCAGAGCCCCACGGAGAGAAAGAGAGAGTCCCACAGGTCTGCGAGCTGACCTCCAAAATGTCCCTGACTTCAGAAAAGGACGCATCACGCTCCAGTTAAGTCTTTGAAATGGCCACACACTGAACAAAAACCCCGTTCTTTTTCTGCTCCACTATTCACAGCCACATTAATTCCAACTTTATCTGTTTTATTGCCACCCCCTAACCCCACCCTATAAAGCCCGTGACTGTCCCCCTTCTCTGCNTTCCCTCCTCTTGAGGCCATTTGTTACCTCAGGGTAACAAATGTGTGGAATTTCTTTGAGGCCTCTTTGGGAATGTGAGTGCGGTTAATTTGCAAGTAAATACTAGTGACGAGATCCTGCTTTTGCACAATGTGAAATGTGGAAAATTTATTTGGAAAAGGGGTTAAATTGGATTACTTACAGGTAATATTAAAGGACACGTTGATGCACAAATTCAAAGAAGCAAATAAAATAATGTGATTAGAGATGATTTTGTTTTTATTGTTGTTGTTTTACTGCCAACTTCTTGCAGGCATATTATCCACAAGGATATCCTTGAATCAAAATGGCCTAAAAGAACAAGATTTTTGTTTTTATCACACAAACTCAGTACCTGCAAATGGTGCAATCTTTGCAAAGATTCTGCACCACACACCCTTGATTTGTCTTATCAGCCAATTTTAGTCCATATTTTTTAAAAGAATGTTCATCCATGATTGTGTTAACAGGGAAATGGTTACTGCAAACTGGCACTTGGGAAAAGTAATAATTATTAAATTAAATCTCCTTGATGAGACAAACGAGGTGCATCAATTACTTTTGCGCTCACTGCAGTGGCAAGATTTGAAAAGTAGTTGGAGTCTGTGCTAAAACATCTTTTCTCTAAATTAGTTTTCTTCCAGTTTTTGTTTTTTTAATCAATTTTAGTTTCACAATTAGAAAGTCAAACCATAAATTAAAGCGTTTGTAGAAATCTCCCACTCCCCTTGTCCTTCTTATCCTGCTGTTTTGCTAATTGCCTCCAAAGCCAGCGTAATAAATGCAAACAAGCTCGTGTCTCGTCGCCTTTACGAAGTCAGTAAGTAACTGAGTTTATGTTAATTTGATAACTTTCTAAATCTGTCACCTCTCTGATCGAGTTGTGACACAGATTCCAGCCGTCTTTAATCTTAACGAAGTGAAATAATTGTTTTCCATCAGTGTCTCCAGATGACTTAGAAAGGCTGCCGCTCCCACTGAACACAACATCTGAACTGGTTTAATTATACTTGTAAATTATTTGAGTATTTTGAACATTAGAACCAAGTTGGTTTAATTATAATTACTTTTCCGCTCCATTTAGAAGATGAAATAAAATTGGGTGTTTTAATGGGAAAAGGCGAGAAAGGCGAAATGATAGTGAGAAAGAGAAGAGAATGAAGGAAAAAAAAAAATCAAAAGACCATTGGGTTCTGGCCGTGGGCTTCTCCTCCACTCAAGAGACTGTGAAAACGGCAGGAGGGAGAGTGTGTGTGTGAGAATCACTGTTTGTGTGTGTCTGACATGTTGTGTGTGTCTCTGTGTTTGTGTGTGTGATTCAAATGTGTGTGTCAGCTCTTGTGCTTTGCTGTCACTTAAAGAGACGGAGGCAGGACGATGCTTTTAAGCCCTCCGGAGAACAGTGGTACAAAGACGAGCATCTGAAATGTTTGCCTCTCATTTAGATTCATGTGAAAATGCCTCCTCATTCTACTCATGCCATGTAAAATGGCGCCAAATCAAAGGCCCGTTTTATTTATTTTCTCGTTAAAAGTAATGCCTCAGTCTGCAGTTCTTCAGATCCATTTTTATGTCTTCTCCTCAAATCAAACGTCCTTTTGCCCAGAGCCAATCTGTTTCTACAGATTTCAATTTAGTGATAGATTAAAGAAAAAAATCCATCCCTTTGAAAGCACTGGCTCATTTCTTCATCTGTTTGGGGATGGAGTCTGTAAAATGTAATTAATCTGTTGAGAGAATTCATTAGCTAATCCCTCATTAGACTGTGTGCATGTGTGTGATGGAGTATGAATGAGTTTGAGGATTTGTTAAAAAATGGATTAGCAACACAAACTGGAGACGCAACCTTTCCTCTCAAATGATTGATAGGTCCTGATTTAAGCATCTGTATAGTACGTTCTTTTTAAAGTTGCATTGTTCACAGCAAAGTTCTCAAAAGTGCACAAAGGTTAACTTTTTAACATAGGTTTAATGTTTTTAGAAAACTGGCGGTATCATCACACGTCTCATCATTTCAAGCTTACAGTTGAAAGTTAGACTTACAAAATGTTAATCCATTAACCTAAACTTAACCAAGTAGCTTTTATGTCTAAACCTAATTTAACAGATTAGCTCCAAACAAACCCAAACCCAAGTTCCTGGTGTGCAGGTTGTGTATTTAATCATTTCTTCCATACTTCTAACTGTTGGACTAAGATGTCATTTTTACCACCTTGATTTTTATACCTGGACCTGTCAGTGTCATGAGCAGTAACCAGCTTATTGCATAACTTAGGTTTGAAGTTGTTGCCACTCAAGCCATTATTTCATCACACAAGTTTTAAGCATTTTTGGAAGATTTTCACACAGGAAAATGCAAATAATGCTTATTTGCATGTGAGTTTTAAGCAAACCAGTTTAGGAAGAACTGACAAGACCTCCTAATTAACTGATTACCTGTAACACTAATAAATTGTGGCATTTTTAGTGCCAATTCTTCTGCCTGCACAGTGTTTTTGTTCATAAAATGAGGTTAAGGTCAAATGTTTCTGAATGGTGTACTGTTCCTGCTTAAGTTTCAAAATGAAGGCACCATGTTTGGCTTTTTGAAATGCATGTGCCAAAGATGTGCGTTGTGCACAGCCATTTCATTACTGCCTCCCGTGGAAAACAACTCTGGATTCTTCTTTGGGTCTGACCACATCAAGAGGTGCCTTAGTGGCCTAAACAAAGGAAACACTTCTCCTTTTGATCTTCATTTGCTGGAGTTCGTAGGGGACTACTTATAGTGAGTGTAAACATGACACGCATGCTTCGTTCCAAGTTGAGGGTGTAGAAGCAAGTACCATGACTTTAATGGACATTAGAAGCTCATGTTTCCTTTGGCCTTCTTGGCATTTCATTTTAGCTGCATTTTCTCACCATTTTTGATGTATAATGATCTGTACAAACAGGTTTTTTTTTACACTCAATAAACTGAAGTTTTACACCTGGAACAGTTGAATGAAATTTAAATTTCAGCACTGCAATTTAAGTTCAAACTCTTGGTCAATCAGATGAAGTGAAGTAAGAAAATGATGAAGTCCTTTTGAAATGGAGAGAGGCAGAGCATTGAAAACAAACCCCGAGTGCCTGAAACATCACATCACTGATAAATGATGATACAAGTCCAGTATCATCAATCTCTGCTCTGCCCTGTTTGGCTCTGGTCACAGCTGTTGGTGCGAGGCGGCCTCTCTTACACACACTCTCATACACACTAACACACCCTCATACACACGGCTGACTAATGACAGATTAAGTAATCAACACTCACAGCTGATTCATTACATTTCTAACGCATGCGCACACGGACACACACTCGTGTTATTTGCCTCACAATCACAAATGGAGATGTGAGCCGCCTCTCTACCAGTTACCAGAGCAGTGGAGGCTGGGCTGGTGGGTGTTTGTGTGTCAGGGAGCGAGAGAGTGGGAGAAACCCTGTCAGGTAAAGACAGTCTTGGAAAAGAGATTATTTTTTAGGGTTACCATGAGGGTTAGTTGAAGGCAGAATGGTAATGGTTGAGGTCAGACATTTGTGTTTGTGTTTGGGAACTTCAAGTCATGTCTGCTTTTGTCATTAAAGACTGAGATTATTTTTCAAGTGTAAGACTGAACTTTTCTTCATTTTCCTCTTTTATAAACATTACATAAACCAAGGTAAATGAGTTTAATGAGAGTTAAATCATGAGCATAATCTACATTGCACATAATAATTAGTTGTAGTTCTGTCATTTCAAGGGCATAGTCTTTTGAAAATGATAGATGAATGCTGAACCTTTGTGTTGACAATATTTTTCTTGCTCTCATGAACCTTTGCATGCTTTCCAATCTAACTCTGTCCTTTTATCCTCTGCTTTGCTTCTGTTGGATCCAGCTCACTTGGGGCGTGCTGAAAAGGGTGAGTTACGACTGGCCAGCCAAGAGCTGAGTTTCATGTTTCATCACTCTTTTAGTCTTGTTATAATTATTCCACAGCCTTCACCTTAACTCTGGGTTCTTTTCTCAGTGTGTAGACATCTATTGTAATGATCGTCACCCACTTTTTTTTTTTTTATTATTTCCATTTTTCAGTGTCTTCACTATCCCTTTCAGACTAACTGCTAATCAGTTCTTTTGATGCTTGCAAACTCACCGTAACACACCAGTTACAGCTTCTTTTGGAATGCTGTTCACATCTTGTTAAGCCAGCATTAAAGCACAGCTCGCAGTGATATTTTATGGTTATCACAGTATGAGCATGTTTTGTAAAACTGTCATCTATTGGATTTTCTGTCTCTGTTTGATTTGATGTCAGAAGAGTTTCAGTGCTTTATAAACCTTCAGGCCATGTCTGCTGTGATTTATTTATTTATATTTTTTCATTCTGTACACATTTTTTTTTCAATGACAAACTTAAAATTGAACTGATGAAATACAATGTTGTGCAAAAGTCTGGAATCATTACTCATTTATTATTATTTTTTTAGTTTCAATAACCCAGACTTTCTTGTAATCTTTTAAAATTGTCAGGCTTTCTGAATGTCTTTCAAGTTTTGTCTTTGGCTGCTTTTTTTACTTGTTTTCTGTCCTAAACTGACCATTTTAAGAGGAATATATATGTATATTTGTTTGTTAAACCACTTAACTCTAACCAATGATTCATTCATGTAAACAAAAATGCCCCTAAACTCAAGGAATAAACCAGTGTTGTTTAACACATAACAAACTACCAGTTTTAAATGAATTATTTTGTCATTTTGTTAGCAACTGCCGGTCACAAAGACACAGTTTGTTCCCATTTCTTTAGTTGGTCCTTTGACAAATACCAAAGATAACACAGTTTGACAACAACAAAAATAGGAATTTTAGTGCCAACAAGTTGATTCAAAAGAGCTATTTGCTGAAAATTTGACATGCAGTAGATGTTAGCTGAAGAAAGATTAATCTCTTAGGTCCTGTGCCAGGGTTTTTGATGATTTTTCCCCCTATTTCCTAAAAGTTATGACTTTCAGATACTGTTCATCTGCTATAGATGGTTTCTAGGTATCACACTACGTCTTTAGTCCTCCACGTGTCCACTTTCCTCATTTGTTTATGTGCAAACTGCACAAGATTCTGCCATGTCCAAGAACACTGACAGGACAGAGAATAAGTGAAAAAACAGCCAATGTCCAAAACTAAAGAAATACTTTGAAAGACCTTCAGATTTATTGATCAAGACCACTCTAAAAGATTGCAAGAAAGTCTAGCTGCTTGGAAGCAAAGCATTAAAACATTAGGGGTTGCTTACATATTTTTGCACTGTACTATAATTGAAGCACTTATGTACTGATTTGCTGTCATCTGTCTTTGTGACTCTGCTCACCTGTCTGTCAGTTAATCTATATGCCATTTGCCGATGTGTTTCCCTTCCGGTCTGCGTCTGTGTAATCAGACAGCTGTCGGGAGGTTTGAAGTTTCCAGGTGCTGTTTGTTTAGCTGAGCCTGCTCTGCAATAAAAGGAGCTCCGAGGAACTTTGTTCTTTCCAGTAGCTGATCTCCTCTCCTCTTTATTCCTCTTCTGTCTCACACATACCCTGTTGTTTTCCAGCGATTCTCTCGCACGCAGAAACACTCAGCGAATATTGGTTGCCAAGGTGTTTGTTATTTGTTGATCAGGTGATGAGGAAGTAAAACACACCACCGACGTTTAGCTCTGCAGAATGTTGTGTCTGAAAAGTCTTGCATTCCTCAAGGTTTTCCACTGACAAAAGTTCTATATACATTTTTTATTTTATTCTTTTTTGTTCTAAAAATGACCAGAAGATTTTAAATACCATGCTTCCAAAGTCAAGCCATTGAGTTCAGTTATAATGGAAACATAATGAAAGCCCAGCAGGGCAGAAATACTGTCGATTCATATTAAGCACTACAAGTTCTTGAAAAAAGGTTTTTGTCATGTTCCACATCTGCTCTCACTAATTTCAGCAGATTTCACTTAGCTCTTTCTTCGAGTTAAGATTTTTTTCTCTCTCTCTGAATTATGGGTTGATTTTTAACAGAAGGACTAATGAAGGTGGAGTGATTTGAAGAAAAAAGTTAGATAAAGACTACTTGGAAACCAAATTTTATGTATTTTTTTTCTCTTTAGTAAATAACTAATCCCGAGCTAAACGTAAAAATAATTTAAAAAAATCCTCAAACTTTTGTTGTTTACAACAACAATTATTTAGGTTGAAAATATAGTCACTGCGGATTTTAAAAGGAAGTTCCATTTTGTAGTGCAATTGTGTGAATTAATTATGAGTAGTTAGTATCTTACCTGCAGCAGACAGCTGTCAGTTTAATCTTAGTTTGGAGAAGCAGATATGAATTATGATGGCCAAGCTGTACAAAGAGAGACAACAAAGAAACTAAAGATGTGCATTTTAAGAAAAAAACACTTAAAATTCGTCCAGTTATTTTTGGATTTGTCTTTGAATATTCCCTACGTGGCACGATTAGAAAAAATAAAATAAAACAGACAGATTGTGTTGTTAGTTTTTCAAATTCACCTGTTTGAGCTAAACTTTGAATATTCAAAAAATATTACCAATCACTGAATGGGACAGTTTTCAACATCTAAAGCAGCTCAAATGTGAATTTTTACTCTGTGTAAATCAGTCACTTAAACCAATTCAATTCTTAAAGCTTGACGAGTTGGAGATGGTAAAAAAGTCCCTCTTCTGATGGCTGTCTCATATAACTTCTCCAACCTGAGAATACCACTGACTGTGATAACTCAGAAGTACTTCAAATACATATTCAAGGGTAAAAAATGTATAAATAAAGTAATAAATAAATAACACTAGCAGCTGGTGTTAGATTCAAACAGCATTACTCATGGTGCTGTGAATGGGTTGTTATTCTTATTTATCTGGCAACGCAACCTTTTTAAACATACATATGCACAATACAGTGCTTTAGAAAATTAACAGTTTCATGTGAACCTACTTAAATCTCAGTTTTGGTACCAACATCTTTATTCATTGTTTTAAAATGTTTCATGGTTAACGCAATACAAAGTATAAACTGCTCATCTGTTTGTTAAAAACATTTACGAAACAAACATCTTTGGATAATTAACAGCAATGTTACATTTAGTAAGTCTAACATTGCTGTTACAAAAATTACGTTCAGTAAAAGGTGAAGCATGTCAGATGTTGGACAGGTACGCTTACAGGAAAACTTTAGACTCTCTGGCATTCATTGGGACCAGTTCCTGCCGTTGCGCTGGATGTTAAGCAAATGTTTGATGAGACTGGGCTTGATCCAAGCCACTGAGAAAGATAAGTGGTGGGGGATTCTGATGGCTTGTGGCTAAAGTTTAACCATGTGTGGGTTAGGATTATAAATCTCTACAGCTTGTTTGCTTCGCTATCTGTTGTGTCTCGTTTCTTGTAATTTGCCTCTTCTAGATAAGGTTAGACTACAGTAAAATAGAAAATTTCAGTTAGGCTTGTGTTTTTTTTAATTTAAGATTTTTTTTTAACAAAGATATAAACTATTCATGAAACTATTTACTTAAGGGAGTAGTTTGTGTTTTGAGCAAATGTGACAGCCATAGTGTGTGTACCCTAGGGTGGTCTGAAAAGCCGTGTGGCTCTTCTGGACATTGGCTGGAAAGGTTTCCATTAATTCAGTTATGAAGACATCTGTCATGGAAATGCAATGCACACATGCACATACACAAAAGTAGCCAGGAGCAGTTCATGTGCACTATAAAATAAAGAATGTAATCCCGATCTCTGTGTGTTTGTTTCATGATAACGTCCCCTAAAATGCTGGGTTTCGTGCCCTTTCAGTCAGGAAGTTCTTTATTTATATCTTCATGCTCAAAAAGACAGTTTTTTTTCCCATTGCCCCTGCATTCCTGTCCAACAATTCTCCTTTCCTTTTTAAGCTGATTTTTGATCAGCAGTAGAAAGCTTTCGAGATATATAAGCCCTCCTATGCATGAGTGTTGTTTTTATGTGCGTGCAAATCAGGGGCTTACAGATAGATGACCAGTCCATTAAGATTACCATCTTCGTCTGCTGTCATGTATCTTCACATCACCACACGTCTGGTTCTGTGTGAGCAGAGATTTAAATCTTGTATCAGATATTCCTACACTGTCTCTCTCTCTCCTCCCCCCCCCCCCCCAAAAAAAAAATGATGTTAGTGTTGTTTTTTTCCCTTAGATCTGTCTGTCTGCCACTTTAATCTGTCATTTCGTCTGTCTGTCCGCCTGCCAGTTTGTGTATATCCCATCTTACTTCAGATGACTGCAGACACATGGTCAGCCTGACAGTGATCGTGTACACGCACCTACAGTCACTCACTCTAACAGACAGGCTGTGTGTGGGAGTCGGGAGACAGACATTTAAACGCTGAGTTAGTGTCTGTATCTCTGTCACTACTCTGGCTGGTCCATCTCAGCCTTGGTGTTGGACAAAGTCATACTTCAGGAGTTCAGCTCGACTTGAAGCTTTTGTTGGGCTGTGATTAGCACTTTGGCATAACAACAAAAGTTTGAGTTTGAGCGCGTTGGAATCTCAGGTCTCTTTGTGTCAAGTTTGCATTTCCTTAGAATTTTGTAATGGCTGAATATTTGAGCGTGTGTGTCTGTGTGTGTTTTTTCCATCCTTGTGTGACTCGTGTTGGTCTGGTAACCTTCAGGGTGCATCGCTCCTCTTGAACAATGTCAGGCTGGGATAGAGTCCACATGTCCACGTAAATATACAGTACTCTGTAAAGGTTTTAAACTTTACTTTGCTTCCAAACAGCCAGGCTTTATTTCAACCTTGCCCATGAAAACACATGATACAGACTCTACCATAGACACATTTTCATACTGAACTAAAAATATCTGAAAAGGCAGCCAATATTCAAAGAAAGACCTTAAAAGACCTTTGGAAAGCCTTATTGATTAAGACCAATTAAAAAATACAAGAAAGTCTGACTACTTGGAAACAAAACAGAAAAGAAATGACGAATGACTCAAGACTTTTGCACAGTAATGTAGTTAACAGGTGAATGGATGACTACAACATGCTCAACAAAAATTCAGCACAGTTCAGTAGATAAGAATTCAAATATTTAAATTTAAAATTATACAACTAGCTAAAATGTGATCCAACTGATGGTATGTGGGTGAAAAATCATCATATCCAACTGATGTTTGTGGCCTTATCAAAGCTTCGCTTTCTTATCTTTTTTTCTAAATTGTTTTAGTGAAATTATGCATGAAGCTGAACTCAAGGACACATAAATTAAATTAAACAAAAAAGATTAAACACAACAAATTATTATTAGTGAAGCCGTATAAACCGTTTAATAGACACAAAGGGTCAACCTCACTTCATAAAAAAAAAAAAAATTGTATTTTTGTTTCTTTTTATTTACTTGAATGACTCTTTTCACTGTTGGAAAAAAATACTCATGTCCACGTAAACAGGCAAATTTAATGGAGATTCTTTACAAAATCTGCACACCATGTGTTGTGCTGTAAGATGACAAGTGCCAGAAGTCTGAGCAGACTTAACTTTGTCAGGTCAAGTAGGTCCTTAAGTATTTTTTATTCCCCCATTATGCTTCATTCACTCCACAACAACAACTGATTGAATTCTATCTGAACAGTACACTTCTGTGGGATTTAAAACCTAAAAGAAGGTGTAAACATGGTTGTGTTAGTGGCTTAAGTCATAATGAAACTAAACAGCACCTCTTACAGCTACGGCTAAGGGGAGCCTTTTGAATCTGCGCTTCAAGCAGCCAACCTTAGAGATTTATATCAATGTATTCATGAAACTAAACAATAGGAGGGTTTTTTTTTTATACGGTTTCCATAGATTGTAGTCTGGGGAACACCCACTGAGGCAGTAACTCCCCCAGGCACTTGTGTTTTTCAGCAGCACTGAATCAACTCTTGTGAGAAACTCTGAACCTGAATTCGGGCTGCTCAGATTAGACAAGTTCAAAGTTTCTTACTTTTTTTTTTTTAACCAAAGGTCCAAACAGCGTGCCTTTTCCATTGGATGTGAGAAGAACAAAAAAAGCAGTGCAGTGAAATTCCCAACAGGCACACAGCTGTAGAACATGTGAACCAAAAAAAAAGATGCCAAAATAGGACAAACAAGGTTTTCATTGGCAGAGAGCCCTGAGTCTTATTGCAGAAGAGCTGCCTTTTTAAAGATGATAATCAATAGACACTCTTACACTTCTCTGCAATGTTGACTCTGGGCAGACTTTCTTTTAGTTGGAATTAAGTAAAATGAGTTAATTAGGTGAAATGTCTCTCCCACCCTTTTTCTCCCTCTTTTTTTCTAATGGTTAGTTTACCTCATCCCCCCACTTCCAGTCCTCCTTTTTCCATCCCTTGGAATTTATGGCCCACTAACCACAACAGAGTAGCATGATGTTTATCAAACCCTCCCCCTTTTTGTCTTCCTTTAACACCCCCCTTCACATCTCCTTGTTTCTCCAGTTTCCTTATCCCCCCAGAACAAGCTAAAGGGTGGAGTTTCCAAATCCAGACTAAATGGTGTTGTATTACAGGGATAAAGCATGTGGATATCCTTAAGGTGGAAATTGCTAATGTAGAAGCTGTGATAGGTTATCACAGGAACAACACTGGAGACAGAAGTTAATCACAAATGTGATTTAAAAAAACTCTGTTATATATTAAAGTTGAAGTTGAATCTACTTAATCATTCCCAGCTGGTGTCAAATACTGTAGCTGCCAAAAACAACAAGGATAAATCTGTAAGTTTTATCTGATAACTAAAAAAAATAAGTCCAAATTCTTCTCTACAGTGTCATGCTGGCACAGAACATTCTCCCCCTCCCTTCTCACTTCAAGGTCTCTGAGTCTGTCCTTTTTTTTCCACGTCTCACCACCTCCATCACCAACTTTTCTGAAAGTCTTTTGCGGGTGTTTTCTCCCGTTTCTGCTTAGGCAGATCAACTCTGACTCACACACACACACATGCACACTTTTAAATTTAAGTCTTTGTAGAGGGAGGTGTCTCCTTGTATTAAAGTGGCCAGGTTAACAGTCACTCTGCCTGAGTTAGGGCAAAGGTAAATAAAATGTGTTCGTGTGAAACTTGTGTGTGTTTGCTGTGTGAGTTTGTGAGCCAAGCGAGCTGTCTCATTGGAGTAATGGTTAGCAGATACAGCACTACCTCTCCATGACATAAACTGTCTCTTACGCTCAGGTTCAGACACATGCACACACACGCACACACACACACACACACACACATTCACACCATACTACCTTAACACACAGTGTCGCTCTGTCTTGCAGGATTAGCTCCTCAGTACAAAGCGGGTTGCATGAAGTTAAGTACAGGTTTTAAAGAGAGCTACAGCTGTTAGTTGAGTTTTGATTGGGACTAGACTGCTTTGATGCCGTATTGTTGTAAGAATTAATTTTTCAGTTAAAAAAAAAAACAAAGTTCAACAGAGTTAAGAGCAGTAATTCATAGATTGAAATTCACAAAATGACAAGTGTGAAAGTCACATCTGCATTGTTTGTATGCTTTAAAAACTTCCCCCAGAGTGATTACGTTTGAAGGTCCTGGTTTTGTGTTGCTTCTGGCAAACAGAACTGGATATGTTGTGTAATGGAAATGGTAAATGTCAACTCATAGTGATCACTTCCTACCACAGATAGATTCAAGGCAAAGAGACCTAAAACAGCAGGCTACCTTCCGTCTTTATGGTCACGTTAAAATGCCATAAGTGTTTGAAATAGTTTTTATATATTTTTGCCTATATTAAATCATCTAGAAATCTTTCCCTGAGTACATATACAATACATATAACAGTTGTCAGTGTTATTGTTTTACTGCTGGAAAAACAAGTGAATTTATATAAAGAGTCAACCATAAGAGGTCCGGTAATATGAACAAAAACTTTCTACTTCCATTAGATTTCATTCAAACTTATACAAGTTGCAAAACATAGTTGTGATTTTGTTTTGTTTTTTTCTTCACTGTAATTATCAGCAACCCAACATTGATCAAATTTGATCAGATTTGAATTGTTTGGCAGTAGAAGCAGTGGTGCAAATTAAGTCTTAGGATTTAAACCTGAAATATTGTTCTGTTTCAGAGTTGCGAAAATTTGATCAGATTTTGGATGCATGACATGTTAGGTTGTCAAAACAAACCAAACTGGTGTGACAATACAGTGACATTCTTTAATGTGTCTAAAACAAAGAGGAAGAGACAAAGAAGCTTTTGTTTTGTGGTCCTTGTATGGACACAGACATTTTAGTTTGAAACAAATGATTAGACTTTGTTATAAATGACACGTTGGTATGCAGAGACTGCATTCCTGTTCTTGTTTGAACTTGTTGCACTGCTGAAATGGTCATCAGTGGAAACTGTAATCTCTGTGGGGGGGGGTGCTGAAGCATGTCTGCTCAACACAAGTGTTCCCTGGAAGAAGAGATGTTGCACACCAACCATGAGCTCACTCCGACTCTTCTTCTGAGGTCTTCTTTCTGTCACACCTCCCCCTACACACAGACAAACACACACTCGCACACTCCCAAGGCTCACATACCTCTGGACAGCGCGAGTGAGCGAGTCTGCCACATGTGGTTTTGGTTAGCCACACTTTCTCCCCTCCATGGCCCCACACTAACCACTTCTACTTTACCAATATACAGTACATGTGTAGATCTTCCATTCAGTAGATGTTACTGTGTGTTTGTAAATCTGCTTGTCTGTACCTTTGCAGATGTATAGTGTGTGTGTGTGTGTGTGTGTAGGCAGAGCTCAGTAGAACATTGAATCATGGTTAGTGGTCCAAAGAGAGCAAGAAAGATGGGAAAAGGGACTTTAACTGAGGCAGCAGAAGTGGAAAAGAGAATAAAGAAGGAGATCGAGATCAACTGTGGAGTTTACTGTAATTACTTCTTAGTGCATAAGTAAACTTAACATAATTATCTAACTATAAACAATTGTAATGTTAAACTGTATCAGTGTGTAAGCCAAACAAACTCATGGTAGGGTTCATGTAAGCTTTGTAAAAAAATATTTACTGTTAAAGGATCTGTCTTCTACTGCTATGCTATAATGTATTTTTCCATCTTGGGTAACACTTTCTGAGGAAAGATGATGCAACTACAAGTGGATGTAGCTCAAGTATAAGTATCAAAGCAAGGATTATCACTATAATTACTTTGTTAGGCATATGGCTTTCAAAAATGCTATCAGTTCACTGTTAATGTTGCGTAAAAATACTTGAGGTTGTTTTAAATCTCATTTAATTAATCGTGAACCTGTAATATCATAGCTTGAGGCCCATAACCACACTCAAAGATATGACTTGTTGGGTGGTACTTTAAGTCTCTGAAATTAAGGTTTAATCAGCAGCTCTGAAAATGATCAGTAAAGTGGTTGTGTCATCAACTGCAATGATTATATTTTTTGTAGCCGATTTCCTGAATTGATACTTTTAGATGTCTTATTGCCTGTTGTTTTATCTATGACCATATCAGATCACATGCTCCTATTTTACTGTCTTAAGTTCGTGAGTGCAGTTTGTCTCTTTGCAGACTTTAGCAGCTTATCATTATGCATCAAACTTTTACATCCTGGGGTGTCTGCCATTACAAATTCATGTCATGCTACAAAACATTGATTAATTATGCACAAGTTTGCTTTACGATCTGATGTAATCAAAACCAGCTATAAATGTATATGTATACCTTTCTTAGATGGCGTTCTGAGACACTTGTCTAAAATAAAGTATATAACATCCATAACATTTTCTTTTAATAATGGAATAGAGTTGAACATTTCAGGTAAAAACTGCAACACTTTAAAGATGACTTGAAATAAATTATTTGGAAGTGTATGAATGTGAAGTAGAAAACAAAAAGCAAGGGGAAACCTAATGTGAAGGGGTTAACGCGATATTTAACTTCTTTTTAAATAAATAGTTTGCTCTATAATGTTTGTGGGATGATTGTACACCAACTCAGAGCGTACCACACAGTACTTCTCCTGGGATTCCCGACAGCATGAGTCACGTTAATCATATTGCCTTCTCTCTCAGGGAAAAAAAAAAGATTCGATGTTGCTTGCAGCCAACTCATCCTCATGGAGAGCCTCCACCTACATGCAATAAAGTAGAAATCCAAGCTCTTTCTAAATGATCCTGTGAACAAAAAGTGGGTTTTAGCAGTTGGCAGAATTTTTACTTTTGTAAAATCTGGCTGTTACGGCAAGTTAGCTTTGTTTTACGACCTCTGAAGTGTGAATCATTTTTCTTGGCTGCTGAGATAACAGCTTGGTGTGATATCACAGTGTAGTGTTCAACACACTTAGCATCTTTGATCTCTACAACCTCTTTGGATTAGAAGATCTAAAAATTCCCTCTCTGAGATATGTGTTGTTCTGCAATGAAACTGTAACAGCTTATAAATTACTTTATTTTGGTTTTCTGTGTGCTTAATTCGATTTATTTCAAAATTACAAGACCTGTAAGTTGAAATGGAATCCCATGATGACGTCTCTTAGTTGTCAACTAGGAAAGCTGGTTGTTTTCATGGATTTTAGATTTGCTAAGTTGCAGTTTTTAATTGTATTGTAGACAGAATGGATGTTTAATCAGATCTAGAAAGAATTATTTAGACAGTGTTGATGTTATGGTAACTACAGTTATTTCTAATGTTTGGTTTCCTATTTTTTTATTAAATTGTAAAAGTTGTTAGGAAAAGCAATGCATCGTGCAGTATTGGTTCTGCTGTACTGAACAGAACAAATGAGAATTTAAGAAGGGGGAACAACAAAGTCCAGGTTGGCTTTGTGGTTTATAACCATGTTGGAAGCCATTTAAATGTATGTTACAACCCGTGACCTGACTGGCACTGAACTCCAATCCTTCATAAAGTGGAGGAAAGAAAAATGGGAGTAAATGATGCAGAAAAGAAGTGAGGAGGAAAAAGCATGTGGGAGCGGGAGCAAGAGCTGTTTGAAGTATGATAAGGAACCACGCAAAAACAGAGCAGACCGGAGCAGACTGACACAACAAACAAACACTTACAGCTGTGCACTTTCTTCCCCTAACCTCCTTCATATCTGCTGATAACAAAGGGAGGCAGTGAAAGCTATGCTGCTTTGATACGATCCAGGTCTTGGGTTTTCTTTGTCTGGTTTTTTCTCTATGGGAAATTTGTGAACTGATTTGGGTTTTGTCCTTAACAATACCCCTGGCTATGTGAAAAACTGACGATGATGCTTATAGTTTATGGTTTGATCAGCACAAAGTAGATACATGGAAGCTCTCAGATTCACAGATGGAAACAGAAACTTGGGCGCTGGACTTTGCTCGTCGTTTCTGTGCATGTGTGCTGGTGTACGTGCATGTTTACATTGCTAAGTAGTTGGAATTCTGTTCACAGATTGGCTGGTTTCTTCTCTGAAATCAGCCTGTTTGTTTTTCAGGGGGCCTGTTTCTGTTTCACATTCCTACGCTTTTGGGGCAGATTTGATTTGATCTGGAGGTGTGGTGAAAGTCTGACTTTATTTTGTGCAGTCATGAAATTAAGTCACTTTGTAACCTTTTTTAAAACCAAAAGAGTACATTATTACAATGGGAATTCAAGTTACTTTTATAAACTAAAGATCGTTTTGTTTAAAGTGTAATTTAAATGTAAATTTGAGCAACTACATTTTATAATGTTGTTTCTTTTGTACTTCAGTGAGTCTTTGTGGATTTTTAGATATCCAGGTCATAGTAAGTCTAAAAACATTTCAACATAAAGCTTCAACATGAAGCTTTATCCGAAGAAATAAAACGACTTCAAAAACAAGTAGAACTGCAATCAGTTATCGGGGTCCAAGCCCCTTGATGCACATTCCCTCCAACATTTTAGGTTGGTGTGATAGTTGCTAACACTGGTCTCCAACACATAATCTGAGTATTTAACAAACGAAGCGATCGTGATGGAGTTACTTGTCCGTTTTATGACCGTATTTTGGGCGACAAACCCTGTCGCTGAAGCTGAAGAAGAGCCTGAAAGTCTTTGCAACAGAGCAAGTCCAGCCAGCAGCCATATCTGTGAAACTGGTGAGTGAACTTTTAACCATCATGTAAAAATGTTTTGACTCCTTTCATTGTGTTGAAAGCAAAAGTGCAACATAAAAAGGTGTATTACATTAAATGTAAAGTCATGCATAATCCTTGTGTAAACAAACAACCCATAACATATGTACCACTAGTTGTCTGAGAATGTTAACAAAGTTTTCCTAAAACAGATTTTGTTGCTTTTAAATGATACAGAAGGGGGCGATTTAAAGTTGAACAACTTCTTCAAAAAACAGTATGTTCTGATTATTGTAAAGATATAATCTGCAGTGTTTTGCTAAAGAAACTCATGTATTCACTGAAATGATCGGACTCTGTTGAGGTTTTATGTATTTCATGTATGTGTCGGTGGGTGTTTCTGCAAGAATCTTCACTCGTCCTGTGTTTCTTCATTGTCAGTATTTTAGTGTGCCTAGGAAAATTTGACCAATCCAAAATATCAGTTTTTATAATGTGTTGACAGGTTGTTCGTAAGAATACAAGTGTCTGCACCTGTAACACAAAAACATTTTATAGAAAGGGAAAATCAAAAACAAATTACTTTTATTTTTCTTCTCCAATAGCTTTTTCAAGCATTTCTTTTTTTTTGCTTTTATACAGCAACATCTACCAAGAGCAGGAAAGGAAAATCCAAAATGGAGACAGTGCTGGAAGTCTTTGCAGACAACATTACCAGTGCCTTGAAGACAGATGACTCTGACCTTCTTTTGAAGATGCAAGCAGCTCAGCATGAGCATAATCTTAAAATGCTCACCATGTTAACACACTTCCTGGAGAGATAACACCACCGTCGGCAGCCATCTTTCTACCAGCCAGCACTACAGCCTTCACATCTTTATAACCCAAGACAACCACGTCCTCTCCATTCCTCCCTGCACCCCATGGCTTCACCTCAGTCCCAGCCATTTAATGAGACATCCAACCAGTCTCTGTCCTTCCTGCAAGATTTAGCTCAACCTCTAACCTTCAACAACACTCTTACACATCCTTACAATCTGAGTCAGCTCTTCAGACAGGCATCGGCAAACCCTCAAGATCGGGTTCAGCATCTGACCTTCAGTCAGGCACATCCTCCGTCCACCACTCTTCAAATGATGAACAACTGAACTAGTTTGCAAAATCAGTTCTGAAATGTTTTCAGTATTTACAGAAAAATGACGTTCTGCACAATATTTAGCTTCAGTTTGCTTGAGGTATAACTATTCTTTTGCTGAGGTATTTCAGTTTCTATGCTTTTGATTTATTGATGGTTTTAACAAAAAATCCTTTACAGGTTTCGTAGGTGTTATAGTGTAACAGTTTGTTAAATATTTAGGGTGTTGCTGAAAAAAACAGTGTGTGTCTTCTAAGTTAAACCTTTGTATTTGCTTTGCAATGTTATGAAACCTGCACATAATTGAAATATGGGTACACTAAGGTGGAAAGTTGTACATGTTCTGTAAATAAAACAATTCTCAACCCAACTTAAACTTTAAATACTTTATTTCACACTTTTCAATATTGTTTAAAAACCTTTTGATTAAAACAGTTCCTGTTTTTTTATTCAATAAATTTATTTAAATTTAAAAACTGCTAAAACTGTTTGTCAGCCTGCTACAATATTGAATATTGATAATCTCTTTCTCTTTAAGAAATTAATAATATTAGTATGCCTTAGTCTGCTTACTGATGCAGATTTTATCTCTTCAGTTCTTTCATCTTGAAGTTTTTCCTGATATTTTTTTATGGCTTTTAGTTTTAAATCATTGCTTGAGTCCAGTGTCTATTCATTCAAATGAACCTATTTGCAGTTAGATGTTTGTAGTTTTACTCAAGAAAAGGATCTGAATGACTACTTCCTCTACCACAAGGCCCTACTATCAAGTAGCCATGATGCATACAAGACTTTATACCACTGTCAGGACTACACTGCAATAATGTGACTTTAATAAAATATGAAACTAGTAAATTACATGCATGAGTAAGTCCCTGTAAGGAGTTAAGTTGGTGTATGTGAGTGTGAGACTAATAACTGGTAAGTTGCGAGTAACACACTGTGTATGATGATGTCTTCTGGCAGACAGCAGCACTGGCTGGAGAGGGTTTGCGTGGGCTCGTGTGTGTTTATGACAGGTAGTTAATTATACGAATGTGTTTGTCTGTTCTTCTACATTTCCACACATCCACACTGACCACAGGCCTGACAGGCAGGTCTTAATTAGTCGCCACGGCTGCTGATGATGTGTCCTGACAGAAACTGTGGTGATGACAGAATCTCCTGCCTTAGAGCAGAAAGGCATGCTGGGACCGACACGGGGTTCACTCATTTTTCCCGCAGTGTGTTTATCTGCTCTGTGTGTGTATATAAAAGTTCAGGATGGAAGAAAATGTCCGTTAGTTTCTTGTTAGTAAATCTGTGAATTTGCCAGGATTAACTAGGAAAGGATTAACTGAGAGGCAAATAAAACACCCTCGCATGCGCGCTTCTTGTGCGGTAAACATTGTGAAACTAGGAAATTGCCTGTGGATTTCCAATCTGTAGGTGTGAAGATGGAATGACTTCAATCATTGCTTTATTCATCCCTCTCTTTGTCCCCTCTATCTGTAACCCTCTTCACCTCATCCTTCTTTTCCTTTATTCATCCCGGGAGGCAGCGGGAGGGCAAACAGAGCGAGCATTGTGAACTGTGTCATCAGTGTGTCACAACAGATCCGCAGAGAGATGGTCAGCTGTACACAAACTGATTTATGGTGATTTACGCAGAAGTTACAAAACATCCCCTCTAGCAGAAATCACTTTACAAAATGGGAAAAGCCAGTAAGAAGAAAAAAAAGTGAAGAAAATTGTAGCTCTGCGTCGGTGCTAAAATTACTGCATTTATTATGCATTCAGTGATTTCAATTTGCCTAAATGACAGGCAAGAGACAAACAGAAGAGGAGAGACAATTGGTGCACTTTGACAAAGCATCAACCTCATCTGATTATGTGCATTTGTGTGCATGTCTGAGAGTGTGCTGGGAGTGTTTAGTTTGCTGGTTGTGAACTCGGCGATGAATCTTAATGGCTGTCATTTAACCTTTGACCTCAGCGCACACACAGAGAGGGGGAAGCAAACACACAAAGAACTAGTTTACTAGATGATCTGTAGTAAGTGAAGCGCAGAAATTCTTAAGTGGAGCGTGTAGTGGTGATTATTTGTGTGTGAGAGTGAGAAGGTTGATCCGGTTCAACAGATACAATTTTCCTTAAGAGCTTTTTGGGATCTACTCGTCACAAAAATAGTTATTGCTTAACCCTGACTTAAAGCAGACTTCATAACATAACATGAAATAAGCTTTAAAAGTACTTATTGCAAACTATGAAATCAAACATAAAAATGTTATCCTGAACTAAATCAAATGGTGCAGTTAGAAAAAAGTTTTCTGGTCTATATCTGAAAAACTACTGTTAGTTTTTCAGATATAGTGATATGCAATTCTGAAATGCGAGTACGCACTCCATGCAAACAAAGCATTTCACAAACTTCACTGGTGCCAAGTCTTTATATGTTGGTTTC
Organism: Kryptolebias marmoratus; assembly: GCF_001649575.2. Taxonomy (NCBI): domain Eukaryota; kingdom Metazoa; phylum Chordata; class Actinopteri; order Cyprinodontiformes; family Rivulidae; genus Kryptolebias; species Kryptolebias marmoratus. The sequence continues at coordinate 5,813,553 of NC_051448.1, forward strand.
TTAGCTTTCTGTTACTAAATTGACTTTGGTTAGGTTTTGAAATTTTATTTAAATACATCATCTTGGACTGTGTTAGGCAAGAAACAATGAACCAAAAAATACAAAACAAAAAGAAATTTCATTAGAAATGAGGTTAATTAAAAGCTGACGAAGCTCTAATGCAGCTGAAAGTAAAACTTTAATTTCCAAGATTTAATTGGTTATAAAATATCACAGCTGTCCAGCTGTGGATCAAACCTCATATGTTTGTTGCACATCTGGCCACATCCATCTTAGTGGTACAGCAGTTCTTATCCACCTGCAGTCAGAGAAGCAACACGTTTCAATGCACATTTAAATGACAACGGAAATGTGCATCACGTAAAATTTTTGAAGGGACTTTAACGCCCTTAGTGAACAATTTGGCGACTCAAAAAAAAAGATGAAGAAATCTTCTGAATGTTGCAGCACTTTGCCGGTTTGGACAGAAAAATCTCACTGTGGTTTCCTGTGCCAGAACACCTTCTGTTCATAAGATAAAACTTCAGAAGTGAGAATACCGATTCTCTGCTCCTTTGCATGCAGGACAACTGGCGAACTCTGGTTACACGAAGCTAGTGGGTGGAATCTGTCATTTGTGTGTTTGTGTGTCCATCTGGCAGACCCCCTGTTCAACTCCTCCAGCACTTATGCACATATGGACCATACACACACACATACTCACCCATATGGGGAACAGCTGAGAGAAGATGCCCACCCTTCTACCCATCCTCCCTTCCTCTTGATTTAATCTCCAGCCCCAGGACTCGTCCAGGTGTCCACTTCCCTCTTCTGGCTTCTTTGCTCTTTTCCTCCCTCCCCCTTCTGCCCCATGTTTGAAAATCATCAGACCACTGACAGATTCTTCACATTCGAAATGTTGCTTTTTCTGTGGAGTCAGTAAAGCAAATGACACAATATAACTCAGCTGCTCTGAACTCTGTAGTTAAACGTGTCCACAAACACAAAAACAGCAATGTCCTTGAGTCATTCAAAAGGGGCCTGCGTCTTATGAAGATTTTCGTTCATTTAAACATCTGAGGCAGATGAAAGCAAACTGAAACTCTTTTGAAACTCCAGTTTGCTTTAACTAAACATTTAAAAGCCAAATATATTCAATTTACTTTTGTGTTAGAGAAAGCAGAATTGAAGTCAGGAGATGTTTGGCATTTTTTGTTTGAAAAGCGACTGAATCGAGCAACCACAGAAGTTTCCATCATATTTTTTTTTTCACACAAAGATGCTATGTATACGTTTCAACATTCTTTGAATTAAACCTTGATGGCCTAAAGAATTTTGAAAATTTACATTGTGTGAGCTTGAAGAACTCTGATTTATTTAGTGTTTCATCTTAGTCACTGAATACTGTTGTCATTGCTCTACGCCTTAACGCTCGTGTAGCTCCCCTCCATGTCGCCGACAGAACTGTGACCCATTAGAGCACTGACACAGGACCTTCTGGAGGTCTCCCGTGGTGTCTGGGAGCAGATGCTTCCTTTAGGTTAAAGCGTGGGTCCTCTGTGATTCGGCTTGTTGTGACACATCCCATAATTGCAGTATTGGATTGGGAACTAGGGAGTTTGCAGGCACTTTTTGTTGCGTGCCTCAAGTCATTCTTGAGCGTTTCCTATCCTTCTGATTGATTCACTGCCATGAGGGAGTGTTGTTTAGTGGGATTATACTTTTTCTTTAAAAATATTTAGGTTTGTACTACATTAAAGTACATTAATGTCAATAACTTTGCCAGTAATTACTGTTGAGAGAAGTTGTTTTGTTTCATTTAATATAAACCTGTAAATAAGGACAAATTCCAATTCAATCAATGAAGTTCTTCACAAAATAAGGAATTAAATAAATTAATAAAAACAAAACACTACTTCAAAAGAAGCAATAGAAAGAGTCAAAATGAAAAAAGAGTCAGAAATGAAAGAAATGGCTACAAAAGCAAATAAGGAGAAGAAGAAGAAGAAAGGCAGAATGAAGAGAATAAAGAAAGAAGTGAAGAAAGTAAGTTAGAAAGGCTCCAGTTTTTGTGTAGGAGTGCAGTTTCAGCTTTCTATAAACCCAAGAGCTCTGAATACCGCTTATTAAGCAGGGGCCATGTCTGTGTGTATGCGTGTGCGTGTGACAGGGTGATATATTGAAACACACCTCTGTGGAACAGCTGCAATGATGAGACAGAGAGTAGGGAGTAAGAGGTGTCGTCTACCTTACAAACAGACACACACACACACCCACACACACACTCAGGCATGCTGACACACCGAGCTGAGCCAAGTTTTTTATTGTATTACTGAGGCCAGCTTGTATCAAAGTGAAAGTACGGGAAAGAGCGAAAGAATGGGAAGAGAAAGAGATGAATTTGTTGTGACTGCTCTGGTGGACTCAGCTTTTTAACACAGCACTTCTTTTTTTATACTCTGCTCTTTTCCCCCCTTTGTTCCTTTACCTTCCTTTTCCTTTTTTTATTTCACTCCTGGTTCTCATCTGTGTTTGTACTTATTACATTACATCGATAACTAAACTGATACATATATATATAATGACAAAACTGATGAAAGTCGGACAGAATAAAAAAAGCAGTTGAAAAGTTTTAATAGAAATGAACAGAGTGCAAAAATTGGAAAAAAGGAAACATGAAGAGAAAGAAGAGCAAAGAGATGGAAAGGCACAGACAGATTGAAACGAAAAGATGGAATAGATGAATTGGATTTATCTATAATGAAATCAGCCTCAGTCTGCATTGAGGAATGTGCTCAATTCAGTCTTTTTGCTGTGACTGACAGATTTATCCGTTTAATATTCCAAAGATCAGTGTAAGGAAAAAAAAACACTTCGACCATTTGGGTATCTTAGAGAAGCAGCTAAGTGGCTAATCTTACTCTAAATGCAATGTTGACACTTCTTACCATTAAAAAGTCTGCTGATGGTGGAGAGATTATCGTTGCAGGATATGCAAAAACAATTTTAGTTTTTTGTTGACCTCATCATGTTGAGTTCTCAGTAAAAAGAAATCTGTCAACAAAATATAAATCACATACATATTACATGTTTTGGATTTCAATATTTTCCTGATGTTTGACTCATTTATTTGACAAAAATTGTTAAACGTGCTCTTTTCTGTTTTTTCGGACCAGTGATAACTTGTATAAAACCTTGTAATACTTGTTTTAGTCATAACTGCTCAACAGTGGTACAGCAGTATGTTGAAAGCACAAGATAAGGAAGGAAGAATAATCCGGTTTCTGGACTAAAAATATCTTTTAATGAAGTGATGCTAAAGATAGCAAAAAAACAATGGGTTGTTGTTATTCCCCACACAAGAAGAACTTAAACCCCAAGGGGTAAAAATATGAATATGTCTTTCCTCTCACCTCCCTCGTCTTAGAAGATATTAAAGTTTCTGCTTTCTAAACAATCATCTGTGTTTGTGCATCTGCATCCTGTGGATTTATTCTGAAAAGGAGAAGAGTGCGTTCGGTTCTCTGTTCAGAAAATTCTGTGCAAAAAAAGGCTTTTCCCGTTTGCACTCCATGTGCATGTGTGTGTGGGCATGCTCAGTCTGTCTTTCTACCTTTCATGTCTGTCCAGGCATAAAGCAATCCGTTCCTCGGACACCCTAACACACACACACACACACACACACAGATCAAGCCAGCACACACACTTATACACAGCAGCATTGCTTGTGGCTACATCTTTGGTTCAAGGAAGTGTTTTTGTTTTTTTTCCTACTTTTCAAGTTGTTTGTTTGTGTGGTTTACCACAACGCTTTTGGCATAATATCTGCCACACACACATGCATTCAGGGAAACACACATCCTTTTCTAGGCCTGATTGTATAGAAGTTGGCCCCTGCAGGCATGGCACAGTCACACACATGCAAACACACACTCATATGCATTTTCTGGTTGCTTCCATTTCTTTTGAAGCAGCAACTGTGTTAAGAGGTGTCGTCCAAAACCAGGAGCCACATCCAACCAGCTCACCTGCCAGGTCCACTTTACCATCCAGTTGCTCAGAAAATGTGTTTCACTCTTTTCTTACACATTATATCTGTGATGTTTTTTTTTATTAGTATAACTTTTGAAAGCACATTAATTTACAACATATTCTTATCTAAGACCTGAAATGCAGCGTTCTGCTTGCTGATGTTTTTTGTGGTCATATTGTGAGGTGATTTGGGGAATTTACAGTCCGTCTCTTGGATTTTTATGGTGTAAACATTCCACTCTGCATCACCAAGGAATGTGTTTACTGGAAGAAAATAACAGTGAAGAAATTATAATGATAAAATTCAAATTTGATGACAGAGTGCCCTGTCAGTGCTGCCGACGTGGGACGCATACATATTTTTTCTTTCACTCTCTGTGCCACTATCAGTATCTCCCTCACTTTTTCCTCGTCTGGGTCTCCCTCCCCCTCGCCTGCAGGACAGGAGGCAGAGAGGAGTGGACAGTTAAAGGAGATGACCCCGTGCTCTCACACTGTCTCTCTCAGCATTACAAAGCCCCTTGTCCACTTCGATTACTTACATTAACGTGAGCAAGAAAAAGACTGCGCTCCGAGTTTGCCTGTTCAGAGAAAGACAGAGCGACCGAGTTTGTATGTGTAAGTGTGTGTGCGTGAAGTTCAACTCAGACACAAGTCAGCAACCAAACAGAGCAATGATTGTTGGGCTGTTGTATAACAACCAATGGTTTGCTTGTGCGACAGACCTGGGAGGAGCCAGCGTTTTCTGCCTGGCTGCCATGATGGATGGCACCAACATGGAGGAAGGAGGAAACAAAGTGATAGGGTGTGTTTGTGTGATTGTTAAATGCTCACAATGGGAGTGATAAGCAATCAAAAGGAGAAGGAAAGGACAGAAAAACAGCGATAGATGTAAATGAAAATGTGGCCAGTTTGAACTTGTTTTCCATTATCACGTTTCCAGCGTGTTCACAGAACAAACGGTGTTAATTACTTGGCACTTACTGCGCTTATGGGCTACAAAGAGAATAAAGCTTGTGAATGTGTGTTTGTGTATATTAAACAATAGGACAGTGCTGTGGGAAAGTCTGAAAGATGTAGGGCAACACTCACACATGGATGATCAAAGGCAACCTAAGAGTTGTTCTGGATGGAAATGAGCTTTTTCTAATCATGTCCTTTTTTTTTTTTTTTTTTTTTTTTAAAAACATACAATATTAATTATGGACTTGGAAATTTCTGTTGGTATTACTTGGGCCAAGAGATGTTTCCACCAGAACATTTTAGCAACTCGTGAATTTTAGCTATCATTTAAATAAATAGTTAATAGGGAAATGTATGACCTAAATCCACACATAAAACATAATGACAATAAATTAACCAAACACAAACAGCAAACAAGAGGCAATGACTGCTGGTTTGTGTAATTTGCAGTAATTAAATGATTGTATATGCTTCTGTGCTATTTTTTTTCATTAAAAATCCACAATGAAGTGTGTAAGAACACACCAGTTTTGACATTTGACTTTTGATAATGGCCTCTCACTGTCACCAGTGAAGATCTGTTGATTGCAAAGCCATTATTTCTTGAAAAACACGAACCTGCAAGCTGCCTAGCATCTTCTCGTAAAAGATGGAGTTCATGAAACGTGTGACTGCTATTCGCCAAACCCAGCAGGACAAAAACATGAGCCTGAATAATTATTTAATTAGTTTAGATACATTTGCAGTCATTTGCGCCCTAATTGATATCACTGTGACTTTGACTGAGAGAGAGCTAGATTACTGTGTTTAAGTACTCAAAAGAGAAAGCATGCTGACATTTTGCAACCTAAAAAGCCTATTTTGGGAGAAAATTGTCATTCATATGGGATTGTATATTGCTTGTAAATTTGCCACTCACTTTCAAAGTTTTTGTTTCTTAAACATTTTAGGCAAGTGTGTATTTCTTTAAGGCTGAAAATTGGAATATATATTGAATTTAAATTTTATATTTAACCTTTGTATAGTGGATGATAATTGTCTTTGTAAGGTACTTTGAGTTGAACTAGTTATCAGTAAATTCCCAAGTAAAACAGTTCTTGTAATACTTTCAGTTTTGGGTGTCACATTCTAGCCTTGACTTTGACTTATTCTAAAAAATTAGTGTACAACATCAGATGCCTTGATAGAAATAAATAATATAAATCTTTTTAGGATTTCTTCATTTGTATAGGTAGCAACAATCAAATTATATGAAAGTTACAAACATTTGGACAAAGAGTTGATCACTTTTAGTTTACGTGTTTTAAGCAATATTTAGGTCAAAGGTCAGCAATTGATTGCGTCTGTGTTTCTCTGATGCCTTTGTTTATGTCTCCTCCTGTGACTTTGACATGAAAGGTCCAACTTATAAGGAGGTCATGCTTGATAAAACATCGTCTGATGCCCTGAAGCTATAGGCCACATTCTTCCGAAACACACACACACTTCCTGTAAAATGGACATTTTGGGGTCAGATACATTGTTCAAATTCTTGTGAATATATTCCTAATCTTGACTCTTTCTCAGAAATACATGTTTTTAATATAAATCTATAAAATTCTTTATTGTTAGCGAGACTTTTAATTTCTTTAGATTTGTACAAACTCTTTACAATCGATCAAGATTTTTCAGATGCAATATATGTTGTCAAGGTCCTGCAGGATTCTTGTATCTCCCAAGGTTTTCAGCTAGAATAAGGATTGTTGTATATTTGACATTTTACATCACTGTTGCCAGAACGAGATGCATTCATGCAATGCTGCCCCCAATTCAATGGTTGGGCTCTCTGTCAAGGTCAGGAATCATTTCCCGCTTATAAGGGACGTTTACTGTCAGTCTGAGTAAAAGTCAAAGTGATGTCTATACAAAACTGACCAGATTTAAGTGAATCTGTAAACTGCAGAGGACTAGCATTTTTGTGTAATACGAGGCCGTCATTATCAATTTAAGGGAGTTTTGTTCATGTAGCCAAATGTCAAAAATTACACTTTTTCCTGAAGAGTTTTGAAGTCTGTACAGTTTCTGGAACTCCCAACTTGAGGGGAAAAAGAAAGCCTGTACAGTAAGCAAAGCTGAAATATCTGTGAGCTTCTTTGGCTTTTGACTAATTAGTTAAATTATTTAATCTGTTAATCACATGATTTATTTGCAGTTAAAACTCTGTTTGCAAGAGCAGTAACTGGTTCTATACACCTTTCTGTTCTCAGTTATTTAAAATGTCCCAATACCAACACTATTGTCAGTAAAATTATTTCTTCCTGGTCTGTTAAAGGTTGTTTTTTGAAATAAAATGATTTAAAATATTAGTTTCTCATTAGTACAACTTTTTATTTCACTTTGAACTTTGTTCAGTGTTTTTTCTCTGAAAGATTTCAAACAAGCTTGTACTATTAATCAAAGAAGAATGTGATGATTTGAAGAAGCTGAACATGAAAGAAGATGTTTACTGTGAGCTGAGCTAACAGCCTCCAACTTATCTGCAGTTGGTTTTACTGATCAGCATCTTCTGCTTTTCTAATCTCAAATGACCTAGTTTGATTATGGTAATTTTAAATTAGTTTTAGCTTTGACTTTGTACAGTTAAATTGTGTTCATTAAATAAAAAAATCTAACAAGACACCAAGAAGTGCTTTGCAGTGTAGCTGCAGAGCAACAGCTTTGTTCGGTTTGTACTGAATGTGGTTTACATTTTAATCTTTATTAGATGAAATTAAAACATATTTAATACCTAAAGATTTTCCTTAAGAAAGGCAGACTCCTCAAAGCTCAGCTCTTTGTGTTCTTTCTACATACTGTTTGATAAAGTGTGTGTTTGTTTGTGAAAAGATTCAAACCAGCAACCGTCCAGTCAGATCTTTGCTTACTAAGCTGGAAGCCAACCTCTTGTATTTGGATTTTGACCTCCATAAAAGCAGACGGGGACAAAGAAACAAGAGATGGAGCATGTTTTAACAATGGTGTCTGCTGTCTAGTAGTGTGTAGACGGGCTTGTGTGCTTTTCCGTGTGTCTGTAAACCTGAGTAGCCCTGAGGCACTGCTCTGTAACCTGAATGTTAGTCAGAAACCAGTTGAACTCATTTCCTGCTCCAAGCTTTGTCATTTAACTATGTACACACACATTTACTCTCACACACACACACACACACACACACACCTATTGAGAGACCATTTCATTGTAGGTAACTGGCTTCTCTGTCCCATGAGCCACTCCTTAGCTCCAAGACACACGTAATCACACATACACACACTCTGAGAGGTATAAGGGCTTTTTAAGCTAAACTTGGATGAATAATTTAGTTCACACATTTAGCTAAAACAGGTTCCAAATTTGGCCCATTTTTAGTTATTTTTACAGTCAAGCAAGGACACAAGTGCAAAGTACATGACCATAAAGTTTCCCTACATCTTTCTTTAAAAATCATAATCACACAGTCTCTGTCTCATGCACTCAACACCCAGCATTTCCCTGTTGTGAAGTGTAATAACAGCTGTCCTCAGGCCAGTTACAGCTATCGTAAAGAGACGAGAACTCCCAAAACTCATTTACCACACACATGCTGTGAGGAGAAAGGAGTAGTGGAGGGTTCAGTAGCTCGTATTTCGTCCTGTCTTTCTCTCCCTGTCACTGTCGCGCTCCCTTTATGTCTCTAGACTCCACTGTTCTCAGCCCGTAAGTGGTGTTTGACCACATTTTAAAACTGAAGGTGAAAACATACACACTGTTATATTCATTCTTTCTCAGCAGAATTCACCCTCTCCATGCTTGTGTGTCTGATTGTATGGTTTTCAAAGAGAGAAAGGGAAAATAGAAAAACGAGGAACAATCATTTTGTTTCTTTTTGTCTTGTTTTCAGGGATTTCTTCATAAAATTAAAAGACAGGTTACAGATTATCTGGTTTATTAAAACTGGAGCCTTATTTACTTCCAATATTTCTTTCTGTTATGACAATGGAGGCTTAATAACTTTGGTCTGCTGGTATCAAAACTGAGTTGGAGCCTAATACGTAAAAATACTTGAGATTATTTTAAATAGTGTGACTAAAAATATTAGTCCAATGGGTCAACTCAATAGACCATTGCAATGATGGCAGAGGTTTTGTCTTTTTCCTGTATTTTTATGTTTGCCTATCAATCTACATACCTCTACTGCAATTCAAAATAGTGTTTCCCAGAGCAAAAAAATAATAGTTACAATCGCAGGTAATTCGTTAATTTGAAGAAAAATCTAGAATGTGATTAACTAAACAACATATTTTGTTGTTTTGGGAGATCACATACTTTTAGGTAGTTTTAAATTCATATTTATCCAAATTCAGAGCTGTTTAGAACACTTTTATGTAGTTTTAGACTTTGTTTCCACCATCTCAAACCATAAAAAATAACACCATAAGAGCATCCATCCATTTTCTTTACCCGCTTTTTCCTTTCTGGGTTGTGGGGGAGCTAGTACCATAACAGCAGTTTTTCAGTTTTTTGATCCTAAATGAAAGGAATCTCAAAGATTAGATTCAAGGCCAGTGTCCCATTTTAAAACAGTGACAGGCAGCCTAATTTATTGGGTTTGACCGTTTCTTGACCTTCATCTCTGTACAGTTTCACAAAATTTGGAAGTTTTCTGCAGTCTGGGGGACAGACAAATTGCTCTAAAAACATGCCTCTGCCTTAGCTCTAACCTTGGCAAAGAAAGGGTGGCAAAAGTTAATGGCCAAGTTGCACTAAAAAGAAATTCTTGCTAATACAAACCTGCCTTTTTATAAGTAAACAAAGTTACTATATTGCTATCATTTCTGTGAATTTTGGTTTATGTTGTTTCAGTTGTGACATGCAGCTGTGTTCTTTATTTATAACCCGTACCATTTCACACAGACCAGTTTTAAGCCTCAGTGAACTCCCTGACACACTAACAGAAATGTATAATATGTATTTAGCTCTCCAGACAGTCTCAGAAGTACACACTTTGGTAGTTGTTTAGCTTACTAGCATGTTAGTCCCATTTGTATGTTATTTCCTTTGTTTTGGTCCCTATGGTTTTCAGCACTGTGTATTGTGCTCTTTTTCTGTGCTGGAAGTGAAAAGTAAATTTCCTCCAGGACAGTAAATACTATCGTTAGGTATCTTTTGTTGTTCGACAGAACTGTGTCACAACTGCAGATAAAAGAGCTTCTCTGACACACCATTTCTTTTTTCATATTTGATTTTTATTGGATTCAGACGTCCCAGAAACATTTTCCGATTGTTATTTTAAGCCCTTTTTCTTCTTTGAAGTTAGATATTCTGGAGGCTTTTTAATGTGTTTATTTGTGTCTTTTTATTTTCCTCTCTTTCCGTCGGTGCCGATCTCTCCAGTATTAGTGCTGTTTCAGGTTGTTCTTTGTGTGTCAGCAGGGAGAACTGCTTTTTGTCCGACAGGCTGAACAACAGAACTGCTTCTGCTGCACAAACATGGGATAGAGTAAATCCAACCCGCCAGTCAGTCACTCAGTAAATCAGTCAGCCCTTGAACCCACTTGCTGGACAATCAGAGAAGCCGGTCGGCCAGTTCAGTGTGTCACTGAAGCCTCAGTGCTGACTTGCTAAGCTAGCTGCTTTAGATTTACCCTACTTATATCTCCCGGATAGGATTTCTTTCTGAGTTCACAGTTAGGATTCCTTCTCTTCTTTCTTTTCTTCCTACTTACTTTCCTCTCTGTCCTACACTCTTGTTTTTTTTTTTTCTCAAATGTATTCTCTTTCCTTCTTCATCTGGCCTTCATTACCTTATGTTTTTCGGTGTCCACATGTCTGTAGGGGTTGGTTTTAAATGTGTGTTTGTTCTGCTCTTATCTCATCCACAGCAGACCTGTTTTTCTGTCCAAAACCTCAGCTGCGTCCTGATTGGCTCCAAGAAAAACTGCCCTCTGCCTGCCCTGTGATTGGCCCATTCAAATAACCTCCAATGAATAAAGCATTATTTGACTGTATTCTCCTGGTGAATTATCAGTCAGCTGTCAGGGATTGTGGTGAATGGTTCACTGTTGCAGTCTGTTGAAGCTTTGCTGGCTTTGGTGGCATTTAGATAAATACAGGTGTGTTACAGCTTGTGCTCCACCCAAATACAGGATGACCCTATTCTGTTCAGTATTGATCCCCTTTCAGTCCAAAATCCTTTTTTGTAACTCAGTGGGAAAGGTTCACCTAGCCTCATTCTCACTGAGAAGTATCATTAAACCTGTACAGTAAAACCTGAAAGTCTTACTTTTACATGTTCTAAATTGCAGATCACTCATAACATGTTGAGATGGCTGGCAAGCTGATCTGCAATTAAATATTTATTGCCTTCTGAATTTTTCCCACTTTGAGTCATAATATGGTTAAAGTTTATGCAGGCTGAGTCTCTGTGGTGAATCAGCCAGTCAGCATTCTTGAGGTCAAGTGAGCGGGGGGATGTGTGCAGGAAAGCAGCCAGTTGAGACATGTTGTTTGGGGATTTTAGCTGAAAAAAATCCAAGCTGCACTCTCGGGTCTAAGCTACCTTCTGTGCTGACTAAAGTCAAAATAATTACTCCCCCCTGAGTCATACACAGTGACACACCCTGACATGGGATCTAATTGCAAAGATAGTTTATGGGTTAGTTATTCGGTGACAATATTGGCGAGCAATGTCTAGAGTCATCTTGGTACCTTATTGCAAACCATAAAACCTTTCTGTTTAGTGAGGTTTGCTTTTTATTGGTACAAAAGAGGAAACTGTACCTGCCATGGTTGAATAAAAGCTCAAGTGTCTCACTTTTCCCAAAGCATCAGATTTGATAGTGAATGATTAAAGGGCACCTCTGGTAATAAACTCTATTGTACGCAGCTCTGACAGGGAGACGGTTAACAGAGTAGTGGGTGTGGGGAGAAGTAAATGGGCGAACAAATACACCAAAAAGGAGGGGACGGTTCAGCTTTCCCGAGAACGGGGGTAATCTGACTCCGTTTAGGGCTCCTGGGTGATTTCATTCTCAGACGGGGGCATGAGGAGGAGGAGGGAGGGAGGTAATGGAGAGGTGAGGAAGATTTCCCAATGTTCTCTGTGAGCAAAAAGCTTTCCTCGCCATCTCTCCATCAATCCTACCCATCTCCTCTCCTGTCCCCTTTTCTTCTGCCTTATCTGCCAGCCAGTCAGCATGTGAAGTTGCTTTAAATGTCACCATTTGAATAGGAATAGAGATTAATGATTGAGAGCAGATATGAAGCGTAAGGGGAAGACGGCAAGTGAGAGGTGAATATTACAAAGATGGTCTCTATGACCCCCTCTCACAACTGTCTCTAGAGACACACATAGACACGCAAAGCACTGATCACACCAAGAGAAAAATAAAGAAGGAAGTCAAGAAAGCAGGTATTTCCATGGAGGTGTAATGTATTTAAGGGTATGTGAGATGTTTATTGTCAACAGATTGTTTAAGTAGTTTAATTATGCCGCTGTCATGAGGAATTCTTGAACTAATCGCCAGAAAAAGCAAAGATGTCTTTGATTTCTGGTATTTTTAGATTACTTTCAGCATCTCATGGTCTTAATGATAATACTGTTCACTCAAAAGCGTTCAACATATTATTCTATAATGAAATTCTACAAGTGCGAGTGCCGAAACTATTATGCGATTAATCTGTAATTAAGGGGATGATCATTTGTCCCAGCTTCTCAGATGAAAGCGGCTGCAGGGCTGCAAGCAACGATTAGTGCTTTGATTAATCACCTAATCATTAAGTTAGTAAAGCATCCACAAAAGGTGAAAAATGTCCAGCAAGAGAAAAAAAGACAAAAGGAAGATGCTCAGTTTATTGGAAAAGAACACCAGAAAGTACTTTCAGAAGTTGGAACAAAAAAAAATCATATCACTGTTTCCTTTGATGTTTAAGGACAAATTATTAAGCTCTGGAAACTTTGTGAATTTTTTAGAAATTAGATAAACTGATTTGTTTTGAAGTGATTACTAAGGTTCTATGCAAACACAAGTTAAGTGTGGTCAAATCAACACTCAGTCATCTTCATCCTTTCATTTTAGATAAATGTCTTTCAAGTCAAACGCTGAACAAATAAAAACAATATTAAAAAAAAGAAACCTGATACATCAGCAGACCATTTTCAATTTTCAAACGTTAACTTTTCTATGGTAATGTCACCACATTGTTTCTTTATTAAACTGTAACTGTAGCTACAAAAGGGTTCCCACACTTCTCTGTTCCTGTTCCTTTTGTACTGTGTGACAGTGATACTGTGAAAGCTGGTCATTAGCCAGTCATGCACAGTTCATTGCTTTCTGATGGTGCTTTTTGTTTGCTGTTGTCCAAGCAGATAAGTGTTTTTTTTTTCTTTCAGGTACTTCACTGATCTTCTTTTGTCTCACAGCATAGAAATGAAAGTGTCATTCACTAGCAAGCGTTTGTAATCATGTATTACAGCAAAATTCTCAAAAATTAAGAAGGTGTCCATTTTGTGACAAAGCTGTTCTAAAAATGACACATCAGAATTAACAATGTGACTTATATTTTTCATCAAAAGTGTATTTCATCCAGGCAGGTTTGTCATTGAAATGCCAACAGTGGTCGAAGCCATGGCTGCCTCTTCCACCAGTCTGTACAACTATCCCATGAGTCCGTGAGGGATATTCTAAGATTTAAAAAACTACTTGGAAATAAATTTGAATCAAAAAGCTGCTTTAATCCCCAGGAGAGGAATACGATGAGGGGAGAAGACTGTCAGTGATGGAAGGACAGAAAAGCTGTTCTCCGAAGGAAAAACACACATTTCTGTTTTTACTGTTACTGTCAATGGAAATTCCTAAATTAGCTGAACACACACACACACACACATACATGCACACGTCTCAGATTCAATTACAGCATTGTGAGATGAAGGAGAAATGTTTCAGCCTTCAGCACTTCCAATTAAACTACCGCTCGGAGTGTGCACGAGTGTCACTCTGTGTGTGACAGTGCGCACGTGTATGTGGTCGTGTGATTTTGTGTGCCGCCCTGTATGTTTAACAGGCGAGAGGAGTGTGTATATGGGTCTTGGCTTTGATGGCGTCGCGCTGCGCTGCAAGGTCCACTGAGGCGTGACGAGTGAGTGTGTGTGTGTGTGTGTGTGTGTGTGTGTGTGCATGTCAGCCTCTCTGATGTCACCTTGTATCATTTCAGGCTAATTTCACCTATTCTCAGGGAGCCAGGGAAGGAGAACAAGAGGCAGAGACGGTGAACAAAAAAGTAGGGATGACAGGGAGTAAATGATAAGGTACAACTTTATTAGTGTCCTTGAGACAGTTGGCGTCAGGGCTACTTTGTGATGCATGCTCACAGATTAAGAACAACAAACAGAATAAGTATACCGTTTAAAGCCCTACCTATTAAAGAGATCCCAAAAGATTGATATTATTATGACAATTATTACTATTATTATTACTAAATATTGCACGTATGGTCGTACTTTTAAAATGTATACCATCCTTTTTCTCTTTCCTCCTTCTTAAGACATAGGCTTTGCATTTGAGCCAAAAGTTACAAACACTGCTGTGATTCACTCATATAATATGTTCCACAACGTCGGCTATGATTATAAATTCCTGTCAGTTCATGTAAATATTCTGTGGATTTGGTCAAATTTCCAGCAATTTAAAGAGACAGGGATTATAGGTGGTAGAAATTGGAATGTAATGACGTAAATGGAATTACTTGTCCATACAAAGAATTCCATTCTTAAATCTATTTGCTTTCTGTCTTATTTTCTTCTTGACAAAATGTCAGGTGATGAATACTTTATTGTCTATCTAATCTATAGGCTTTGTGAAATTTTCTCCAAATTATTTCCTTTATGTTTTAGATTTAGTTTTTTTTCCTTTATTCCTTCATACCCCTTTTCTTTCTTCTGTTTTGCCTTTTTCCCTCATGTGGTCTTATCTGCTTTCTGGCAACAGAATCTCTGCTCACAGGTTGAAACGGAGCTCTTCTGATAAACACTAGACATTCAGAGCGGTGAGAAGGAGACGTGGAGTTTGTGCTTTATGTAGATTACAGACAGAATTTGTTTGGGGGGAGTCAGATGGCTCATCTGCTTTTGAGTCTTTAGATTCCTAAGCAGATTTAGGCTTTTTCACCTCTGCGTGCATTCAGGGCCGAAACGTGTCGACGCTCTCACCCAGCTGACCTCTAACAATGTTACAGTCCCCAGAGTATCTGAAATATTAACATGTGGACAGATACAAATAAGCTGCATGGATAAAAAAGTATCTTTGTACTTGAAGACACTCGGGTCAGAAGGGTTATTCTGACATGATCTAATTTATCTTTTATTCCTTAATGTCCTTGTATGTCGTACATGCTGAACTTCATACACTTGTATCTATGCTGATAAAATGCATATCTATAGTGTCTGTGAATTTGTTATAAAAAGACTTAAATATTTAAAGAGCTAGCAAAACAGCTGGGGTTGGTACATTGCAGAGTTCCACATGAACAGACTGTTTGTGTTATTAGAGCAGTAATCTGTTATTTATTTCATACTGAAACCCAAACCTTCCTGAAGGTACTTCACAGTAAATATGTTAGTAATTTATATTTTCATAAATCATGTTCAGATCATTCACTTCAGGCTGGTGTTTGTATCTTGGTCCTCTGACCATGTTCATTTAAAAAAAACAAAAACATGTATGTAATGGCTTATAAAGACTTGTGAAAGAGTGTGAGTGTAGTCTAATATTAAGCGTAATTTAAACTTTCTTACACATAATAGGAGTGTGTTATTATAGAGCCTTTTTATAACTGCTCAGGCGATACATGGTTTGTTTTCATTGTTGGTGTCCTTTTACACTGTTGTAACTTTACCATGAAGCCTTTTTGAGATGTTTATTCAGTCCAAGGATGACTGTTAAGCACAAAAACAAGTACTGACTTAGGTTTGACAGTGACTCCTATTTTAGTTGATTTGTCCTTAAGGATTTTCTTGATTTATCCAGAGGAGAAATAAACACTTCAGACCTTTATTTGATTTAAACACGTCCCAGGGACCTCTATCGCAGTAGACTTGTTAAATCAGATTTAATACTGCCTCCTCTGCAGATCAGTTAGATCACACCGAGGGAGCAAAAGCTAATCAAACTATTCATTGTCACACAATCTGGTCATAGCCAGCTAATAATCTTGATCTACGCTTACAATTGGGAGATGGCCCGCTTCTCTCCAATGACCCCTCGAGGCCTGTATGGGCCTGTGTGTTTGAACAGTTTCAGTCGAAGCACTTTTGTCTGATTCACCTCATGTAGGTGGAGGTCAATGCAAATCACCACAAAATGATTCTAAACGACGGTGGCAGATGTTGTCTGATGCCATTCAGCAATCTTTTAGAGAAGACTGCGGCTGTCCTGTGTCGCTCTGTGTGTTTCTGTATTTGTGAGTGTGTGTGTGTGTGTGTGTGTGTGTGTGTGTGTGTGTATGAGAGAGTGGTTTTCTTTTGCCCTTGAGCCTTTATCAAGTCCTTCTAATTATTTTATTATGCAAATGAGTAGTCATTATTTCATTAGCGAAGCGACCAATCAGAGAAGCTGATTAGAGTGTGATTAGCATGCAGTCGGTTCTTTCGCGCCGCTCTCTTTCCTTACTTTGTGTGTATGTGTGCCCTTGTGAGTGTAAGCGAGAGTGGCAATAATAATGACCCATCTGGACACACGCTCATGAATATGCATGTACTTTAAAAACTGTTGTAAAGATTAGCTATACCTTATTATACAATTAGCACAGAATAAATTAGTAAAAAATACTCATTTATTAGGACACGTTTACTACTGAATCTAACAAATTCAGGCTGCAGTTTCACTAATTCTGCTACATTTTACTCATGACCACACTGTTCAGCTGTTTGAAGTGGGCCAAAACAAGTAGAGTAACAGTACCTGCTCAGAACAGGAAGTGTTTACTTCTCATGCACCTCTGTTTGCCAAAAGTAAGTCTCAGTTCTGTTCACCTTAGTGTTGCCATCTTTGCCAAATTTTCCACCACATTTAGCAACTTCTATCATTACCCTAACCACTTTTTTTTTTAAAGCATCAGCATTTTGTAGTAGAGTTACACCCGTTGCTGTCATTTTTAAAAAGGTTTGTTGATTTCCCCAAAATCTAGTATTCTTTCTTTAAACTTAGTGTTTACCACTAGCAGAATGTGATCATTTAAAAGCAGAAGCCAAATGCTTTTAAAGCCAAAGCCAAAAAAAGATCAGTGTTGCTGAAACGCTCCTTTAAAAAGACAGAAAACAAGCTTGTTAAATCCATACATTTGAACAAGATTTTTCTTTTTTTTTTTTTAAATGTTATGACTTGTTGCTTAGTGTTTTTTACAGCAGAGGCAAAAGAAGAGTTCAAGGTCTGCTCAGCTCATTATTGGCAAACCGGGTTTGTTGTAAGATGTGTGTGTGTCAGATAATGTGTGTTGGCTTAAGTTGGCAGGGTTTTTAGTAACAGGAGAAGTGTTAACTGAGACTGTGGGTCAGCTAATGTGAGGTGTGTGTGTAAATAATTTTGCAGACCCATTTTAGAGGACGGACAGACATTTTTGTATGTTAGCAGCTGTGAGTCATGTCATCTAGAGGTGTACAAACAAGAGGTGAGGAATCCTCTGTGATTGACATGTTTTCAACCATTAAAGTGAAATTTGAAACAAGGACATGTTTTTCTTCTCTGCTGAGCAAACGCAAAACACCACAAATGGAGCTTTATATCAGAGCTTAGAGGAAGCCTGTATGTGTATGGTTATCCAACTCAAAGCCCACAGCACATATTTATTCCATGCTCTGTTTAAACTAACTCAATAAACTGCTTTCAGATGCAGAATTCACAGGATAAGACTGAAACTAAATGGAGTTACTCTGTGGTAGGGAGGTAAGTGAAGAGGTGAAAGAAAGCCAAACATGCTGTAGCAGGTAATCCAAGGCGAAGTCTTAAATGTCAAAACATGACCAAAAAGTGTTTTACAATACAAAGGATTACACAGATTTTTATTCCAAACTATCCTCTAGAAAAAAATAAATAAATAAAAATAGAAACTTGGTTGGAACAGTTGCTTGTAGATTCGCTCCTGCTTAATTTGGGTCATTATAAACTATAATGTTGTCAGAAAATGACTGATTGTGTTGAGATTTGTCTATTATAATACAAATGATTGTACTAAAGCAATAAACAAACAAAAAACAATAACAACAAACCAACATTTTATTCAAATGCCAGATTATAACAATCCTAAAATAGATATACCAAAAGGTAAGCTTATTTTTTGATGTTTTGTGCATTCTGCTTAGTACATTTTATGCAATTCCATAGACTTGCAAAGAACACCAGTGTTTGCACTTTTGAAGCATGCAGAGAACTACCTGACAGCAAGACGTAAACTGACACACACTGTAGGAAACAAGAGGTCATGGAGTTTTACTGGAGCATGCACATGGACACAAACTGCAGCAATTCAACATTAGTAATGCAGAATGTCTAATTCTGTTTAGCATAGCTATTACTTTGGTATATAGGAAAACATATTTGTCATAGAGTAGTTGCTACACTGCCTAATGCTGCAGTGATTTTGTTTAGTATGGCTGCAGGTGACTTGCTGTGACAAAGACTTAATTGAACTGAATGGAAGTGAACTGAATTGCACAAGAAGAGGCTGGTTTATAGAGCAATGCTGAGAGGAATGTGATCCAGAGTCCCTCTAAGGCTGTGAGTCACAGCCAGCCATGCAGCCAGCAGCTAAAGACAGTCGCTTAGTTTGATGTTAACTTGTTTCTCCTCTGGCGGCGTCTGTCACCTCTCGGTATGCCTCTGTAGCCGGAGCTCAGATCAGCGGGGTATCTGAGGGCCTGTCATTCTGCTCTCCATCAGAAGCGCCTCAGCTTGCTCTAGGACACAGGTATCAAAGCTGGAACCGTTAACTGAATGCAAATAGATTTATGCTGCCGACAGTACTGGTTGGTGATCATGCTTGAAGGTGGCTTTTATTTTATTTTTTTTTAACTTTTGTGTCTTTAGGTCTCTATGAGTCGGTTTCTAAAATAAATTTCATGATATTTAAGATGAAGCCAAATATACATTTTCACAAATTTCATTTGTTCAGTTTTCTTCTTCTTTCTTCCTCATTAGTTTCAACTTGTGCATTATATCTTATATCTTGTACCAGCCGATACAACTGCACTTGCTTGCGAGTCCTTGCCAAGTTTTTCTTCATTGAATTAGCTATATCCTTTGGCTAAAAGCTTCTAACAGAGAGAGGGAGTCCACATTATTTTAGTTTCTCTTTTTCTTTTTTTAAGTGCTTTATAAGGAGCCTAAAGGGCTACATATTGGGTTTCAATTTTGGTTTTGGCTTTGTTAGTTTTGAACTGAAATTCTGCTGCTCAACACCAGCGGTTGCCAAGGGATAAATATTAGACTTTTAACTATGCTATGATAAACACTGTGGTTTAAATAAATGAAAACTTGACTGAGAAGACTCTTTGTATACCTTTTGGTTTCTTTTATACGCAAGAGAAAACATCCAAATGTGTGAGAATAAAGAAGTTAAATTCTTATGTTGTTACTTTCACTTGAAATATTCTGTCACTATCATGAAATTACAAATTCTCTTGACAACTTACAGAAGATTTTTTTTTTCTTTTAGTTCTGATCATATTTCTTAATCTAATGAAGGTCAAAAAGAGCACCGCTCTTTCACTAACAAGCAGCGACTTGAATCAGATGGTATTGTGGCTTTTCTTGGTCATGTTTCTTCCAGCTACTTTATTAACACAAGCTGTGCAACATTGCCAGGTCAATGAATCAGATCGCTTGTAGTGACCAGCATGCTGTTCCTATCAGCGATATTACCAGTATGAGCCACATATCACTGCAGGTTGATCAGTTCGGCTAGCTGTCAGGGACAAGTGACGTCTCTTTGTATTAGGGTGAATATCTTGTTGAGGCGGAGCCAGAGGCTGCCAGCTCACACATGGTTGTCCCTAGGCTGTGGTGGGGGGCTCAGATGATCAGCTGAAGGCGCTGTCGGTTGAGTCAGGGGTGGTCCTGACTGCCCTGAGTGATGACTGCTGGAGCTCAGACTCCTGGTGTTTTTTTTAATGAGCTGAGACAAAGACTCACAAACAAATGCAAACAATAAATAATCAAAATGTCTTCCGGAATGACTGGAGGAAACATTTTGTTGCAATGAAATAAACTTGACTTGATTCCACAATCTTTAGTTTTGTGATATGACATTAACGAAGTTGTTTTGTGTTTCTGTTTTGCAGGAAGTTGTACATTCGATGAGGGCTTCTCACAGTGTGATTACCTCCAAGATCCTTATGATGACTTTGACTGGACGCACATCAACACCCAAGATGTGCCATATGCCTCACCAGACCTACCACAAGGTTAGGCTCAACTTTCTCTTTCCTGTTTGTCATCTACCAATTTTCACTCTAGCATCAGGAACACAACTTGATGCATTTCCATTCAAAGTCGCATTAAGTGTTCTGCATTTAAACATTGTTATAAGTAAAGTGGTATATAGTGGACTGTTAGTCACCGTTTGATTAATATTTATTCTAAAATAATATAAGTATGTTACACAAAACTCCATAGTAGTAAAGCAGGTTTTGACTAATTAACCTTTTACAACAATAAGTGCATTAGGGGCTGTGTGTGATACAGTATGCCCACAAGTTGTTACCAAATGCTAGCAAGACATGTCTTTTTTTTTTTAATTAAATACTTGATTGCTAAAAGACAAACCCAGTTGGAACTAAAAACAGAAATAAGAAAATAATGCAACATGTTACTTTCTCTATTTTTTGTCTTTTACCATGAATCACTTCACAACCCCGCAGCTGTATTTTATGACTTTTTTAAAATGTCTGGCATGTGTGCATGATGTTTATGGTAGTGAAAACTTATTTCAACTCAACCAGCTCCCACAGCAAAACTCTTATTGCATGTAAATGAATACTAATTTGGCAAATCAAGTTTGTGTTTTTTGAAACTAAAAGTAGATTTTGCTGATATGTCTACTTAGTATGTCCCTTGATTGAAGTACATATTTGGATATTTCTTCCCCCCCTTTTTGCAAGGACTCTCCTCTCCTCTGTTCTCCTCCGGTCTCCTTTCCTCTCCTAACCTCCTCTTTAATCAGTTGTTTTTTTTCTTGGTGATGATGATGAAGGGGAAATTAAATCTTTCTGCCTTAGGGCTGAGTGTCTAATTAACAGAATATGAGGTCATTAATCAACGGCAGCCAACAGGCAAGGTTGCCTACTTTACAGTGTTAAAAGGCAAATGTTGTATCAGTAACTGGCTGTGCAACGTTCAACTAATAACTTGCTTTACAAAATTAAATCTAAGTTAGAATTGGAGATGTTTGGATAATGTGCTAAATAACTAAAACCAACTAAAAGATTAATAAATATGTGTTGAAGTTTGTTTTCTTAATTTTGGCCTTCTTACTTTCCTTTCCTCCGTTTTAACCTTTACTTGTTTTTTGAACTTCATTTTTCCTCTCTCCTTTCTTCTTTTCCTTTGAAAGATTATGACATCGTTACTATGACAATGTAATGCTATTATTTATCTCCCCAGCTTGTCATTATGACAGCCCACCTTTGCTGACATTTAGAGAAAAGTTCATTTCATCACCTGCTCTCAACAACTTTCACATAAATGTACACCTTTTCTCCCAAAATTTGTCTAGTTGCCTGTTACTTGTGGCCCTGGATCTATTTGAGTGTGTAATGGTACAGAGCCAAAGTCTTGACTTTGGTGTCATAAATACCAAAGTCATAAAGTCTTGGTCATAAATACCAAGAGGTGTCACTATGTAGGGACGGAAAAGTGGCCACTTTGACGAGGTTAAACTCCTTGCCCAGGGGAACAGAGGTAATCCCTGGAATTAACATAGCAGCAACGCCTGTAAAAACTGGTGGGATGAGTGGGGCATAGGGTTGGCAGAGCAGGTTAATGGATTGGAGATGTTGGTTGCTGAAGGGTAGGTTCAGAGCCTTGCCTAGAGGTATGAGAGCATGAACTGACATTTGATGTGTTAATAATGCCAGCAGGGTGTGGAACAGTGGCGCATTGGATGGAAAAGTGGGGTTGCTGGAGGGGATGAGAGCTACAGCACATTGCTAGGTTCTCTACATGGAGGGGATTAAAGGAAATGGGACAGGAATTGAGTTAGGAGTATAAATGCCTTGCCCATAGACACAGTAATGTTTATGTTCAAACTATTTGCTGTGGGCTCCTTGAGGCTGGGATGTAATTTAAAACAGCTGCACTAAGTCTTTTTGAAAACAAAGAGATTGTAAACTTGTATTATTGTGAGGGATTTGGTGATAATGGCATCTGAAAAACCTTTAGGAGAAACTCTACAGTGCTGATTGGTTCAGAGAGGTTGCCAAATACAATGCCAGAAGAGAAATCATTTACTCGGGGCTTCACACATATTCATTTCAGACTCAGTTCTTTGTTAACAATTAGAGTTCTGTCCTTTATAACCCACATTGAATTTGTCTAATCACTGTTTGTACTTACGGCAGTATTGAGCATACATGGATGGATTGGCAGTTTTTGTAATAGACATAAAACTTGTTTTTGTGATCTCATGAGGGGTTGATGTTGGCACAGTTCACCATGGCAGAACTAGGAAGCTATGCTGGCAGTGATCATTGTGCCAGTTGAACATTCATGGGCTGGGGCTCAGTGGCTCAGTGGACTAAAGCAGATACTCTTGACTCATAATGTTGTCTGCCAGTAACACTCTAAACCTATTTGGCATGCTATTCTCTCCATGTCTCCCTCTTCCTCTTGTATGGAACTGCTCTCTCGAATAGGAGAGGGGGAGAAATGCATTAAAACTGCAACAGCACGACCAAATGTTTTAATAATAATTGAATACTAATAGATACATCAGTGCAAGAATGAAAATAACATTAAAGCTAGCTGGTTGACACTGAAGAAGTACCAAAGTTAAATTTGAAAAGGGAATGTTGAGATTCTAAAGACAATTTTATTATTTTTTTTTATAGAACTCAGTCTAGTAATTAAATCAATTAAACTGGTGTTCATTTAAAAAAAAAAAATAATAAATTTTCTAAATGTGAGCATTTACTTAATTTTCTTGATACAAACCATTAAATATTCTTTGAATTGGCAGTTTAGTTACATGAATAAATTTTAAATTAACACAATGCCATAGTGCTTAAGTCAAGCATTAGCACCCCTTCAAACTGGATAACAACCCTGCTATGATACTAAATACAATGTTCAGAACGGGGATGGTCTTTGCAGGGTCTTGGTGAGGTCTGGGTGCGTTCTTGCCTTAAAACACCTGATTTAAATGGCTGACTTATGGACGTGCTTCTGGAGAACTTGATGATTTGGTGAGGAGGTAATTAAACCATTTGAATTGGGTGTCTTGAAGCAGGAAAACAGCTAAAACGTTTTGGACAGTGGCCTGGAGGCCTGGAGTTTGACACCTAGAGTACAGCTGTGTCCTGACACTTGGTCAGAGAGAGTTGTGCCAGGTTGAGTATACTGAGCATGGTGAGGGCTCAAGAGAGCACCATAGGTTGCAAAAAGTAGCAGGGAAAAACTTACGTGAGTACTTGAGTACTGACTGTGTAGCAGCATCATGATTGCCTTCAAACTGAAGGAGCTTTTCCAAATTTGCTGCAGCTCAGCCACTTTCTAATATGTTGTGTAGGTTGTACAGAGCTTAGCAGGTCTTAATAAATTACGTATTCTAGTAAAAAAAAAAAAGAAATCTGTAAAAATTTCTAACAAGTCATGGTCTTAAGGTTGGTGGTGATTTTAAATTTGTATTGTCTTGTTCTTCTGACTGGTTTAAATTAGTGATTCTATGTGTGGAATTATTAGGTTATTCCTAGTTTTGTTTGATGCTTAGCTTATGGTATTTTCAAAGTTTGTTTCTGGTTTTGTCCACTTTCAACTCTCACCTGATCCTAATTTGCAGATTGTCACACCTGCTTTTTATTCAGTCATTTGCTACCACTACTGCTGGTTTTCAGAACATTGTTGTGCGTCATCTGTATAAATCCAGCTTTACTCTCCGTCTTTGTTCCTGTTTGGCATTATTTATCTTTTTTTTGGCATCTCTGCATCAGTCAAGCATTTGGTTTGTCTTTTGTTTCAATAAATTTGCTTAATCTTCATTTGGCTGCTGCCTGTTGGTATCTACATTTGGTTTCTATCACAACCATACTTGTGACAATGAGAAGTCAGAAAATTCCACTTTGAGAAGTCATTGGCTCATTTTCACTTAAAAATACTTTAAAGACATTTATCATAACTGTATATAATGAGATTAACTATTTTTTCAGCGTTGGTTGTTATATTTTCAATGTGGGCATGACCTTAGTTACTGAGAGTCATCCCAAACACTCCTTTAAAAGAATATAGAATGTCTGAATAAATTCATGGAGTACATAATCAACATTCTGATAAGTGACGGTATTTTAAAAACTGTGTGTGATTGGTTATGTCACTCTTACTAAGTTGCTAGTTACTTTGCATCCCACATTAAATGATTGACACCTCAAGATGCTAAAAAGGAAACAACTCTGTCAGCTGGTTTTCCACCTGCAAGATATTTTTGTTTTGCCAAAGAATACGTCCCTCTGCCTACCACACTGCTGTTGTCGTTGTGTGACATATTTGGGTCTTAAGGCTGTCACAGACATATTTTTAGCCTCATCGGTATATTGTGTCATCGTTCTATTAGCAGCCATTTTAGACTTTGGCAGTTCAAAGATATCAGCCATTTTAGAAACTGGCAGCCTTAAGGTGTCAGATGTTCTTGGCATCATGAAGTCTGCTTGCATGGCATGAATCTTGTATTAGTTTCATGTACTGTCAGTCATTTATTAGTCACAGTTTCCTTAACTGTTTTTTGGCTCATGTTGGAGGTAGTCATTATTTTGACCATGCTGGCTGATATTGAGAAATTTAAATGAACTTTGCTGAGAATTGTTTTAGTGGGAAATAATTTTTGTTGAACATCACTTAGCTGTTTTTACCTCGAGTTAACCCATTTGCTGGTATATGTTGTATTTGAGGCAGTGTTATGTCTTGCTAAAGTGCCAAAGGTAATGTTTGCAGTGTTGTGTGTGTAGTGACATATCTGGGTCTCTAACTGATAGAAGTATTTTTAGCTACCACATCATCTTGGCAGCCATCTTAATGGCACTTTTCTTGTGTCACCATTTTAGTACCAGTGCCAGAAATGAAGAAATAAGAATGGCATCCATCACATGTGCATTTTGGGCGATTAAAAAAAAAAAGCAAGGTTTCAGAGAGGAAATTGTGCTTCCTTGTTTTTGTTTTTATTTTGGAACTTGTTAGTGACACTCACAATCAGGAAGTAAGGTTGTTCTCATAACAGAGGAGGGAGAAGTCTTCTTTTGTTTGTGCTGAAGGAGGCATGTGTGGCAGTAATAATGAAAGGAGAGATTGTGGAAAAAGAGCTACTCAAATAACTATGGTACTGAAAGATGTGTGTGTGTGTGTGTGTATAACTGTATGTTTGCATGTTCCTGTTGAAAGACTAATGTTCTGCTTTATTCTGCAGAGGAACATGTTTTCTCGCAGTAGATTAGCCAAACAATAACCGATAATCACTATTGTTCCACAGCCTTTTGTACTGTACATAGTCAATATAATACCATATGAAAACATTTTGTTTTTACTGTCAGGGCATTTTATGGAGCATTTTATTATTGTATTTAATTCAATTACACTTAATTTAATTGTAGTAAAATTAATTATGCCCTATTGTGCTTTTTTCTTTTGCTTTTTTGATTTGTTGTATTATTATTATTATTATTATTATTATTATTTTTTGTGGTAAAACTCACAATATACTTATTTCTATTACAGAAAATCAATTATTATTTCAGTGGCTCAAACATTTATTTTAAAAGCCTAAAAAAAGGCCAAAATATTTGACAACAAACTGGCCTTGTGTTGTCTTGTGTATTTCACACTGCCTCGTTTGTTCAACATATTTACTCTTTATGTGGATATAAACAATATTGTATGGTCCATAGTTCACAACAATAAATTTGAGATCTTATAGATCATGAATTACAAAGTTTAGTCTTGAAGTGATCTTTAGAAATAAATTGATTGATTGATAATATATTTT
This sequence comes from Kryptolebias marmoratus, assembly GCF_001649575.2. Classification (NCBI taxonomy): domain Eukaryota; kingdom Metazoa; phylum Chordata; class Actinopteri; order Cyprinodontiformes; family Rivulidae; genus Kryptolebias; species Kryptolebias marmoratus. The sequence continues at coordinate 5,839,753 of NC_051448.1, forward strand.
TGTGATAATATTTAAGACATAAAAAATGTTGGGCAGAAATCGATAAAAATATCACAATGAGTCTTGTTTAATTGGTTTAGGAATTTTTATACCCTACAACCACAGATAGTTGTGGTAGCAAGACTGCCACAGTTATTTTGTGGGTCAGAAGCTGAAAGGATTGGGAACTGGTGGTCTTGTGCTTTCTCATTTATAACGAGCTAATGGGAGATTGTGGGATTAAAGAAATCAAGCAGAAAGGATCACATTTCATAATTTTTCAGAGCAGCAACATCTGGTTAAGGTCTTAGCTGATTAATAGAACATCTGGATGGACAGACTCTCGTTTTACCCAGATTAAGTTTTATTTCCGTGCTCCAGTTTCCAGATCCAGCTGTACCATGTACTATAAAACTCAGTTGTGACTGTTAGCTAACAAGCGTCCAGACTGATTTCTCTACAAGATAAACTGAGAGGAATCTGGCTGAGAGTTGTTTTTAATGACATGAACTCCACTGCTCTTTTGTGTCTGTCAGAAAAAAAAAGTTATAAAGCAAATTAAAAAAACTTGTTCTGCTTTGTGTTAACATGTCAGAAATCAGTTGGCCATGGGTTGGATTTATTGGTGGAATTTGAGAGAAATACTATCTGTGGACTTGCAGCACATAAAGGTTGAAAGAAAACCTACACAGAGCAGTCGGTTTGTTCATGTAGGTACTTGTAACACAAGCTGTGGGCAAACAGCCCACTCTTGGCAAGTGCAGTCATAATACTGACTGTGTCTCCACACTAACTACCTCCTCAGAGGGCACCATTAAAATCCACTGCTTTGTTTAAAGTAGTGGATTTCAGTAAGTCTTTGGAGTACAAGCAAAAGCAGCTGCCACAGAAACAAACTGATTCTTGGTTTAAATTTAAAAAAAAAACACCTTACTTTTTATGATTATTTGTGATGTTGATTTTCAGACCGTGCTTATCTTTCCTTTGTTTTCTCTTAGGTTCCTACATGTTTGTGGATGTTTCTCAGTACGATGTCGGAGAGAAGGCCAAGTTTCAGCTGCCAGTCATGAAGGAGAACGACACTCACTGTATTGACTTCAACTATCTCCTCGGCAGCCCTGACGGCTCCAGCCCAGGAACCCTGAATGTCCTGGTGAAGGTAACGAACACCCGCCAAGGATCAGAGATGAACTAATTTAGAGTCCTGGTGCATCGAGACTTTCATTCACATTTACAGAGAGCCTCAAGTCGTAATGTGTTTGGGTTTATCTATCCATAGAAAAAACGATCACTTATGGCCCAGTGTAAACCTTAGTTATTCTTTGTGGGACAAGTTTGAGTCTCTGAGGCTACTTTATAGAAACAGTGATGCTTTTTGTTTGTTGCAGTGGCAGATGGGATTCAGGCTCCTCGGTTAAATTAAAACAGAACAGAACACATTTTTTCCTATAAACAAAATTGATAGGGAAATATGGCCTTTTGTTTGGTGAAACCACAAGTAATATAACTGACATGCAACAGGGCATGTTGAATATTTTTGTTTTTGTACGATTACCAAATATCCAGATCTTCACCAAAAAATAATTTAGCATATTACATTTACTAGGAGAGGTTTTTTTTTCATAATAGGGTCAAATTATGGTAATTAATTGAACATTTCTGAAAATGCTGAATATAAATAAATGACTTGGAGTGGGTCTATCTGATACTGGAAGTCCTAATTCAACAACTCAGTCATTTTCTGTTGTTTATTTAGAATAAAAGCATTTGGAGAAAGAAAAACATCACTGTTTTAGCATCACTGTTTTGCTGGTTTTTGATTTAAGCCTACATTTGCTTTTAACTGGAACAACTAGAAGACAAAGCTATATTTTTTTAAACTGTCAGAGTAGATTTGTTTGTCTGTCTAATGATGCTCGGAGACGCTTACATTCGTTAACAGAGACACAAACACAAAAACATCACCTGCAGTGTTTTGATCTTAGCCATTATTAAAGTCTTTGTTTGGTTCAATACACCTTAATTTAACTGAGTGTGAAAGACAGTCATTGCTGTAGTCCAGACTTCTTCATAACTCATATGTTTTACATTAGATTCTGTCTTTTTCTTTATTTAGGTAAACAAGGGTCCTCTGGCAAACCCTATATGGAACGTGACATCCTACACCGGTAAAGTCTAGCTCCAAACTTCACTTTACTTTACTTCCTTATTTCATTCAATTCATCTGACCTTTGTGATTTTATGTGGTGGTAATATGTTGGTTTATTTATTTGTTCAGGTAAAGAGTGGCTGAAAGCTGAACTTGCCGTCTCCACCTTTTGGCCTAATGAATATCAGGTAAATCCCTTTATATAGAACTAAAAGCTAAGAGTGTTTGTCATTTCCAGTTGTGCTAATAGGAACACACACATCACACAGAGAAACAAACGCACATACATGCTGTGAGGCAGGCTGTTGATGTATACGTGTTGACTGAGGCTCAGGAGGTGGCGATTAGGCTAGTGTGTGTGTGTGTGTTTATGTGTGTATAAGTTATATATGCATGCATGTCACCGCATTTGGCAATGACATATTTGACACCGTCGTTACAGCATTTTGTCTTATTTATGTGCTTCTAATGAACCCTGTCCTACCTGACCTGAACTAATGAGATTCGCAAAGGAGGAAACATTGCAGGAACTACACAGAAGGTTGCATTATGCCGAACATTTGTGTGTTTGTCTTTTGTTCTTTCTTTATTCATGTCAATCATGATTTGTGCGCGTTTGTGTTTGGTGGCTGGTGTTGACAGCTGCGTGCATGTTTTCAGATAACCTGCCTGTTGCTAAATGTTCTTGCAGGCATACACACAGATCATGCTAACACACACGCAGCCTGGGGACCATGTAACCCAACTGTAAGGCTAAGTGTGAAAGCTTCCTCCAAATGGCCCATCTGGACCCCCTTCCTTGTGACTCTGGGAGGAGCTCACCAGCTTGAAACTCGTGTGTCAACATGTTTTAATTGAACATAATCATCCTGGTTTGCTGAGGCACATGTAGCTTTTTCAGGCTGTGAGGCGGATTATTAGATTTGAGGTTATGAAGCTATTTTGTCATGTTTGAACATGTCTCTGTGTTAGCACTTTAGCTTGACTTGTAATGAGACTGGTTTCTCCAGGGGAAGACTTTTCACATGTAGTCATAAAGTACATTCACAGACAAGAACAGATGAGCACAGAACACACACACACACACACACACACACACACACACACACAGAGACCTACACAGCATTTCTTAAAGAGACTTGTAATTATAAATCTTGTCTTTATTTCTTCTATATTATGAGTGAAAACTTTTTTCACTCAAGATTGTACAAAGTTTTCAAATTATCATTAGTTTGCAATTAGGTCTGAGTAGCATATTGACTTCTGTTTTATACTTGCATTTCTTTTAAATAAGATTTGAAAAACTCTTCTCTACATTTCCATTCAATCTGACTCTGCTTTAGAGTTTCTGTGTCTCAAATGAAACTGTACAGAGTGTAGATGTCTGCTCACGGACAGGATTGCCATATCCTCACATTACTTTTGTTTGTGAGCAGCATGATGGATTGACATGCACTTAGGACTTTTAACATCTTAGAAAAGTGGGGAAAAAAGGAACCCGACTTTCATTGAATGTAGCAATGTATTCAACATGTAAGAACATTTAGACTTCTAAACTTATTTCTGATGTTTCAATGGGCAGTTTAGTACTGACCCACTCCAGTCATGATCCAGCAGCTGCACTAGGAATTACAATAAATAAATTAAAATATGAAATAAAATATTTGTCTAGAAATTGACAAAGTTTACTGTCAGTTACAAAAATGTTGGGTTTTTTTGTAGCCTTTGTTGATTGGTGGCGCTGGTAAAGTTTTCTTTGTTTAGCCGTACTATTAGAAATCCATCTTGTGTGTTTTGCTCCTGGAATATTTATTTTCTGTGGTGTTAGTTAACATTAGTTCATGTGTATGGACAGCCTGTGCCTGAAACCAAATTTACATTAATAAGAACACAGACTATAAGACAAGGGAGGGGGAAAAAATCCCCTCCCGGCAGCTTTGAACATTCTTGATTCCATGCCCGTACATGCATACATCACAGTGATATATGCAACTGGATGATAAGAGGATGTATGCTTTTACTGAGCCCGACTTTGGAGTGATGATATGTCAGTCCTTTCCCTTCAGCGTTTTAGTGGCTTTGCCTGGGCGTGAACTTGTAAACATGTGCCATCAATAATCTTGCTTCCCGATGATGAGATCAATCTGCAAACCTTTGACACCTGTCTGATCAGAGGTGACCACCATCCAATCTATTCAAGATAAAAAATGGTATGGTCTTATAGAAGATAATGAAATTCCTAATGTTGTGTTATAATAAATGTAATGATTTGCATCCAAGCAGCAGTGAACTCCCACCCCTTAGGCACGATGGAATTAATTTCAATTACACTTGCTGGAATATAAGATCTTTATCAATGCTGTAGATGTGAGACTACAAGTGATTTGTTTGACTAATTAGAAACATGACATACTTTTGATTTCACTATCAAAAAATGTGGCTTGCTATTTGAAAATGATAGCAAATAATACGTTTAAATCTTATGTTCTGAACAATTTAAAGCTTGCAGAGGTTTGACATGCACATTTTTGATCCTTAAATTAGAAGCATACAATGATTTACCATGTATAGACATTGTGGAGTAGTCCTATTTGATACCAGGGACTGATCATATCTATTTTTTAGTCCTATCCTATTTGAATACATCTCTGTCCTCTGTTGCCAAAATAATGCTGTCCGTGTGGGCAATTAGTCCTTACTTGTATGCAGCTATGCAAGCGCAGTATTAATATAAATTTTGATGGAAAATATGCAAATGTCAAGTCTTTCAGAGACATAAAACACCAAAATCCATGTATAAAAGACTGCACAGCTTTTATTCTAAGAGCATATGCATGCAAAATTGGAAAAGTGTTTATGCACAGAAATATCAAAGCCATGCACGTCCAAGTATCAACAAAAATGAAGTTGTGCACATGTACACAAGCTAATTATCCCTCTTGTCCTCTCTTATAAATTACATTGCAGAGGATTTATTAGTGAACAATGCAACTCTTGCTGAAATAAAGAAGAAAAACTTCTCAGTGTGAGCTTGAAACGTATAAGCTGGAAATCACAAAGAATGTTGTATTGGGTAAATTATCCTTTGGCATTAGAAAGAAAAGAAAATTTATGGAGTGACAGGCTGTCACCCTGGCAATTAATGCAGTCAGCTCCGAGAAACACAGTTGTCAAAATAACAAAAAGGAAAAACAAAATGTTCTGGTGCTTTTAAGCCATACACTTGTCCGTGGTAATTTATGCACAGTTAGTAAGCCGAACAGGACCACAGTTTATGGCTTTTAATTTTAATAGGGTTATAAAGCATAAACTGAAGTTTATTCCAGTCACAGCTCATCACAAGTCAATCAGTGTCAATAAAGTCAGAGATGGGAGAAGATGGGATCCATCAGAGTGTGCTCAGAATCTCCACAGCAGGTGACAGAACGCTCCTGTGGGACCTGCTGGGACCCCTGCTGTGAAGGGCCAGCAAGCTGGTCAAGGCCTCACAAACACTTTGCAACAGTTACAGAACAAAATGAATTCAATAAACACTTATGTGGCATGAGTTAGAGGATGAATTTATGTAGAATGGGCTTGATGACGTTAGTTGTTTAATGAAGGAACTGCTTTAAAATGAAGGCCTATTGGATTCACTGTACATGAAAATAAAAAACGCCAGGAGCTACAATGTAGCCACATTGAATATTTACAAAAATACCCTCAAGATCAAGTCATAAACGGTAATGATGGTGTAAGTATTACTGCTTTCTCTCTGCATAATTACCTAACCTCATTTCCATCTTCCTCTATAATTGTATTAAAGTTTAACTATTACAAAATAACTGAAGCAGACACTTTCTTTTCAAAACCTCTGTTTCGAGATGATGCTTTGTGTCCTGGCAGCTTACAAGAAGCCCAACAATAAATTCTGGGGTTTACACAGGTTTTTTTTTTTTTGGAGTGCTCTATCTTTAAATATGGCAGTGTTTATGTCAAAGCTTGTACTTATACATGAGATCTCTGGACATTTTCAGACATTTTTAACATAAAAGAGCTGATTATTTATAGATTTGCACAAAAATGTACACATAAAAATATATGATCAGTCCCTGGTATCAAAACAAACTTAATAATCTCACGGTTGATAATCAGCACGCTGGAGACAGGCAGACAGGTTAGCTGACTGTCAGACAGACAGAGATGAAGGCAATAAAATTTAGCTGATGTCTTTCCGCTGCTTTTTGCAGTGAGCTATGAGTGAAAGATGATAGGAAAGAGAGACAAGATAGACTGGGAGGGGAGGGACACTGAGGTGGGAGTGTGACAAGCAGGAGATGATAAGCTATGGGTAAACAGTTCACGGCAGATTTCCTTTTACAGGTGATGAATGACAACAACTGCTCACCCCTTCGCTCTCTTTCTCCCCCTGCCTCTGATGTTGATGGCTACCTCCCATCCTCTCCCCCTGCGCCTTTCTTCTCCGTTCATTACGGTGCTCCTTTTTCGAGCGAACGGTGTCGGAACACAGATGGCGAGCGAGTCAAAGAAAGAAATTGCAGGGAAATTACAATGACGAGAAACTGACGTTGATAGAACAATAAAAAAATGGATGTAGATGGACGCCAATTCCACAAGAAGGAAGATGTGAAGAAAAGTCATTCTGAAGATGATGAGGAGAATCAGCTGTTTCAAATAGTTAATGAACCGGAGAGGAACTGAAACACCTGTTGCAACTCCAGCTCTAAAACTTGCATATGTTGTTGAAATTCTGAGCTATGATTGGTTGTTTTTCTTGATGTCATTGCACTTGCACACATCTTATTAATTTGTAGTATGATTTCACACGTTGTTTTTCTCAAGTCTCATACATGCTGACTATCTATGGTAATGAGAAGCAGCCCATCAGCGGAGTGTTTGAGAAACGCCGTCGAGCACAGGAACTAGCTCTGAAGTAGAAAATAGTGCATTTTTTATTTCCAGATTGATTCAAGACAAGTATAACTGGTCACTTCTCTTGCACCGTAACCTTTCACTAAAATGCCAGGTCAGGTCGTGGTGGTTTCCCTGGTGATTTTTTTTTAGGTCGCAGACAGCAACTATTATTTGACAATTTCATCAATAAATAAATATGTTATCTATGCTGGTTGGCTCTGAGATGATCCAATTTTGTGTTGGAATTATGAGTGTTTATATATACTGACGATGATGGACTGTGCCGTTGTCGTCCACAGACCTCTGTTACTATCTGTTACTGAGTTATTGAGTTCTTTGGTGGCTGATAAGTCCAATTCATGAGCAACATCTTTGTTGACATTCTGGACAAACAAAGTCATCATTCAGGGATCTTGGGGTTTTGCAAAGCAGCATGACGTGCAGTTTGGCGTTGTTAAAGGAAGCACGTCAGCTCTTTTATCTTGTCATCAAACATTGGCTGGGTATTAATATTCTGATTTATATTATGAAATAAATATAGATAGTTTTCAATTATTGAGAACAGCACTTTTTAAAGTCGCAATACACATTTAGAAATGTGTTCTCCGAAACACAAAATAACTAATGTTATGTTTGAAAATATCAAATATAAGAACAGTTTTCATCGCCCTAAATTTTAGAGTTTAGAAATAAAAGACATTACAGATAAGTTTGGTCTCTTTATCCATTCACAATTTGGCATAAGTTTGCTTCTAGATGGGCCAAAGAAACGGCGGTTCTACATGTGATCCAGTTCAGTTGGAGTTGAGACGTTCCTATAGTCTCAGCTAGATTCTCCTCAGTTAAACTTACTAAGAGTTTATTTGTAGTTTGTTGAGTGGTTTAAGCTGCCGTGCTCCACACAAGCTCAGAGAGAAGAACTAGATATTACAAGTTGACTGAAGTGGAATGAAAGGAAAGAGAAAAATGTTTATATGCTTGCTTGAGGTGATATTAGTCTGCTTTTCTGAAGACTTGATGTGCATTAGGGGAATAAAAACAATTTTTGAAAATCACTTCTGACATGGCATGACGTGACTCACCAGCTGTTTCTGGTTCTAGGCAGCAGATAGACTAACGTCCCTGACTGATCATTGTCTTACAGAACTTAAGTGGAGTGTTCTTTATTTTCCTCTGTGGATGTCTGCTTCGTTTTGTTTTTTCCTGCTCATTGTTTATTTCCTTTTAACTGCATCTACAGAATTCAAATCACAAGCATTGTTGTTTATATCAGCATTATTTGCAACACTACTCAGCTTAGTTTATTTGCTTAATTCCAGTTAATGTATCTGAATGTTTTTTTTGTTTTGTCTTTACAGTTTGTATCAATTCAGATTTGCTTTGATGCAATAACCTTGACAGCAAATTGACAATAATACATTTTTGGTCACTAAAAGTGTGAATGTAGATTATGTCATTTCAGGTGCATGGTGCAAAATAAAATACACAATAGAGATTTAAACACAACACACGTTGTATTTGTTAATATAAAATAATACATTTACAGTAAATGACCTCATTTGTTTTGATTTTCTCAAACTATTAAACACAAAGCATTTGAACAAAAAGACTAGGTTTGTGTGTTTATACTCTGTAAGTATGTGAAAAACAAGTTCTGTATATGTCTGTATATCACAGAATCACGTGGAATATTGATGATAATGAGAACAATGACCATTCAACCTGCGCCCTTCTTTTTTTTTCAGGTTATATTTGAAGCAGTGGTTTCGGACAGCAAAGCTGGCTTCATCGCCATAGATGACATTCAGGTGCTCAGCTACCCATGTGGTGAGTCATCATCATGCCAGCAATTAGTCCTAGTTCGCTGAATAGAGGCTGATAGCTTTGGCCACTAATTAGACTGTACCTGGGATGGTTTCTGTTGCAGCTGAATGAGCAGATAAGTGGAAAGGTGACACAGGAGAGGACGGATGAAGTGAAAGGAGAAAGACAAGTCATAGAGAAAAAACTGAGAGAAATAAAAAAGTGGAAAAAGATTGTGAGAAGGGAAAACAGAGAGAGAGAGGAGAACAGGAGAGAGTGAAGCGGGAAATGAGACAGTATTAGGGCAATCATGGAGAGAGAAGATTGTGACCACTCAGCATTTTCTCTCTCCGTTTAACCCAGAAACACACACACACACACACACACACACACAGTGAACAGTCACTGTCTTGTCTCTGCACTGACAGGAAAGAGATGAGGGCTCCGATCCATTTTAAATTCTGACTACGTCTTAGGTCTTCTTCTTTCCTCACTTGAGTGTTTCCTCACTGCTAGAGGGGAAAAGGAGTTGTGACGACAATCTGCTACTGTTAACAGAAAGGGCTGTTAATCTGAGGCCACAGGCATGTTCCTGAAGGGTCTTCGCCTTAGGAAGTAAACCATTACATTTTTGTCTGGTCGTATGTCTGATAGCAGCAGACATCTTCTAAAACAATTTTGTTTCCGAATGAATTTCACTGAATTAAAGTCGCAGAATAAACTATTTTGCATCATTCCCCTTCACAGTTTGAGACGTCATGAAGTCTTAGTTTCTGTCAGAGTTTGTTGATATGTGAAACACATTCCTAAACCACAGACTTAAAAAAAGAAATCCTCAGTTCCTAAAAGGCAGCAGGACTCCCGAATGGAAGGAGCGAGTATTTGAAAAGGAATTAGTACTCCACAGTGGAAGCATTCATTCTCACAGCTGCATGTCTGGACACAGGTTTGTGTGTGCGCACATTTGCATGAATACATGGGCGAGAGCTTGTGTGTGTGTGTGTGTTTTCATTCACTATAGAAGCTGCTATCTATGATTGCAATCACACCACCAGAATAAAATTGTCATCACTAAAATGCATCTTCTTGACTTAAACAGCCGATTTCATATCACAGGATGGTAGAAATCGGAAGCTATTTAAATTATCTTTACTGATGTTGATGTTACTTCATGTGGAAATTCAGCTGTTTGATTTTCTCTGGCTAAAATGAAACTAACAGAAATAAATCAACATTGTGACACAGTGTCGTAAAACTTATACAGAGTGTTTGTAATAACTGTTTGGCGTCTCATTTGCACTTTCAGCAGTTGGCATTAAACAAAATAAAACATTTTCCAACATAAACAAATCTGATTTCATTTGTTTTTGGAATTATTTCCTGCAGATAAGTCCCCTCATTTCCTGCGTCTTGGGGATGTGGAGGTGAACGCCGGGCAAAATGCCACGTTTCAGTGTATCGCTACGGGACGAGACACCTCAAACAACAAACTCTGGTTACAGGTACGATCAAAGTCGAACACCTACATACAGACGGACACACATGTAAACAATGGTTTGAGTCAACATTTATTGGAGCAGCAAGTAACAAAAGCTACAATTATGGTCAAATCAAAGGAGCAATAAGTCTGCATTTGGTTTTAAAACTTGATAATTATTACTACTAATATGAGCACTTGAGTTCAGATAGTAGATTAGTACTGGTTTTAATATTAGAACGGTCTTGTTCAAAAATTATAATATAAATCCTAACATAATTTGATATTTTTTGTGGTATCCCCAGTTAATTTCCTTAGAAGAAATGTTGCAGAAATTATCGAAAAGCTCAACCAATGAGAAAGTAAATGTTTCTTACTACTATAAACATATTTTCTTATTTACATTTAGCAATATCCAACATCTTCTTTTTAATCAAAGAGCAACGCAATATTGTTTAATGTAATTTTTGAGGTTTTGTTGTGTTTATAAAAATAAACTCAATAACAATCAAAACCATTTACCTCCAGAGAAATCATGTATTTTTATTTCATATGTATGGGAAATGATGCGGAAACATTAAAATAATGTTAAATTAAACAAAGAGACTGCACGGCTGAACATCATTTACATTAAACGATTGTGCATTTTTATTGTTATTTGGCTCTTTAATATGCTGCTCTCTTCAACATTCATACAAGTAGCACAAGATTAAATGTAGTCAGTCTTCACTTAATCTGCCATAAACACATTTTAATGTTGATTAATGTTTGTGGTTTCTGATAAAAAAGATACACATATGTAGGTAGGTACATAAATTAAAACGCATGACACACAGAGTTAAAACTGTATACTTAATGTTACTTTGTGTGACATTCTGAGGTTTAGTATGTACAATTATAAAGGGTTGCGCACACACACACACACACACACACATGCACGGCTGCAGGCCATACATCTAGCAGCTAACATGATTAAGAGTTTAATAGCTGCTGATTTCATTAAGGCTCTATTGTAGTAATGACCTTCAAACCTTCTGTCAGCGAGGCAGAGGGGGATGAGCGTTTATGTGTTTGTGTGTGTGTGTGTGTGTGTGTGTGTATATATGGTGGTGTGATGGCTGACTTGTGCCCTTGACCATGGTAGTTAAACCACTGCAGCCACGGCAGCATCTGATTTATCAGTGTATTTGTTTGTCTCTTTTTCAGAGGAAAAATGGAGAGGATATTCCAGTGGCTCAGACCAAAAACATCAACCACAGGCGGTTTGCTGCCTCCTTCCACCTCAAAGAAGTCACTAATCAGGATCAAGATCTGTATCGCTGCGTCACCCAATCAGAGCGCGGCTCTGGGGTATCCAACTTTGCAGCTCTTATTGTCAGAGGTGAGGTTTAAACTTTTGTTTTTATGATCATTTGATTGATTTGTTATCAGCAATCCTTGTCTTAGCGTTTTTGGACAATTTTTCATTCACTGAGGAGTCAACTGATTTGCAAATCCATCCGCTTTAATAGAACATTTCTCTCATTTATTTAATTCCACAAAATTAAAACTGTACAGAACTGTGAAAAATCTTTAATTTACACCTAAGGGCCCAGATTTTTTTTGTTTTATTTTAAAGTGCTCTTCATCACATCAAAAAACCATCATGACTTCCCACTTTCTCAACATTTTTCAAAACCTTTATTTGAACCTTTGCAGCTTTTTCACACATTTTCTGCATCATCATTCAGGTTATGTACTGTTTTCCATACTATTTTATTCATCAGGCTGTGTTATTGTTGGTGTTTTTCAAAAATTCAGCCAAAGACACAGAACAAATAGCATTTTTGTGTTAAACTGCTTTTAATTGTTTGTTTCTAACCTGTCAGTTACTTGTAGCTACAACACCGGCTCATCCCTTGAGCCTGGAAGCCTTTTTATGCATAAAACATTTATAGGTCAAAGTAATTTAACAAACAAACAAATAAAAACAACAACAACATATTTAAAAGGCTTCAAAAGGCCCGAAGAACCTTTGATCAACACAACTTTAAAAGGAATGCAAGAATGTCTGGCTTCTTGGAAGAAAAATATAAAGATCTGAAGATGTTTGTATAGTATTTTATGTTTATATTTTATAAAAATATATATAACCTGAAACATTAATTTAGTTTTATGCAACAACCTTGTTTTGCCCAGTTGTTTTCCTGAACTTTGTTTGAACGGCAACTGTCCACAAATGTATTTATTTATTTTTACTCATTTATATATTTCAAATCATGGCCAACTTTGCATTTTACGTTTTGTTTTGAAATGTCAAATTTCATGTCCAATCAGACACTCTTTATCTATGTTTGATTAAATGTAATTCATTAACAGAGAATAGACTAATGAGGAGAGCTCATGTGTGAGTTTATGCAGATCTAAGTTTGCCAGTTTTGTGTGAGTCTGTGTGTGTAGATGCTCGTGTGAGTCAACTCCATTGTTGCCTGCGTGCACTTGTGTACGTGAGTGTGCATAGATGGAAGCTCTGTGTGGGCTCCAGCTGTCATGTGCATCTGACATGTGGTTAATAAGGTGTCACCAATGTGTGTTTGAGATGGGATGCTTTATTCATTCACTTTCAATAGCTTACATATTCAATTCATCTCCCGGGGAGAGACGGAGGAGGAGGGCACAGTGAGAGGGGGTAAAGGAGAAGGAGATTTGGAAAGAATGATATGGGAGTGACAGAAAGAGAGGGGGGAGATGTGGGAGACGGGGGGAGATGAGAAGAGTGGAAATGGTGGAGAAAAGTTAAATGTACAGAGTCAGCTCATTATCCAAAGAATATCCATATCAGAATGGAGAATATGTCTGAATATGTAAACAGCACAGCAGAGTCATGTTTATTATTCTGCATAGAGATGACGGAGCCGAAAGAAATAACAAATCAAAGCTGAGGCGAGCACCATGAATATGAATATTAAATGATTTATCTCAGATAATGAAGCTCTCACACTGTCCAATGGTGTGGCCTCAGTTGTCTGTGTCACTTGACCCTAAATCTGCCGTAGCCGGAGTTTCAAAGTCCCCCTGGAAATGAATCAATTTGTTCATTTCTTTGGTCAAGAAAATGTGTCAGTTCAAGCATTCACTCGGTGTCTTGTTTTTCAAAAAGCCTCGTTTTTCTGCAGGATCTTGCTGATTTACTAAGAATACATAAGTGGCTCATGTTTATTTATCTGGAACATCTTTTTTTTGGAATATGAAAAGGCAACGAGTAAAGAGGTGAAGAATTTTCACTCCAGGACCTATCTAACCATGAATAGAGGAGGAATCTACAACCATAAAACCAGAGAACTCGAGGTTCTATGAGACTCGATCAGAGCAGAACAGGTTTTTGTGGTTTGAATTACAGCCACCAAAGAGGGGTTTGAGGGATATTGGGGATTGTGAATAGGGATCTAGAATTTGTTGTTAGTAAGATATCACAATAAAAGAACGGGGACTGGATGTATTTATGTGGAAGGAGAGCAGCCTCATGTTTATTTATTAGAAATCAAAAATATCAGATGGGGGTTGAGAACCAGATAGAAATCAAAGCAAAAGAAAATATGTTTATTTTATTCTATGAAAACCTGGAGATTTGAGGCTTCTGCCGGACGTTGATAGTAATGAACACGGACATAGTTAGGCTGCATTGGTATCATTTTTACTTTGTATATATTTTCCATTTATTTATGATGAAATCAAAACTGTATTGTGTACACTATAAATATTTGGCAGTAGGACACTAAACCAGGTTTCATCTTCAAAGCCTGAAAACTGTCCCACTGAGAGATGTGAGAGCACCTCAGTGCAGGCACTCATAGGCCTAGTCTATTGATATTTATAATATGTAGATGTGAAAGGTGCCGATACTATGTGCTGAAGCTGTCAAGATCAGAGATTGGAAATATATTTTTGTTGGCAGAGCAGTGACGAGGGATCATGAGAATTGTGACATGGGATTTCCAGTTTATTCCAGAGATGTTTTTTCACTACATCGGAAGCATTTTTTGACCCATTTTATTATTAATGTGCTTGATGATTGTGCTTAAATGGCAGAAAAATTGGTCCTGTTTATTTCCCAATACATAAGCATTTAATTGTTTTTGTTTTCTTTGCTATAATGGTTATTTGAGTGTCTGTTTGTAGCTTTGATAATAAGAATCCAAGATGAACAAAAGGGGTCAAATATTTGATCATATGTAAACCCCACTCCTAAAAATATAGTTCTGTCTTAACAAAAACAGTGTTGAGGTTCAGTAGCTGTAAGACTTTAGTTTCCACCTTAGATGGATGGATGATGGCATGCAGCTGCCCTGCCATTACAAGTTTTATTGGAGATAAACAGCATGAGAAGAACAAGAGAGTCTGACTGTTTCTGAGTGTGTGTACGTACGTGTGTCACTTTAAGTTTGGTCAGAGGCGAGCTCTAATCAGGCTGTGCCCTCTGGTTCCTATGGTGACAGGGTGCATCATCATGCTAGCTTGTAGCTTTTACACACACACACACACACACACACACACACACACACACACACACACACATGCATCACCATGCCAGCTTGGATTACACACAACTGATGGCCTAAAAATCTCTTGGAGTATTAATGTCACACAAGTACCAAACGCATGTATCCAACTTACGCGGACACTCAGTTGACTTGAACTCGTGCATTTGTCTTCAACCTGCGATGGTTGGAAATGTCCTTTTCTCCTTTTTAAGCTGCCATGTGCACAAATGCACAAACAGTCTGCTTCTCTCTCAAGTAATCATGGCAGGTAGAGCTCGAGGCGTTAGAGACCTACTGCCATTGAAAGGCACACATACTTATACAATCATACACACACTTTTCTGTGAGGTCAGATGTCCTCCAGCAAGTTTCACGGTGATGTCAGCAGCATTTTAGAAAAGCTTAACTTTATTGACAAGGTTGCTGACGATGGTCAACAAAAGAAGAACACGTCTCGCAGGAGCCCGTCTTTATGCCCTCTTTTCTCCTGTCTTTCTTTAAGTTTGTTGTTCTGTTTTAATGTTTTTTTTTTTACTCCTTCATCAATTTTAAATAAGAACCCACCAAAACATCTTTCAATAAACAACATTAAAAAGAAATTAATCACACATATGGGCTGGGTCAGAAGTGACAAGCTCAGTTGATGTTTTCCCAGCATTGATTTGTTTTGTTATTGTCATTTACATTTGACCCAAAAAACTGAAAAATGATCAGAAGGTTCACACATCCGATTAATAATAAAATAGATGGTGACAACAAACCCACCACGCAATATTTTAATAACACCACTGATGATTTGTTACTGTTATGATTTTTTTTAGGTCAAATGACAAGTGGTGGAACACAAAAGAAGAAAATTTAAACTTATTCAAACTCCCTTTATTTCTGTCTTTGGAGTCACTTAATGACCCAGATAGATTCCTCTCTGTGTAACTTGTATATCTATTGTGTATGTTTTAGATATTTCATACATTTTAAAGTAACACACATTCTCCTGAATTCCTATTGAGGTTAACACGCAAGCTAGAAACAGATAAACTGCATCCTTTTCATTTTGAAAATGTGCATCTGTGGGTTTTCTCTTCTTTTCTTTTTCCATTTCTTAATCATCAGGTTGTTTACTGAGTTTATTTGATAGTGTTGCAAGCTGACATGTTGTTGACGTTGTTGGCTTTTCTGAAGTCACTTCAACATTCATTATCCGGATTCATCCGCCTGCGTGTGTGCGTGTGTGCGTGTTTGCGTGTCTGCATTTGCACGTGCTTGTGCTGTCAAACTTCACTATTTCATCTGTTGCTAAAAAGACTTCTCTCAGCGTGAACCTTCCGACAGCCATATTCAGCACACTAAAATGCCAACACACACTCTCACAAAAACAAAAAGAGGTGTCAACAATGCAAAAATAACTATTACTGAAGCGGCACACATAGTAACACAGAGGCACACATATTTAATTTAGATAGTGCCGTACTCACTTTGATATATGACTGGCATTAGCAAAACAAAAATGTATTAAAGAACCTTTTTTTCTATTTTCATAAAGATAGTAATGCAGGGAAAGTGCGTCAGAGACAAATCTTTTTGATTTACTGTATGTGAGAGAGATCACAGTCCACACGTGTGTGGAAAATGATTAATACGTGCATTGATGTGTGTGTGCATGTGTCAAGTAGACGAATCTTTGATGGATTGTGTGAATGCTTCTGGACTGTCAGTCACAAATCTGTCACAATTTGCTTTGATCTTGCTGGCCCTAAACCTTCAAAAACCCATCATGGTAAGCGTCTTGTTTTTTCTGTTCTTCTTTGTTATTCTGGACCTCCATCTTGTTTAAATCTATTCAAATTAAGAAACAAGAACAGCTGTCTTTAGACAATACCTTTTACATTAAGCTAAAGGGAATTTAACATTTAGATTTCAGGTCCGAATAAGTGCACACATTTTAAAAAACAGCCTCTTGAGCAGAACATAGATTGTGGCCTTTAGGCTCTGACCTCCTCCTCACTCCTTGCAGAATGCATTTGTGCAGAGATATTGGGGAGTGAAGGGTAAATATCAGTCCCATGAATCAGAGCCTGCAGGTGGATGCTGCGGTGGCTGTATGGATAAGCAGGCATGTCGAGTCAGAATGTGGGAATGCTGCTTGATTTGAAATTTATCAAAGGCAAGTGCTCCTGGTGTTCAGGCCAGCTCGAGGTATTGCAGCAGAATTGACTTCTTGCCAAAAGTGTCCTGCCATTTTTGAATTATCCCATACAATACATTTACAAAAAACATCTACACAGTTATATCTGAATAAAAAACCATCATCTGTTAAAAAGAAGTATAAGTTGAGTAAACATATTTGTTCGGTATCTGGCATGGACTCAAAGTATGGGCCACTGCTGCGCTCAATACCAGGTTTTTTTCATGATGAAACACATTCGCAGTTCTTGTTTTAAAGGTGTCCACAATCAGTGTGTGAAACAACACTAATGGTTGACACAAACAACAGGAGGAAATAATGAGGTGTATTTTTTGTAAGAAAGTGAAAATCTAGATTTAAAAAGTGAAACCAAGCCCTTAATATAACCAAACAATATATCTTCTTCTAACTGGGATATTCACGTCGCCCAGTTGTCTCCTTACTTCTGGGCAGTTTACATATTGAATAATAATAATTTATGCAATTAGTAATACTGTTGTTATATCTAGGGATGGTTTGTTTGAGCTCTCTGGTACCTCAGACACACAACTGTTTCTCTGCTTTCTTATGTTGTGTGTTTATATTTCAGTGTGTTTTAACTATCTTGTGATGCCCATTTAAACTACTTATTATGTTGTTCTCTCCTCAGAGCCCCCACACCCGATCGCCCCACCCCAGCTGCTAGGTGTCGGTCCCACATACCTGCTGATTCAGCTCAATGCTAACTCCATATTCGGAGATGGACCGATTATTCTGAAAGAGGTGCGTTCTGTATAAGATAATAAATATTTCTAAGCGCTTACTCATTTGTAACGGTGTTTCAGTATTCTAAATGTGGTTTTGATCATCCAAAAAAATGAGATATTTAATACCACTCTGGTGTTTTTATGCAAAATATGAAGCCATAAAAGCAGGCAGTTAGCATTCTGGTAGGATGAGTCAAACTAATGAGATTAAACTTCTTTGAGGTGAGACTTTATTAAAGACTGATTCTTTTTAGCTGCGAAGATTTGGTGCGTACCATTTCATAATCTTTATCAGTCTCTGATTAAAAAAAAGCATTATATTGTTACATCATACATTAACACTGATACTGAATCTAATTTCAGATTAAGACTAAACACTCGAATATGTGTGTTAATATGTCATGTTTGATCTTTTTCCTTTAGGTTGAGTACAGGATGACGTCAGGGAGCTGGACAGAGACTCACGCTGTGAATTCGCCCAACTACAAGTTATGGCACCTAGACCCTGACACAGAGTATGAGATCAGAGTGTTACTGACAAGACCAGGAGAGGGTGGGACAGGCAAGGCAGGACCACCACTCATTACTCGGACCAAATGTGCAGGTGGGGTGTCAACGGCATGGCAAAATACATGTTTTATGGTTGAGAATTCTGGCAAGAAAAACAAAGATAACCTGACTTTATGCTGCTGTGCACACATGTTTTATTGCTTGTCACATCTTATTATTTATCCATCTGTCTGGTGGAGAAACATTTGTTCAATGAGCGAGCATGTAGGGGAGAGGAGAAGAATTAGAAAAGAAAAGAACAGTGCCTGAGTCAGTCTGTGGCTGCTCAGTCATCTGAAAGAAATCGTGATTAAAATACTGGAGGCTTTCTCCACTCTTATCACTTCTTATCCTCCTTTTCTTTCATTCCTTACCTGCTTTCCATCTCGTCTCACTCATATCTGCCACACCTCCCTCTATATATCTTCCCGCTTCATTCCTAGTCACTAGCTTTCCCCCCCTTTCTCCCAAGCTCTCTCCCCTC